>NC_135535.1:210311277-210617143 GCF_045843805.1 Urocitellus parryii | reverse complement strand
CCAAAACCTCCATGCTGTGAAACAGAAAAGGTATAATCATACTGGGAGAGTTCTAGTAGCTTCTGGTAAGGCCACACATCTCCCCCAGGACACAGCAACTCCACGTAGAGGTAGGGTCACAGTACAGGGATGACGTGCACAGTACAGGGATGCCAGTCTTCCTTGCTCAGAAAAGCCAGAACAAACAGCCCAAGTGTGCCCCCCCCCATTAACCACAAAATCAGTCCTACAAGGGACCATGCCACTCCTGCTGGGAAAACAGGCACCAACCCTAAGGCATCAGGTGAGAGCTGGAAGCCTCACAGAGAATGCATGCCCCCGAGCCATAGGCAGCATAGGCCAAGGACCCAACAGGTAGGGAGGCTAGCATACACCCCAGGCTGAAGGGAAAGGTGGGGGCCTTTAGGGATGACAGGCTAAAGGTCGGGTGAGCAGGAACTGTACTTGCCAGAGCTCAGTAAGCATGCACTGGAGACCTGTGTGTTTCACTGTATGTAAATTTGTCAGGTGGAAAAACTGAACACACCAAGCCAGATCCATTTAATGCCATTCACAGTGAAGCATTTCAGGGGACTGTACCCACAGCTACAATTTATTTTTAAATCCATCAAAAACGAGAAAGACCATTGGACAAATAGATGTGTAAATGTGTAGCAAGGTGCCAATGATCAAATCTAGGCACAGACAGAAAAGTATCAACTGTTAAGTTCTCTCAACCTCAGTAGATGTTGAGATTTTCATATAAATTCTGGAGAAGACTTTAAGAATAGAAAATTAAAGGGCTGAAGTCAATGATCTCGTGACAAAAAGAAAGACCAGTGGTGTCCATTTTCAGAATATAGTATTCAGACTTAATTGGGATGTAAGATTCAATCGCAGCTGTTTTAACTAAAGCCCATCCCTTTCCCCGCCCCAATTTTAAAATTAGCCAGCCACATAGATGGTAACCCCGAGCTCCTCCTATCAGAGCAAGGGGCAGTGCTGCGGCAGGGATAAAGACAAGCAGACTGCCCGCCCAATCGCGCTATCGCACTTGCTGGGCTCCTCCACAGCACACCCTTCTGCAGAAGTGAAGTTTGCCTTGCTGGCTGCTTCCCAGCATGGGCTCCATTCCTGTGGCACCCCAGTACTTCTAACATCTCTAAGGCCCTTTCCCAGACTTCTAAGCCCCAGCTAAGCAGAAACTGTTCTCAAAGACAATATGATGTGTTTTTCTTCTCAAACAGAATCCACTGCTGGTGACTACAGAGGCCACTGTCACACAGCCAGACACAGCCCTTGGAATCTTCTGGAAGATTATTCCATGAAAACTCCCCCTGGGAGCTGCATGGAAAGCCCCCCGGAGCAGGAGGGTGGCACCCTGTGTGGGGACAGCCTAGGCACCACCTACAGCCTCTTTTATAGCCTCTTTGGGGGGATGGTGAGCAGCCTGAGGGTTCCCTGGGCAGGGCAGGGCAGCTCAGGTTGCTGCCCACAGCAACAGGAAAACCAGGACCCGGAGGCAAAAAAAAAAAAAAAAGAAAGATGGAAGGAAGGAAAACACCCATTCTCTAGCAATTAGACATGCATGCGACATGCATGCGCCAGCCTCAAAGGACTTTTTAAATCTTAAAATCCAAGTTCAAAATAACACAAGTCTAAAAATAGGGCCCCTGTAAAATAAACACTTGCTAAAACTTCCTGCTTTTCTCCTTCATACAGTTAATCACTAAAGGAGTGTGGGACACCATCCCCAAGCCCTGAAACCCACCTGGCGGGGGAGGGATGGAGCAGGCAGGCTGAGGACTCAGGCACAGCTGCAGGGAAAGGTCAAGCCAGCACTGTCAGACACAGGCAGCACACTCTGGGGAACAGAGCTTGTCCTTCATCCCCATCCCTTGCTTCTCACTGCTGCAGGTCAGGACCCCAGAGCCCCTTTTCTGCATGGCAGCACTGTCCAGAAGTACAGATCTTCCCAGTGCATCCTCTCTAGGACAGAGGGACACTGTGGCCTTCCCCCTCCCACTCCCACCCCACCCCCACCCACTCCCGCCCCATAGCAGCCTGCACACCCCTCTCCTCGCCTGTCCCTGAGCTGCTTCTTCACATAGGGAACCAGGCTCTTCCTCCCCAAAACCC
The DNA here is from genome assembly GCF_045843805.1 of Urocitellus parryii. Classification (NCBI taxonomy): domain Eukaryota; kingdom Metazoa; phylum Chordata; class Mammalia; order Rodentia; family Sciuridae; genus Urocitellus; species Urocitellus parryii. The sequence goes on along the minus strand of NC_135535.1, from coordinate 210,615,025 downwards.
AGTGCTGCCCAAGGACCCTGCCCCCTAGCATCCACCCACCTAGCCCAACAGCTTCCGAAGCCAGTGGCCAGTGCCATGGGCAAAGCTCAGTGGACATGCTAGTGTACTGACTGTGCATACCTACCTGCAAGGTTGGGAAGAGCCAACATAGGTGACAGGAATAGGGACAGAGCACTCTGCAGGAGGCTCTAAAGACAAGGGGCCTGGCCCTGGCTCAGCTCAAAATACCCACAGGACTATTTCTCTTCCCAAACCTTGTTCTTGCGGCCAATGACACACATGCAGGAAAATGTATAAGGTGACTGCACCCTCAGATCAAAAAGGACACCGAGACTCTGAATGCTGTTCCACACGCAGTTACACTGTCAGATCTGTGCAGTATTACTAATGGAAAACTAAGCGCGACTACCCACATCTCAGAAGAGCTCACCAAGGTACCTCAAATCACACAACCAGTGAGCGCAGGGCACAAGGCTTGGGACTCTGGGTCCACACCAGAACCCAGGCTCAAAAGCCCACAGTCTGACAACCAAAATTGGGTACAAAAGCACAAAAGACCCTGGACAGCTGGCCACAAGGGACCAGAGTAGAACAAGCAAGACCAAGCGCTATATGCAAGCAGCCCCCAGCCATGACAGCCCCCAGCCTTGTGAAACACATCAAAGCCATGCACACAGCAGGCCCAGAAAACAGGCACCTAAGATGCAGATCCAGGCCCAAAACAGAACACACCTCTTTTCAGACCCACGGAGATGTACCCAAACTGCAACCTGAGAAAGGAGAAGGGCACATGAGGCAAAAGTTCCCACTGCCACCTTCCCTTCCTCTCCCCACCTGGGTGGGAAAGGCCGTCTGCCCTGAGCCCTGTGACTGGCTTAGGCAAACTAGTTCTAAGCCTCTAGCTAGCATGGCACTTAGCACCTGCACTCAAACCTGGGGCCTGGACTCCCTGTCCCTGGCTCCCCCACCTGCTTCCTGACAAAAGGAAGTGTGTATGCATCCAATTTTTAAGGCTGATGTCAAGAGGAAAGTCAGCCTGCTGTCCTGCCAAGCCAGCACCCAATGGAATGTCCAACATATTCCATTAGGACTTGAGCCTCTCCCATCTCCCCTCGAAGCTCCCAACGGATCTAGAATGTGGTAGCATGTCACAGACAAAATGACACTTAACTCACATGGGGAGTGGAGGAGTGAGGAGGGTAGTAAAGTGGTGAAGCCAAGGTGGGAAGCTGGCAGGATGGGGAAGGTGTGGCACCCCCACTGGCGCCTGCAGAGTGCAGGCCACCCAGCCAGGCCTGCCCCAGGAGCAACTCAGGAGGAGGTATCATGGATGCCTCGCAAGGCCTTCAGAGGAGCTCCATATGAGAGATGCCCAGATGTGGCTCTGCCAAGAGGCTTCTCCACTGCAGAGGGTGAGGCACCTGTGCCAATTGGATTAACAGACCCAAAAAACAATGTTCGACCCTCCTTGGAGAGCTAGCCTGGCAAAGGGCTTGTTTAGCACAAGTGCCCAACAGGTGCAGCCAGCCTGCTGAAGGCGGCCAGCAACACCACTCAGCATCCCAGAATGGACTTGCTCAACATGCTGGGCCCCGTGCAGACTGCAGCATGACCACCTGACACAACTGAAGCCCGCACAGCCCCAAACCATGAGCAAGACCAGCCCTAGCTATAGCAACACCCCACCACAAACAGGGTGGAGGAACCCATACCTTTCTCTGCGAGGCCCAGCAAGGGCTCTGCCCCAAGACTCCCACCACCCAACCTGCCTTTCTGGCCTCTGCAAATTCGAGAGCAAATGTGCGTGTGCATGCACATGTGCCTGCATTCCACCTACACAGAGCCACATGGTGGCTCTGAACTACACTAGTACCTCCCACATGGAAACACCCTTCGGGTGACATGCATACAACCCAGAAAGCACCTCGTGTAGGAGGGCCTTCAGTGATGGCTACAGCGTCACCTGGCTAGCAGGAGCCCTTTGAACTCAAAAGACATTCCTTCTCCAGGTTCAGTCTACCTGAAAGCCCAGAGATGCTTCAGGCATCCTTTACCATCAGACCTGTGATACATGCACATACCTGCTTTGTAAAAGACCAAACAACCCCCTACCCCAACCTAAGGAACATGCAAAGACCCTCGTTCCCAGATAGCCAGCGCCCAGAGGCTGGGGCTGCAGCCTGGCATAGTACAGCACAGGTACCCCTCCCCCCAACCACCGGCACATGCCCTCTGGCACCAACACCTTCGAGTGACCCTTCTCTTCAAGAACTAACATGAGGCCAAGTGCGGTAATGCGCACTTGTGATCCCAGCAGCTCAGGAGTCTGAGGCAGGAGGACTGCAAGTTCAAAGCTAGCCTCAGCAAAAGCAAGGCCCTAAGCAACTTAGTAAGATCCTGTATCTAAATAAAATACAAAATAGGGCTGGGGATATGGCTCAGGGGTTGAGTGCCCATGCAGGGCTTTTAATTGACCCAGATGCAGGTGCCGGGCAGAGGTGGGAGGCCTGGCCTTGCCCAGAGGGACCTGTGCCATTGTCAGGTTGAGATCAGGTTTTGATTTGTTTTTAAAAGTCTAGAATCTAGCAAATGACCCAAAAATAAAAGTTCCCATTTTTAGAAAACATATTTTAAATGAGTTCTGATATTTCTATGTGATGAATAATATCAGAACACCCTAGGGGTGGGTAGGCCTGGAAAGAAGAGTGGGCAGAGGCACCCAGGGACCTCACTCCACCCCAGCCAGGGGCTCTGCTTAGGCCACACAAACCCAGAAGAGGCACTGTCCGATAGCCAGCCCCTGCCAACATAGCTCAGCCCCACTGTGTCTCAGCACAAACTCTAGCTTCTGCTGAATTTCTCCTTGGTCCTTCTCCAAGTTCAGAAGGCTGCCCAGCTGGCCCCAAGGAGTGGGGCTGATGGAGGTGAGGGAAGCTCTCAGGAGGTTCCACAGCTCACCCCTGCCCAGAAGCTCAGAGACTGACCCCTTAGTTGGGTTGTCATGATAGCACTGTATTCTTCATCGGGTCCCTCTTTTTCCTTCCTTTGTTCACTTCTGGCCTCACTTCCTCCCAGATCATGTTCCCAAATTCACTTCTTCTGTTCCAGCCTTCTGCTCAGTATGGGTCTCCTTGTCACCCTAGAGTCACACACACCCCTTCTCCTTCAAGAGTCCCCACACAAGGCAAGCTGCATCGGCAGACCTCTGATGTGTGCATGCACATGTGCCTACACCCCTAACTTCTGCCCTGATGGCACCCCGATGCCTAGAAACCCTAGAAAACCAAGCCCACCCAAACCATAAACGCCCACCATCCCAGGTCCCCAAGGCAACGTCCTCCTTCCAGCTGCTCATGCCCAAGGTTGACACCCACTTGACAAGAACTCCCTGCTGGGAACTGAACTCCATAAGAGTGAGCCCTGATCCTGGGGAGCCTGACCTCCCAAGGAGAAGACAGCAGAACGCTGTTGAAGAGGCCACAGGAGGACACAGTGAGAAGTTGGCCATCCACAAGGCAAGTGGGAGACTCAGACCTACAGGCTCCAGAGATGTGAGAAACATCCACTGTGGGACCTGTCACCACAGCTAAGCTAATACAACCCCCACTTCAGCTCTCCCAGAATCCACTGCTCCATCACCAGCCCCAGCTGAGCAACGACCCCTCTTGCTCAGCTCCTTCCTTTCGCCCTGAGACAACCACTCAGACTGAACTACTCACTCAAGCTATGGCCAGATCACCTCTGGAGGCCTGGGCCATACCCCATCCCTAATGTTGTCCAGAGCCACCTGATGACAACCATCCTCTCTCAGCAGGGCTCTGGCTTCTCCCACAATATAGTGTGGCCTTGCAGGTCACCTGTAAAGGGTCCCCACTGTCATGACTCCTCCAGCAAGCTATGATCAAGGTTATGATTTGTTTTCTAAAGGTCTAGAATCTATCAAAAGATCCCAAAGTAAAATACGAAGTATCAATTTTTAGAAAATATATTTTAAATGGGTTCTAACATTTCAATGTGTTTGAATATCAGAACAGCCCAGGGGTGGGTGGTCCTAGAAAAGAGAGTGGGCAGAGACACCCAGGAATCCCATTCCAACCCAGCCATTTAAACTGCCCTGTCTGCAAAAAGGACAGGAGGCCAGATGAGGGTGCCCCTCCACGGGGTCCCACGGCCTGGGGGTACTCTCCTGCATGCACCTGGGAGAAGGCACCTGCCACTGCTCCCTTCCTGACTCACTCCTCGACCCTCTCCTCAGCCCCACTCCCCTCGTGGCACACCATAACACTCTGAGGGCCTCAATGTGGGGAAGGGGCTGAGGTGGGGCTCAGCAGTAGAGGCTTGCCTAGCAGGCACAAGCATCTAGGTTCTACCCCCAGCACTGCAAAGAGAAAAAAGAAAAACAAGGGGAAACCAAGCTCATGACCTCACTCTCTAAGTGTTCCCACTTTAGGGGCACCAACAGTCACCTTAGCTGGTTCCCCAAACACCTGAACTCCAATCTCTCCTTTGTCACCAGCCACATCAACGTCTCCAATTCTTCTTCATTTGTCCTTGGGCCAGTCTTGCCTGTGGCCCTCACTGAGGAAATCCACATCAGTGCCCACACTGAAATGCCACCTAGATTAAAGGTCCACAGTCCTCACTTGGGCCAGCACCAGTGAAAGGGCTTCCCCAGAGCACTGAGCCCTGCCATGCCAGCTATGAAGCAGGGCCCATAACCAGCCCTGCTGCATAACTGAAGACCAGTGACTTGCCCAAGGTCACACATCCTGCAGACTGGCTCTGGGCCCCAAGCTTTCTCACTGAGCTGCTGCCACTGATGTGGGTCCCTTTATAGCACTTGCAAGACTCCTCCCACACCTTCTACTTTCTCCTGACACTTCCCACCTACCAGACCACTCCCTAGGGTCCCTCGGCCCTCTCCTCCTGTTCCATCCTCTCTCCACTTCTCCGAACTGGACCCTGAGCATATTACCTGGTGTCCTTCTCACTCACCCACTCCCTGCCCCACACAGAGCCTCTCGGGCTGTCACTTGCCTTCAATTGCACAAGACTAACAGAGGGACGACACGTAACATGTGCAACCAAGATCACTGAAGCAGCCGGCATGTGCCCAGCACAGGGAACGTGGGTCTTTCATAAGGCTTCATCTGAGCTACAGAAACCTCCACAAGACAGTGCTCTACAGCCAGCTGGGGCGGGCAGGCAGGCAGGGCAGGGCTGGGTAGGCAGAGCAGGGGCAGGGCAGGGCTGGGTAGGCAGAGCAGGGGCAGGGCAGGGTAGGCAGGGCAGGGACAGGGCAGGGTAGGCAGGGCAGGGCAGGGTAGTTCTGACACCTTTGATGCCCAGGTGTATACCGTGAAGGATTAGACGTGGACCAAAAAAAAAGTGAGGGCTTTTTGGTATTGATGCTGAATCAAAGTTGGGCAACAAGTTTTTGTGAGGGGCATAATAATCTCCCAAGAGTTAAGTAATTCTTTCCCTAACATTTCAACTTTAGAATCCTCTTTTTTCCTTCCTCAATGTGGTTCAAATTGAGCCCAGTTCCACCGAATTTTTGAGTGAGGCCAAATTGCTGACATTTAGCAAAGACACCCACAAGTAAAACAACCCAAGAAGTCCCCGCATCAAGAGCTGTCTGGCCGCCGGCACTTCAGAGCTTGCCCTATACGGCAGCACTGGAGTCCTCCAAGACAAGGAGCCGAGCTTTCCTCCCCACCAGGAGTCCAGTATTGGCTGGGACTACAGAATGCCTCAGTAGACAGAGACTACCGCACAGGGTCCAGGAAAGGCTGAAGAGCGGCCCCTGCCCCCTGCCCACCAATGCTTTACACTGAGAGGTACCGCACAGCCCAACACTCCCTGCCCACCTGGACATGGCCAGCCTCATATCCCAGTCCAGTCTTGCCCACTTAGCAAAGGCCATCCCCCCAGGTGCTTCCTGCCCGACCCTGGCCTCAGCTTCAATGGCACTTCCTGGATGCTACTTCCACCTGCCCCTTCTCCAGATGCCCCTCACTCTCATTCCACTGCCACTGCCTTCAGGAGGCTCAGGGCCAGTGTGTGTCACAGCCACATCCCATTCCCTGCTCAGGGCCAGCAGGTCTAGCCCTGGGTCAAAGTGTGAGGAGCAAGAATTGCAAACAAGGAGAGATGCTGGTGGGACCTGGCCCCTCTTCCCAGACACTCCTCCCAGCAATGGCTTTAGGTGCAAACTAAAACCCCAAAAGCACCTTGTGGGATAACCAGAGTGCTACTCTAAAAAGGCTAGGAAATGGACGACACATAAAATGGAGCAATAAGACCCAATAAGACAAAAGGACTAGGACGACACAGGCCTCCATATGGGAGGTGGCTCTGCCTGTGCCCTCCAAGCTTCTCCTTGGGCCCAGAGGCCCTACCTGGGAGTGTCCCTCTGCTTCCCTTTCCTTTGCTCCTGCTGAACCTTGACCAAAGCCCTTTCCATATCCTGGCCACCCTCTAAGGTCCCCTCAAAATTTCTGGAGCCCAACATAACATCCTTTTCCCAAGAGCCCAAGGGTTCTCAACAGGGATCCCCACGGTGCAGCCGGACGCAGTGACCAGTGAGCACATAGTGACCAGTGTCTCTGGGAAGCAGGCAGAACCAAGTGGACATTATCAGGGCACATAAGCGGGGACTCAGGCAAGCTGTTCTGAAGCTGGGGTTCTAGGGGTCAAACAGCCAGGTGCAGGTCTCAAGCCATAGCCTGCCTCCAAGTGCCCTGGCTCCATGTAGCACAGGCAAGGCAGGGTGCATGCCAGCAGCACCTGATTCAAGTAAGCAGGAAGGAGGCTGACTCTGAAGAGGAACACTGAGCAGGTACAGCTGTGCAGAAGCTGTGTGCAGCGTCCTGGTGAGCCTGCTAGATGACCAAAAGGTGAACAGAGCATTATGTGCCTTAGAGGCCACCAAGGTGGGAGAACAACCTCCAGCCACAGGGTCTCAGGAGCACCACAAATGGAGGCCACAGAGAGTGTCTCCCTCATTCTATTCAGGACTAGGTAGGGCCCTCCCCCCACAGCACTGGGCAGAGAACTCTAAAACATGTAGCCATATGCCTGAAAGGAAAACCAGCAGCTGTTGAAAACCCACCTCATCCTGAACCCGACCCTTCTCCCCGCAGACACAACCAAAACCCCACCCAGCAAGGACTGTGCTAGGATCCTACGAGAAGCGGACAGGAAATGCCAGTCCTGGGGGAAGGGGGTACCAGCGGTTTTCCTGGGCTTGGTGAGGACTATAAAGGGTACAGCCCACCCACAGCTACCAGGGGGATGGGCCTGCATGGGGCGGGTGCACACAGGGACCTGGTCTCCTAAAAGCAGGGCAGAGAAGGGCAGAAACAAGCCAGGAGGGCCGTGGCAGCAGTGCAGAGGGCCACAGTGGATGGGTGGCATCTGTGGGCAGGGAGACTTGTGGTGAAACCACTTCCTCATGGCGCTTGTGGTCCAGGCGGGGACAGGGGCCTGGGCTCCAAAGAGTCCAAGAGTCACAATGTCAGTGGCATCAAGCAGTTCTCTGCAGAGAGTGTGAGGCAAACAATGACACCAGGAAGAAAAGCCAGTGTGGACCACAGCTCCAGGAACTCCCCCCTGGCATGCAGACCCCAGCTGGCAAGACAGCTCAGGGCACAGCGAGGCTGCTCAGAGAGCGAAGCAGGGCGTCTGAGTGCTAACTTTCAAGTTCACGCCTGACTCATCCTCACCAATGTAAACACTGCTCACAGGACTTCAAATAAACAGATTTCTACAGGAAAAAGAGCCTGGAAGTAAACACTCTCCAGGGCTTGTGGTTGGCCAGGGAAGTGGTGCCACTGGCCTTTTCCCTTTTTGCTGGTTTCTGGGTTTGGTTACTAATTCTATGACTTTCACCAGAATGGTGATGATGTGCAGGCTCTGCAGCGGCCCTCCCATTCCCCCCCCACTCTCTGGCTCCCAGGGGTGGCAAATGCCAGCCGCAACTAGCGCCCTGGATGAGGCTGGTGTCAGGGCCACCCCACAGAGATGTGCAAATGCTAGCCTGCTGAGGAAGAGCATAGCATTTATGCAGTGCGCAGGAAGCCAAGCAGCCAATGAGCCTGGACGCCCAGCGCTGTCAGGATGTTAGCCATCTGCATCTTGGTGCCCTAAGGTTGCCATCAAAAGTGCCTCATGTACTCTTAAGACTTCAGGAAACAGAAACACCACAGACACTTGCTCCAGAGATGTGTCACCTGCCACACTGCAGATGGAGCACTCAGCGCATCCTGAACACCCAAGCCACTGGTGCTGTTCCTCAGAGTGGTCCTCTGCATTCTTGTTTACCAGGCAGATGTGAGGCTTCCAGCCTGGCCTGCTCCGGCTGCCCAGCCACCCTTCAGGAAGGACTTCACCAAAGCTGCACCTGGGGCTCTGAGGGAAACCCTCCCCAAAGCCTTCATTCATACACCACTGCACGTGGGAGATGGCAGCAGACCAGAGACCGCCCTCAAGGAGCTCACGGCACACAGCACCACATCTGACACAGCCTTCTACAGAAAGGAACTGAGCATGAAGCAGCCTCTCCTGGCACCTCTAAAACAGTGCTTTCATCTGGATTCTGAGGAGAGCCGGCCTTAGCACTCAGCCAGCCACAGAGCAAGGGAAACACTGCACAGCTCCCTGCAAAAGGGGGACGCACACAGCACGTGGTGGAAGGTGACAGCCTCCCCCACAACCAGGCTTCCTCTCAGTTTTGCCCTAGGTCACAAAGCCAGGGCCAGCACAGGGCTACAGCCACAGGGCTACAGCATGGTAATTCTGTGAAGGCCAGGCAGTCGAAGGGACAACCTGGCTCAAGCCACAGCGCTTCGCCCTTCCACCCTGCAGGCTCTGAAAACCAGACTGAAGTGACAGGCAGCCCACCATCCCTCACACCCCAGCACCCTCACATCCAGGGGAACACCAGAGGGCATCAGCATGTTCAGACCCTGCCAATGCCAGGCTCCTCCAGCAGGAAGCCGTGCCACCCCAGTGACCACCCTCCATGGAGAGAGCCTCCGGGAAGATGCCTTAGCACAGAAAGAGGCCCACTCCAAGGGCACCTGCCAGCTGGGGAAGACATGAACACAGTGTGAAGACCTTCTGCCACCATGCTGTTCTCCTGCCAGTCCTTCCTCGGCTTCTGCCTGCGGCCTCACATCAGAACAAGCCTTGGCTCCCACAGCTCCCAGCCAGCTTCAGGAGTGGCTGGGCCAGGCCCTGTGGGTTTCCCTGCCCTGGCTCCCTGGAGGAGCCCTATCTCTTCCTGCCTGAACAGATGCCAGTCAGGAGTTCCAAACCACAGTGTGCTTCCAGGACTCCACCGACTGCCGACTCTTGCATCACCATCCACCAGGCTTTTCTCTCTTCCAAAAGGGCATCACAAAGTCGCCCTGGCCATGAGGAACAAAGGGGCTGGGAAACAGTGAAGACAGGGGCTGGTGGTCAGGGTGCAGTCCTGCTGTGTCTCCAGTCCCCACTTTGGTCATCAGTAAGCGAGGGCCCTGCAGAGAGGCCCCAGAGAGCAGGGCACAGCAGGCCCCGTGGCAGAGCCCAGGGTAGCAGCAGAGGTGGCAGGTCTGGGCAGGAAGGCTAAGGGCTCCCCTCTGCCCCAGCAGGTCTTCAGGCTCTCTTCCACAGAAGCCCCAGTCTCTCTCTTTGCCATGCAATCTCCTGACTCTCCCTCTGGCCTCCCCTCATTCAGCAAAAGGCACCTGCCTTCTGCTGCATTTAAAGGTGATCAGGGCAGGCAAGACGCCCAAAGTACCTAGGTCAGAGTGCTGAGCCTGGAGTAGGCTGGGCAGGCAGGAGCCTGCCTGTGCCCAGATGGCCCTGCTTGGGCAGCAAAAGCTCCAAGAATGATCCCACTGCTTGGGAGGGCTGCGACACAGAGGGAAGGTCCTGTTTTCTCTCCTCGGCCCTGACCCATGGGATCTCCACACAGGGAGCCAATGCCCCAGCCTATTCCTTCCCAGCGTGCAGCAGCACCAGAGCAGTGTGGCAGGGGGACTCCTCTTTCCACGTTAGCAAAGCCAAGCTCACTGTCACAGGATACCCTCTCCTGCTGTCCTGACCACAGAGAAAACATCCAGTGAGGGTTAGTCACCCAGGAGTCATCATGACATCAGCGTCCTCAAACCACAGGTTCACCTGTCCCCAAATGCCTTAATGGTCGGTACACTGGAATCCGTGGGGAAAATATCCAAGTATTTTTTAGTTTAAAAACTCATGAGCTGGGCTGGAGTTGTAGCCCAATGGTAGAGTGCTTGAATAGCACACCTGAAGCACTGGATTTGATTCTGAGCACCACATATTAATAAATAAATAATAAAGGTCCATCAACAACTAAAAAATAATTAAAAAAAAAAAACAAAAAAAAAAACGAGCTACAGGGCTCAGTGGCGCCCGTCTATAATCCTCAGCAACTTCAAAGCCAGCCTCAGCAAAAGCAAGATGCTAAGCAACTTAGTGAGACCCTGTCTCTAAATAAAATATAAAATAGGGCTGGGATGGGGCTGGGGATGGGGCTCAAGCGGTAGCGCGCTCGCCTGGCATGTGTGCGGCCCAGGTTCGATCCTCAGCACCACATACCAACAAAGATGTTGTGTCCACCAAAAACTAAAAAATAAAAATATTAAAAAAAAAATAGGGCTGGGATGTGGCTCCGTGGTCTAGTGCTGAGTTCAATCCCTGGTACCCCCACACGAAAAAAAAAAAAAACCCACATGTGCTTACAGTAAACACCCAAAGTAAAGGCAGTGCCCAGGCCACCAAACACTCCCTATAAAATGCCAAGTAACTGAGCACTAGAATCAGTCCAGCAGGCACCCAGGGAGCAACTGGATGGTGTCTGAGAGGGAAAGCCAGGGCACCTCCCCTCCTATTCCACAGCAGGATACAGTAGGACTCCACTGACATCATCTGGAAGGAGACTCTCTGGCCCACACTCAAAGTGCCCACGGGCATGCCTGCGGGTGTGTGGCAGAATAGAGGCAGTCACCAGGTGAGCCCAGGCCTAGCAGTGCGTGAAAGCTCCCTGCTCAGACAAAGCAGACATGTAGTTATCAGTGAGGAAACACCCACAAGAAGATCACGTCGGCTTAACAGACAAGAGTGGCCACCAACAACCCAAGAGAAAGAAATATGGAAGCACAGGAATCTAACGCCATCTGCGTACAGCTAGAATTACTTGCTTTCAATTATGCAGTATTAAGAAAATGTCAGAAAGAGAATTCCAACAAGAACACATCACTGCAGTCCATGCTTACTGCCTTGCTCTGTGCAAAACATGCAATAATTTACATGCTTTTGGCAGTGAAATTTTGGTCCCTATTTCCTAAGCTTCCATTGTTTCACAAAAAGTCCTTAATAACTTACTTGCAGTGGGACACGTGAGGCTTTCATTAAAGGCAGTTTAAGAAGATGCTGCTCTCAGGGAGCCACAGGGAGTAACTTCTCAAGCAGCCTCACAGGATCCGACAGCGCTCCTGGACACAGTGGCGGGAGGAGGACGCACCCTGCTCCTCCAAGCTTCCTCCAGAGGAAGACTGGCAGGAACTAGTAGTATGCAGCCCAACATTTCACGGATTTTGCCTGATGTGGTAATTAAGCAGTATCACATGATCATTCATGAGAGGGAGGCATAAAATGTGTGTGAAATCTTTCTGAATAAAATTAATATTTAGAGAGAATTAATGGGGTACTGGGATAATGAGGCTGGAATTCGTGGGTTTCAGGTCACTGCTGCAAAAGCAGCCTCAGAATTTATACCAGGCCTTGTCACACAAAAGTACTTAGACCATCTGAAGATGACACCTCGTAGAGATCCACTGGAGCATGAGCTGTTTGTGGACAGACTCTGTCCTATCCCCCAGCATCTCCCAGGGGCTAGAATGACTCCCGGGAAAACAGACAGGCAAGCATCTGTAGAGTGCATCCAACAACCTCCTCTGAGCCCGAGTTTGGATGCTGGGTATGTTGGTACCCATGGCATCCACACACAGTGGGCAGTGTGCAGACTGAGCCACGCCCCTCTGGGTGGGGGCTTTCCTTTCACTACTGTCAGTGCTTTTCCTGTTTTTGTTTGTTTGGGTTTTGTTTAAGACAGGGTCTCACTGAATTGCCCAGACTGGCTTTGAACTCAATCCCCTTCCAGCAGCCTCCCTGTTTCCCTGCTAGTTTTCATGGCTGCTGCTTGCATTGGGAGCTCTGGAATCAGCTGTCAAACTCCAAAGCAGTCCTGCTGAGATCTGAAATTCACTGGCAGTCCTGGGGAAAGGGCCAGAGTGCACACGTGCCGGACCAAGACGATAAACCTCAGGCCACGTGAGCAGCCATGGCAGTCCCACTTCCCTCTGTCTGACCCCAGATGGGCAGGACACTCAGCCCAGGACAGGGCTCAGGAAGTCTTCTGTGAGAAGAGCCAGGGCCCCTGGGGAACTGGCTGGGGCCAGGCTGGGGTGGGAATGGTGACGAACTAGGGGCACCCTGTAATGCCAGCAGGGACACACGTCCAGAAAGCAACAGGATGGCAGAAGCAAGATGCCAGGAGACCCCAGTAGGCAAAAACCAGCTGGGCAACAAAGTACCCACCACAGCAAGTTATAGGCCAAGAAACAAAATATCCACAGCTTCACATGGACACAATGAACAGTTGATATAGCAGGAAGGAAAGACACCTCCACACAGCAGACCCCAAACACTGCACGCACACATCCTAGAGGTGGAGCTTGACGGCCCTCCCACAGGTGACTGGCTCCTAGTGGCCAGAGTAGACAGGGAAATCACTAGGCAACCCCCCACACACAGGTGACAGGGCAACATCAGCAGGCCATCACAACCCACGGAGGGCACATGTCCTGAGGGGAGCGGACAGCACCTCACTTCTGGGGTCTTCCTCCCAAAACCCAGGACCGCAATCTGACTATGGAAGACACCGTGCAAACCCAAACTAAAGGGCAGGCCACAAAATCCCTGTCCCGTCTCCACAATGTCAGGACATGCAGAGGGCCGCTGACTAGAGGGGGCTTAAGGAAAGGCAGGGAGGGGTAAAGGGAGCTGGGCAGGGTACATCATGGTGGAGAACTGGTGAGGTCCAAATGAAGCTGGACACAGTGACAGCTCATGCCAGTGTTTTGGTCAAGCATGCAGCATGGTTATGTGAGATGTTCACATCAGGGGAACACAGGGAACCAGATCCAAAGTTATCCTGAATTTTCCTGGAAAGCCAAGCGCAGTGACTGGAATTCTAGCTACTTGGGCAGCTGAGGCAGGAGGGTCACTAGTTCAAGGCCAGCAATGACAACTTATAGAGACCCTATCTCAAAATAAAATAAAAAGGTCTAGGGATGGACCTCAGTGTTGGAACGCTTGCCCAGGACACACAGGGCCCTGAGCTCAATCTCCAGGACTGCCAAAAAAAAAAAAGGCGTGAAGAAGTTGCCCAAGGAACTGGCAGCTTGTGTTCTGGTTGTATGGCGTGTGCCCCTTCCTGCAGGTGTGGGAATCTGATGGGGCACCTGAATGGGCCATGTCAGCTGCACCAGGAGGTGGCTGTGCAGAGAGCAGGGAGGTGTGCACAGACCCGCAGCCCACCCAGCAGCCTCCCTCCTTCAAACTTCCCAGGATGAGGACCCTCTGTTAGGTCCAGCAGCACCCCAACAGGGCGAGCCACAGGGGCTGGTGCTCCTCAGGCTGCTGAGTCTCTGCTCAGGAACAGCTGTCTCCGCCTGTCCCAGCCACTTCTCCCAGTCCCGCCCTGCTTCACACAGGGCCCCAGTCCACACCAATACCTCTCACTTTATGCAGGGCATCACTTCTAGTTGCTGTTTGGATACACAGGGGCACACGGATTTCTGAGGGGTCTGTTTGTTTTGTTTTGTTTTTGTGGTGGTACTAGGGATTGAACCTAAGTATGCTCTACCCCTGAGCTACATCCCCAGCCCTTTGTATTTTTCTTTTTGATATGGTCTCAGTAAAGTTGCCAGGCTGCAGTCTTGTACTTTGGATCCTCCTGCCTCAGCCTCCCAAGTGGCTGGGATCACAGGCATGTGCCATCACATCCAGGTTTTGTGACATTTAATTAGCTTAATTTTAGTAATCTGATTGCTAAATTCTTTAAAGTATATTTGCTGCATGCACAAGTAATCTGATGCAGCCATTTTGACAAGGAGAACTCAAAGAGCACATGGGTGACATGCCATTTTCAGTGCTCAGGCTGGCAGGCGTGTGGCCTCTGGCAGGCCCAGCACAACCCAAGACTCAGCAGCAGACTCCTCCACTCCCACTCTGCTCTGTTTCTAGTCCATGTGCCTGGCCACTTACTGCAGACTCCTGAGCTGCTCACCTCTGTTCCAAGTAACACAGAAACTTAGAAATGGTCCTCAACTCCCTGAGCTCCATCTTGCAGCTAGGACTCAAGGCTGACAGGTGGCTGGCACACAGGAGAAAGAGTGAGGTTCTGTGATGGGGGAGGCACTGCACTGGCTCTGAAGGACATAAACTATGTATCTACTGGTACAGGCCAGGGCCTCAGCACCCAGCGGAGCAGGATTCAAATGAGCAAGATGTGTGGCATCTGAACTAGGAGGAGGAAAAGTCCCACTCCTTCCCAAATTAGTAAGAGATCCCCAGTCAAATCACTGCCCCTTCCCAGAATCATCAGCCACCCAATGACGAACTGTAGTCTCCCACTAAAGACGGAGGCCACACCAAGGAAGGAGCCTCCCCATTACTCCAGACATGCTCTCACATCAGCAACAAACAGCAAGAAAAATCATGAAGCAACCAGGAGAGGAGCCAAGAGCAGCCTGCCAGATCTCTGTACCCAGAGATCTGACCTGTGTTAGTACCAGGTGTCACAGTGGGCTGGGGGCCTAAGAGCCTACTGCTGAAGGCATCCTAACTGACAAATAGTCACCAAATCCATCCCCATGGCTAACGAGCCTTCTGCTCTGGACAAGTCCCAAGGGCCCCTGTGGCAACTGCCACTGGTACAGCCCTCAGCTCAAGCTGATTTGGCAAAAACAGCTCCATGAGTTCACAGACCACAGCACGGCCCTTCTTCTTGGCCCAAGGATGAACCAAGCCTGAGATCTGCCGCCAGGTGCCCATCAGCACAGAATGGACACAGAGCCACCCTGGGGAGTAAAGACGCATCTTCATAAGCAGCTGAGACTATGAGAGCACACCCAAGACCAGGGACAAGCACTAGTTACTATTCCCACCAGGCACAGCTGACCAGCAGCATAGAGACACCTCTGCACAGTCGGGGGAAGGGGGTCCTATTTTAAAGTTATTCAACATAGCAACCCGTTAATTAGGATCTTTTCAAACATACTGATATTCTGTTCCTCTTCCTACCCTTCCTACCCTTCCTCATTCACTTACTACAATATCAAACATGAACATTTTTTTAAAAATTCATGAGTGTGGGCTGGGGATGTGGCTCAAGCGGTAGCACACTCGCCTGGCATGCGTGCGGCCCGGGTTCGATCCTCAGCACCACATACCAACAAAGATGTTGTGTCTGCCGAGAACTAAAAAATAAACATTAAAAAAAAAATTCTCTCTCTCTCTCCTCTCTCACTCTCTCTTTAAAAAAAAAAAAATTTTAAAAAAAATTCATGAGTGTGATTGTGCTAATATTTAATTTCCTTGGCCTAAACACAGAGCTCTCCCTTAGCTGAGAGCTGCTTACACATACAAAGTGGGGGCTCTGTCCCCAGTGATCGAGTGACCCTTGAAGATTGTCTGAGACCCTTAGCTGCCAGAACCAGACCTGTGGCCACACCAAACCACAGTCATGAGCAAGCTGACTATAAGGAGAGGTTATCTGCAGACGTGACAGTTAACTGTGGACATAAGAACATACCATGAACAAGAGGTGACTGCAACATCAGAGCTGACCACAGGTGAGAGTTGACCATGAACATGGAAGCTGACTGCAGAAATGAGAGCTAACCTCAGACATGAAAGCTGATCACAGACCTGAGAGCTGTCCACAACAGGAGAGCTGATCACAGATGAGCATTAGTCACAGATATGAGAGCCAGCCATGGACCTAAGAGCTGTCCACACATGAGAACTGACCATGGACATGAGAGCTAATCACAGACGTGAGAGCTGACCATGGACCTGAGAGCTGTCCACAACAGGAGAGCTGATCATGGACATGCGGGCTAATCATAGACATGAAGGCTGACCGCAGGTAGAAGCTGGTCACAACATGAGAACTGACCACAGACCTGAGAACTGTCTACAACATGAGAGCTGACCATGGACGTGAGAGCTAATCACAGACATGAAGAGCTGACCACAATGTGAGAGCTAGCTGCAGATGAAAGTTAATCACAGACATGAGAGCTGACCAAGGACCTGAGGGCTGTCCACAAACGTGGAAACTGTCCACACACAAGTGTGAGTTTCATGCACACCCACCTTCCTGACATCACATTTCACATCTGGCTCCATAGCCAAAGCTCCTCCTCTGGGCCTCTGCAGGGCTCACCAAGACTCTGAAACCTCTATAAGGATTCCTCACAGGGTGTCCAGGAAGCAGTCCATCAAGGCCTATAGTCACACAAGAGGAGCAGCCAAGCAGCTACAGACACAAAGGCCCCCCTCAGACCCCCATCCATCCCTCTTATGAGGGCCACTGCCCTTTACCAAAAGAACTACTTGGGACCCTCAAGGCTAGCCAACTCCCCACCAGGCAATAGAGACTACCTCGGGGGATGGCCAGTCCCCCACTAGTCAAAGGTTCAGAAAGAGGCACAGGGCTACCTGGGAAAGAGACTCAGAGGTGGTAGTGGAGCAGGGGTGACAGCAGGGGCCATGCAATGCTACACCACAACTCCTGAAACGAGCCCCAAAACAGAAACAAAGCATGGGCCCAGAAGGGCAAAGTGCTGCCTTCTGCCTCAGGACACTAGTCTCAGTAACTGCTCCATGCTCCCAGCTCTAGTCTCCCGGCTGCAGGACATGTGCTGTCCTCCCAGAGTGCAGGGGCATTCTCCAAGTGTCCTGGGCTGCAGCCTATCCATGGAGCCAAGCTCTGGATACAGCCACATGTGGAGGTAGCACCTGGAACCAACAAGGACAAAGGCAGAAGGGCAAAAAGAGGTATGTGAACCTTCAGCTCAGGAAAGCAGGTGGAGATGAATAAGGCTACTTTTTAACTAGCTCTAGGGCCCTTCCTGGGAGCCCCTAATTTTGTGTTTTTCAACTTTGTTTCTGCTTAAATGAACCTGAGGCTCATAAGCACACAAGAAATGCGATAAAGCCATCTTGCCATCACCTTCCAGTTAAACCACACACCCCTGGGCCTGGCAATGCACACACCTCAAAGACAAAGCTGACGGTTGGGGCCAACCCCCCACAGGACAGGCTCATAGTCATGTGGTGGAACCACGAGGTCCCTCAGAGGGAAGGGCATCTAGAGGAAGACACTGTGCCCACCACCAGGCCAGGAAAGACTTCTAGACATTCTCCAGAGGGTGAGTGAGACCAGCCTGACAGCCCAGAGGGGTCAAAGCCTCTCAGCCACAGCCCCAAAAAGAGTCCTCTGCTCTGGACAAGTCCAGAGGGCCCCTGTGGCAACTGCCACTGGTTCAGCCCTCAGCTCAAGCTGATCTGGAAGAAGTACAGTACCTGAAAAGACCCAACAAGGGAAAAGACCAAGTCCAGCAGAAGCCCAAGATTTCCACCCAAAACGCACAAGACACCACTGAAACACGCCCATGGAGGTGCAGCCGTTTAGACTGGCAGGCCACTGTCAGGACGGCAAGGCTCCCTGAGTGACCTGGAGTCAGCACAACCCCTATCAAAACCTAGCTGGCTGATACTAGCACTCAAATCAAAACAGAAGGGACCCAGAATAGCTCCAACAATTCCCTAGAAACGACTAAAGCTGGAGCATTCAGCCTACCGCAACTCAAAATTTACTACAAAGCCACAGTGTAGCTACAAGACAGTGTAGCACTGGCTGAAGGTGAATGCAGATCAATGGAACAGAACAGACAGCCAGAAAAAAAGTGAACTTTGGGCTGGAGTTGTGGCTCAGCCGTAGAGTGATCCTGTGGCACGTGCAAGGCCCTGGGTTCGATCCTTAGCACCACATAAAAATAAATAAATGAAATAAGGTATAAAAAGGTATTTTTAAAAAGTGGACTTTCAACAAGAGTGGTCAGACAATGTAGTGGGAATACATCTTTTCAACTAAGTATGCTGGGATAGCTAGATATCCACATGCAAAAGAATAAAGCAAAAGCTCTTACACCATGTGCAAAAACTAACTCCAAATACATCAAGATGGGCACATGAGAGCTAAAACTAAGTCTAAGAATAAAAAAGAAGAGTATACATACCTTTCTTTTTTTAACAGCTTCATAATAATTTATTGACTGTACCATAGCATTCCATCCATTTCACGACTAATGAGTATACATACCTTTGTGACCTTAAATTGGCTGTGGTTTCTTAGAACCTACAGCACAAGCAATTGAAGAAAAATTGAGTTAGACTCCACTGAAATCAAAAACACTATGCTTCAACAGATACTATCAATAAAGGAACAACACAAAGAATAGGAGAAAATATTTGAAAATCATATATTTGGTAACAGTCTAGTACCCAAAATACATAAAGACTTCTTAAAACTCAATGATTTTCTAAAAAAAATTTCATAGTGCCATGGATTTGAGTCTTCAAAGTAAACATACAAATCCCCAACAAGACATGAAAAAACACATCAGCAGGAAAAGTACTAACACCACAAATGAAATGCCCCTTCACACCTAGCAGGATCATCACCAGCAAAAGATGGACAATAACTTGTGCTTTTGGATGTGAAAAACCAGAAACCTCAAACAGTGCTAGTGGGAACAAAATAGCACAGCCACCAGGAAACATCCAGCGGTTCCTCCAAAAGTTAGAGCAGTCACATGACCCAGCAACCCCACAACTGGGTATGTACACAGAGGGATTAACATACATGCAAACAAAATCTTGTACATGGATGTTCAAAGTAGCACTACATATAACACTCAAATGTCCATCAACTGATTGACAGACATGCAAACTGTGCTGTGTCTATGTGATGAAGCAGCATTCATAATAAAAACCAATGCCGCTCAGCCTTGAAGACATTCTGCTGAGCAGAAGTCACACAGAAGGCTGCATACTGTTTGATCCCATTTGTATGCAACACCCAGAACAGGTGACTCCACAGTTGGAAAGTGGGCTAGTGTCTGCCAGGGTCTGCAGGGAAAGGGGATGGGGGACTACAAATGGATTGTGCTTCTTTTCAGAATAACGAAAATACTCTGGAACTAGTCTGTGGCAATGGTTGCAGAGCCTTGTGAACATACTAAAACACTGAACTGGGGCTAGGGATGTGGCTCAAGCGGTAGCGCGCTCGCCTGGCATGCGTGCGGCCCAGGTTCGATCCTCAGCACCACATACAAACAAAGATGTTGTGTCCGCCAAGAACTAAAAAATAAATAAATAAATAAATAAATAAATCTCTCTCTCTCTCTCTCTCTCTCTCTCTCTCTCTCTCTTTTTAAAAAAATAAACATAAAACACTGAACTGTACAGAAGGATAAATTTTATGGTATCTCAAATTTGTTCAAGAGGAGATGGTGCTGAGCAGGCCTGGTGGGACGCTGTTTGGCTGGCTCAAGTCAGGGCTGAGCGTGACGAGTAGAGGAGCAATGGTGACTGTGGCTCCCATAAGTCATGCTTCCATGGGCCCTGGGGCCTCGGGGGAATTGGGGAGCCTGGGACGGCACAGAAGTCATGAGGACAGCAGCCTGCAAGTTGCCTAGGAGGGGAGCCTCAGAACATCCAGCTCCAGACCCCGCTGAATCTCCTGGTCCCCCTTGACTCCAAGGAGTCTAGGCTAGGACTGCACATTAACAGCCACAAAGCCCTGTGACTCGACAAACAGCACAGACCACATGTCACTTCCCTTCTCCCCACTGCAGCGTTCGCTCCTACTTGGGGAAAAGAAAGTAGGGCTCCTCCTGTGGTACTGCCCACACTGGAGCTTCTGCAACCCCACCCTGCCAACCCATGCAGGAGATGTGAGAGCAAAGGAACAAGTGGCTTCAAACACACACCACCCCTCGGCCTCCAGAGAGAGTCCCATGCAAAAAAGGAGTCTGATAAGCCCAAGCCTTCAAGGGGCGGAAATACCAACTTTGCCATCCAAGTCCTTAGGGCCTAAGGACGGAGGGCTGACAGTTAGGAAGAATCAGCCCGAATTAGCCCTGGTGCCTGTGGCCTCCAGGGAGAGCCTCGTGTCAGTGAGTTCGCCCAAGCGTGCTTAGCACATGGGACCAGAGCACTCACAGTAGCCTCAAGAAGGCACTGGCTCTGCCATGGGCCCTGGCACCCTAGTCACATTCAAGGATGCAGAAAGGCAACCCGGGGACACAGAGCATCCCTTCCCCACCTGACACCTCCAGATTCTCCTGGCTGCCCTGCCCAAATTTCACACCTGGCAACCAGGTTGCTTTTCCTCTAAGCTAAGAAGTTTTGGTCATGCATTCATGCTCAATCGACATTTAAATTTTTAATTCATTATGAAAGAAAATTTGCTCACTTCCAAAAGTGACAATAATCACAGCCAGGCTCCTAGGTCTCCTGGAGGACAGGGACTAGAACTCTCCAAGCAAGAGACAGCCAGGAGCAGTGACTCTAGGGAGGAGGTGGCCTTCAAAATCTATGGGGCTCGGTGTTTCTTCCCTCTATGGGTAGCGCTCCCACACTCCAGACACACACCCAGAATGAAAAGCACACCTGGGGCTGAGACCCCGTGCCCATCACAACGCATGGCACGGAGGACTCCTGGCAAGTACGCCAGGCAGACCTAGCCCACCACCAAGACCTACTCCAGGTTCCCTTCCAACCTTAGTGTAGTCTGACCACCAAAATGACCTCACAACCTGTGGCCACCGGGCCCACAGGCACCAAGGATGAGGTAATACTCAATGAACCTCTCCTCTTGGCAGTTATACATCAACTCAGAAAAGAGGCAAAGGAAAAAATCTACAGAAGACAAATAGCTGGTCTACAAAGCCAAATGCCTTCCTTCTGACTTTGGTACAGAGGCCTCTCCCTCAAAAAAAAGGAGTCCCTGAGGGTGTGGCTCAGCAACAGGGCACCTGCCTAGCCTGTAAAAGGTTCTAGGTTCAATCCCAGCACATAAAAGAAAAAAAGAATGAATTCAGGCATTCACAGAACACAACCCAATGTTGTTCTGTAAAGAGGAACCCTCCACTCCACAGCACCAGGGCTCCTAAGGACAGGCCACGCTGGCTGCCCGCGTTTAGCAAGGAGCACCACCTTCCCAAGTCTGCCCAACTGCAGGCACACGGATGTGCCACCTCATGAGCAAGAGACACATACTCCATCACCAGCCATCTGAGAGTGATTCCGGCCAGCAAGGCAGGCAAACCCCACACGTGAGAGTGTTGGTTTGGTAGAAGACATCAAAGGGTACAGTTTTGATTCCAAAACAAGAGGTGTGAGAAGAAACCACTGCTGGTGATACAGGCCATCAGGCTACCTTTAGAGGAGACTGACTAAATGTCCATGTGGCAACTTCCTAACAGATGTGATATACAAAAAAAAAAAAAAAAAACACAAGGGAGCCACAAAAAAAGGGGAGCACAACATGAGACACAGGAAGAACAATGTCAGAAAAGGGTCCCATACCCACAGGCCTCTCGACACACCTGAGAAACTGCACAGTATAAAAAGAGGTGTCACAAATGACTGACAGGAAGAGCATCTGTCCTACAAAGCCATCACCACCTACTCCATAAAGCAACACCAGTAACTTAGATGCAAGACTCACAAGGGCCACGCAATTCCAACATTAAAATCCAAAAATGAGGAGAAAATCTCACAATGATACTCTATCTACAAGTAATCAAGAAATGAGCATTAGATTCCAATAGGTTTATCTTTTTATTATTTTTTTTATTTTTTATTGATTTTTAAAAAATAAATGACAGTGGAATGCATTACAATTCTTGTTACACATATAGAGTACAATTTTTCATAGATCTGGTTGTATATAAAGTCCAATAGGTGCATCTTAGACACTGACCAACCACTTTTTAAGTATCAAGAGGGGTCAAATGTGAAATATGAGGCCCTCTCCCCCAACCCAGAGGGATGTGTGCCTGTGTGCAAAACTTCTGCCAGGCAGCAGCCCACACCAGCTCCAACAGACCACAGAGCCCAAGAGCTTGCTGCATCAACACAGGGCACATCCAGAGACAGATATCCTCCTACTGTCCATGGAGCCCACAAACACCTTCCATTCCAGTGTGTCCATGTGGCAGGACGAGTCTCACAGTTCTCAGAGGAGGACGCAAGCATGCTGCTGACAGTGACCTGCCTACATAGAAACTTCACACAGGGCACAAGATGGGCTGTCTAGGGTCCTTCCTTCCCTATCCTGAGAAGGAGCCGTCAGGCTATGGAGACACCTAGGCAAAGGTAGTTCAGGATCCTGGCCGCCCACAAGCTTCAGGGCTCAGCAGACCTAGCTGGGTCCTACCAAACATAGAAACTAGACTTTCTCCAAGAAAAAGCATTAAGCCTCCAGATCAAGCTACATTCCAGGAGGTACATTGTTGAGTAGTCTACAAAATATTGAAAGTTTGTTTTTATCAGTAATGCAGACTCCTAATGCAAAACCTTCTGCAAGACACTGAAACCCCTCTATAGCCTGTGCTGACCATCCAGCTATCAAGGTAGCCGAAGCTCACAGATAACAATTTCTCCTAATGTTAGGGAACGTTTGAACTCTCTCCCTGAGCAGAACTTATCAAAAGAGTAAGATGGAAAGATCAAGTGTCAGTGTTGAGTCTGTTCTCAGGAGGTATACCATGATGACCCAACCCCTAAGAGTCCTACTCAGTCTGGGGACACCCCCAATACACCAGAAGTTCCTCCTCTCCCCAACTCAGCCCCTCTTCCCCTTCCACATGAGCCACTTATCAGTAGTTACAAGAAACAGAACATAGGCAGCTTGGGGCCCAGCTGCCTGAAGATCAGGGCTGGCTGGACTTGACGCTCTGCCCCGGGGGATAACTAGAGCAGGAGTGGCCATGATACCCACACTTCACCGCATCCTCCTCTGGTCACAGACACAGGTCAACAGCCTTGCTCCCCATGCTGTTAAGGAATGGAGCACAAGTACTGGCAGCATATGCCACCCCTCTGCCCACAGCACCCATTCCTGCTGCTCCCTAGCCATAAGGCTCCTGCTGCCTGCTCTGTTCCTGCATTGCAATGTCTCAGAGGCCACCCTTCCCTGGCTCTCCAGTCAGTTCTAATCCTCCAGTCCCAGCCATATGCCCCAGCAGCCATTTGTAATATCCATAGCCAGAGCATCTCTCTCTGAAGTCATTCTTGAGGCACCAGCAGATCTCCGCATTCTTGCTTGTGCTCCAAGGCCAAGGCAGCGAGAGTGGGGCCAGAGCCGTGAGCTGGCTGCTTGGAGGGCAGATTAGCTGATGGAGGAGATGGCAACCCCCAGGGTTGTGAGGAAGGCAGGGTTGACATGTAAAACACTCCAACAACATACAGTGGAACAAGGCACTGGCCCACCACCAGCAGCGCACCCCAGCTCACTCACCCAGGTCCCCTCCCGTTCTCCCCACTCAACCCACAACCTTCCCCTCTGCCTCTGCCCTGGTGCCCCACTCTGCTCCTGGCTTCATCCTTCCTCTGCTGGGACTCACCACTCCCTAAGCACCATACTCAGATACCCTGCCGCGGACAAGAACTGGCAGCAGAGGCAAGAGGTGGGTCATCCCCAGCCCAAGAAGTCAAGGAGAGCCTAGGGGAGGGAAGCCTTCCTGGGCTGCTTCCCCGCTGCTGTGCCTAACAGACAGAAACCTCCAGGGAGCCATGGCCCAGCAGGCATAGGTGGGAGCCCCCACCTGGCTCCAATCTCTGGGCCAAGGTCAGGCTCACAAAAAACCTTACAGTGAACAAACACAGTCCCCACTCATAAGCCTCCTGGGCCCAGGCCCTACCCTGCCCTGCAATTCAGCAGAACCACATGAAACTGGAGCCCCTTGGCCTGGCCCAAGGGGAGCCCACAACTCCGGCACCAAGTGTCCCTGCTGGGGCCATGTATTTGGATTAGAACTGGCCCTGGTGAAGATCTCAGAAGCCCCATCTTGTCACAAGGGTGTCACTTTTTGTGCATGTGTGTGTGGTACTAGGGATTGAAACCAGGAGCACTTTACCACTGAGCTACTTTCCAGAACTTTTTATTTTGACAGGGTCTCACTAAGTTGCCATCCTGCCTTAGCCTCCCACACAGCTGGGATAATAGGCATGCACCACAGTGCTCCGCACCCCCGTTCCTGCACAAATGGCCCAGCCCTCTGCCTCCCACCTCAATGGTGTACACAGTATGCATGCCTGAATGCAGCAGCAAGGGCCACCAGGTCGTTACAGCAAAACAGGAAGTCATGATGATCTGAAAAACCCTAACAGTGACAAAGGAGGAAAGAAAAGAAAAGCATATTTCCACAAATCTGCCCGCTACTCATGCAGACGTCATCCTTAATAGAACAAGCTCAGTGGAAATTGACCCCAAATGACCCCAAATTACACAAAGCAATGTGTGTGCCTTGCACCAGACACCTGCTTAACCAGACAAAGCAAGTGCCCACTGAAGCACCTTACCCAAGCCTTATAACCTTAAATGCATACAGGACCCCAAGAAATCCCAGAGGAATCATTGGCAACCAAGCTCCCAGGTGCTGCAGAAAGAGGCGTCATGGAAAGCTGTACACGTGCAGGTCACCCAGGTGGTCCAAGGCCAGCACCCAAGGAAGCTACCCCATACCAACTCTCCATCCTCATACCTGGACAGCCAGCAGGGGTCAACTGTCAGTCAACCAAAGTCAAAAGGTAGGTAAGGGAGGTAATCAGGGCTGGGAGTACAGACCCACCAGGCTCCTTCTAGGTAGAGCAGGTGGCTGATAAGTCACTGGACCAAATGGACCCAGAGCAGCCCTTTCCTAGAGGGTTGAGGGTTCCCAAGCACATGGCCAGCCCTCATCCAACCATGTGCAGGCCCAAGCATGGAGAGTCACAAACCCAAAGCTCTCCCTGATGGCCAATGACCACGGGGGCCAGCAAGGTGGGTGAAGAGACAACAATCAGGCTGGAGGAAACAGTCTGTAATACTGTCCAACAGAAAAATGGAAGCGCACAAGCCAGGGAGATGGTCAAATGCTTCCCTCCATGGAGAAACAGTACCAAATTCAGGTCTCCAACACCGTGGTGACCAGATGCCCCCAGCTGCAACTAATACCCCCCCCCCCCAGTGATGCTGAGGCCATGGATCCAGAACAGAACAGAACAGAACAGAACAGCTGCCTAGCTATCAAGGATGCCTGAACCTCCCCACCAAGCCTAGCTCTTCCCATGCAACCTAAAGAAACACAGCTCCTGGTCCGGAAATCCCCAGCCTGAGCATCAGTGCACCCACCTGGGTATCCATATATGCACCTGGGTATTCATCAGAGAGGAGCTGGAAATGTATTCACAGAGCCACAGTCACAAGTGCTTCCAGGACTCACACTTGAATCTACAAATACACCCACCCAGACACCCAGGAGAGTAGGTAATAAGGAAAGGACAGAGACACCAGGCCAATAGCCAGAGATAGTTCCCTGGAAGGGGCCACAACAAACTTCCCTCAGAGGCTAGAAGATTCAAGTTAACATGAGTACACCCTCAACAGTGGCAGTACCCAATACCCACAGGCCACAGAATGGGAAACTGGTGCCTGAGTACTCTCTGTGCTTCCCCCACCAATACCAATGGCACAAAACTGACCCGTGGTGCATGTGACCAGCCCCAGCTGACCCTGCATGCCCTGGTGCGTGGCACTGAGGCTGATGCACTGTGCTCCACTGTGTTCACAGCTTAGCCTGCTTCTCCCGTGGTAGAGCTTCAGGACTCATACATGTCCTTGCTCCTGCTTTACCTTCACTAAGCTTGCCAAATGTTGTGACTTATCATACCTGCCCATGTGTCCAGGCAAACAGACCTGGGGAAGGGGGTCAACCCTGTGCCCCTTCTCAGAGGAATGACCAGGAAGGCAAAGCCAAGGGTCCTCCCCCATTAACACAGTCCTCTGTTTTTCAAAATCCATTACCAATAGGGCAAAAGAACCAACTTGTGGAAAGTCCAAGGTTTAAGAATAGAGGCCAGAAATACACATTAAAACCATAGGGAGCTAAACATGGTGACACACACCTGTCTTCCAGTGACTCCAGAGACTGACAAGGAAGATCACAAGTTTGAGGCCAACCTCAGCAACTTAGCAAAGGCCCTAAGCAACTCAGCAAGATTCTGTCCTGAAATACAAAGGGCTGGGAGCATAGCTCAGTAGCAAAATGCCCCTGGGTTTAATCCCCAGTACAAAAAAAAAAGGCCACCACAAGGAAATGCACCATACCCCTATCCTCAGATACCACCCAGCACTGGCATGACAGAGGAGCTGAGCCCTGCATGCTGCTGCAGGGGTGCAAAATGGTTGTAGCTGCTGCAAATACACTGGGCAGGATCCAGAAGAAAACAGCCGTTAGTTGACCACTTAACCAGCCCAAGAGCAGCATACACACACCCATGTCCAACTTGCTCAGAGTACCAACAGCAGCCCCAACACCCGTCAACCAGAGGGCAGATATACTGTGCATCCACACAGCCATGAACCATGACAAATTCCCCAAATACACAAGAACACAAAGATGGACCTCAGCAACATTGTATTCTGCTCAGTGAAAAAAGGCAGACACACAAGAATCCCATACTGTACGATCCCATGACACAAAATCCTCAGTAAAGGCAAAATTCTACAAGAGAAAGCAAAGCAGGAGTTGGCCTGGTGGAAGTAGGAGAGACTGCCTGCCATAAAGGGTTAGGTGGAAATGCTGCAAATCTGCATCAAGGGCTGATGGCTGTACAACTACAAACTTCTGGAAAATTCTAGAAATTATTTAATAGTTTGGCTATGCTGGATAAACTAATTGGTCTTTAAGCTGTACCTCAATGGAACTGTTGGAAGTGGAAAATTCACTAGACCCTAGGAACCAAAGAATTTCTACTGACGCCAAGAGCACCTCTGACTGCACTTGTCCCCAGCTGCCCACAAAGTGCAAGGAGAGCCAACATCAACATGCCCAGCAAGGTCCACTTGAGGGCAGTCTGCCTTTGTTGTCTGGCCCATTTATATGACCCTCACCAGTCTCCACTTTATCCTGACAGAGGGGGCAGGAAGCCCCCCAATCCTCTCCATTCCCGCCCTAACTCACTAGAGTAGAATGTCAAAGCAGGACACTCTGGCCCATCCCAGATGCTAGGGTCAGTGGCCAGCCCATGTGGATACAACAAAACATGAAGAACATTATCACTATCAACAAGAAGCAAACATGACAAAACAGATCATGGCACAGGGTGGGAGGACAGGAGAGCAACTCACCTGTGACCCAAAGCCAGGCCCAAGTCAGTCCTGGAAAGAGGAGTCAACTCTACTGGACCAATAAGGGGCAAGAGTCCAAGGAGGGAAGGGATGGTGGCACAGTGGCACAGCATTTGTCTAGCACATGTTAGGCATTAGGTTTGATCCTCAGCACCACATAAAAATAAATTTTAAAAAGTAAAGTACAAAAAAAAGAGTTCCAAGAAACAATCTTGATACAGAGGCACACAGATATGGAAAATCACATCTTGCTCAAGCAACAGGTGCTTGGGAGGGGAATGAGCGATCTGAAAGGTGAGTTGGGTGACTACAATGCAGGTAGCAAGCACCCAGAGAGCCTGGTG
The DNA here is from genome assembly GCF_045843805.1 of Urocitellus parryii. NCBI lineage: Eukaryota > Metazoa > Chordata > Mammalia > Rodentia > Sciuridae > Urocitellus > Urocitellus parryii. Next base: position 210,587,131 of record NC_135535.1, on the reverse strand, counting down.
CTGGAGCAGGCAGAAGGCACAAAACAGCTGAGCCCAGCAGATGAGGCTCCCCTAGGAGCAGCACCAGGCCACACAGCAAGGCTGGTAACCGTTAGCCACAGGCAGGTGTGCTCAGGCTCACTGAGCGGGTGACCAGCCACCCAGGCAGCCCAAGTGTGTTGTTCAGCACCCCAGGGATAGAGCAAAGATGAGGCTGCTACCCCAGAGGAGCCTACAGATGAGCTCCCTACATGGAAGTAAGAGGACGGGGGAGCTCTTGAGGAATACCTCAAACGTAGAAACTGGAGTTGGGTGCAGACAGAGAGGGCAGATTCTGCATGGAGACTGGAGTCTGGATGATGGAGGGACAGGGGCAGTTCAGAGGCTGGGTAAGGTGTGAGGGATGTCAAGGAAGGCAGTGGACAAGCAGTCCCAACACACAGGGTAGTTCTGCTCAACACCCACCCACCTCTAAGATAGTGATAGTGGCCCACAGACTTGGCAGCTCCAAAAAGGGATCTTAAGCCCTTGTCAAAGAGAAGGACCAGAAGACGATCGAGGTCATGATGGCCCATAAGTGGGGCAGACATGCTATCTACTGAAGGGAAAGAAAGCCAGAGGTAATCTAAGCCTGGAGGGTTCCAGGGTGCTGTCCCCACACTCAGAGCACCTCACTGGCCAGGAAGCCCTTCTGTCAAGCACCAAGTCCAGTCTACCCAAAGCCCCTGACAGGGGCCCAGGCCCACTGTCGTGTCATCAAGATAACATCCTCACGTGACAAAGACACCAAGAATCCTACAGATAGCCCACCAGCAGGACAGCATCACACACCCCTACATCCAAGTGGACACTTCTCTAGTGCCATATCCACTCTCCAAACCTCCTCTACAATTAAAACTCAAACTGGGAGCAATGTGGGCACCACAGAAGCTCTCACCCTCAGAGACTAAACAGAAGACTCAAGAGCCTCAAAGATGAGAGCCATAGGGAGAGAAGCTCACAAAACAGACCCATGATGTGGAAAACTATGAGCCAAGGACCAACAGTTAGAAGCCCCCTCCAAGAGCCTGCAGGGATGCAGCAGAACATGGTGATCACCATCCTCCAACCCCAGTTTATGTGAATTACTGCACGACTTCCACTGCTGGACTAATGTTCTATTCTCCTGGAGGAGCCAAGTGACCTGATGTTGGGCTCACATACTGGATGCTTGTTCACACACAGCATTGAGCCCAGAAAGCTTTCTCACACCAGGGAGCTTTTATGAGGGTCCTGAGCTTAAAGGGCTTCAGGTCAGACTAGGGTGGGCCAGCTCAGCACTGCCCTCCCTGAAGAGCTCAGCTCTGGACGTTTCCTAGATTCCAATGCACGCCCCAAGCATAATCTATTCTCAGGAAAGAAGAGTCCTAGAGGGGGAGCCCACACATCAGAGTTTTTTCCCCACACTCTCAGAGGTAACCACTTGGAAGGCCAGGCCTGGCCACAGTGGGCATCAGCCTCCAGCCTCTAAACTCCTTGTTTGACAGGCCTCTAGAGAGTCTGTCTGTGCAGGAGATGCCCAGGTATTCCAATTAACTAAAGTGAGCAACAGAAAGTAGGACTAGTCCCTCCTGTGCTGGCCAACGGGGCAGGCCTGCCTTCTCCTTCTGTTTGACGTAGTATGTGCACATCAGAGGGACTCGCCAGCCTAGGCAGGGGCTAGGCAGGGGCTATTCTCAGACAACTGTGGACAGCAGGGTGAACACCATGCAATTCAGGTCATTCCTGGACAGAAGTCACCTTCCAACTGGGGAACTTCCTTTCTCCCTGGGCTCAGGGCAACCTGCTCCCTCTCCCCTCCTTTCCCCACCTCTTCCATCCAGTTAAGGCCTTCCAAGGGCCTTCCCTCCAGCAGAGACAGGGCCCTCCCTAACTTCACTCCCTAACTTCATTAGGAGGTAGGTCTGGGTGTGAGGTTTCTGCAAGTTCTGAATCAGACCAAGCAAATCCACAGAAACACCCCACCACAGGCCTCCTGTCCTGAAACCAAGTAGAGGCCACCCTAGGAGCAGCACAGCTCCTCCTGTGCTACATCTGCTGTGAGAGGAGGCCCTAAGCCCCCACATGGAAGGTACTTCTTAGTGACACCCTGCAAACTGAGACTTCTTGGGCCCTCTAGGTGGACAGCATGGGCACACGTGATCCCACGTTCTATTCTCACAGGGCCATCCAGCAGTTCCACCTGGAAACACTTAGTATTTCTAACACCCCAGGTGCCCAGACCCCTCCACATATCTAGAAGGGTGGAAACAGGACAGAGAGGGTGGTAGTTGACCAGGGAACACAGCTGCGCTCAAAGCTGGTCAGTGACCACACAGAGCATGGTCTGAGTTCCCAGACATTGGGCAGGTTGGAGGGGGCATGAGCAGTAAAGAAGCAGGTGATTGCCACATTTCCTTAGAAATCCCAAACAACACTGAAGGCACCCAAGATGCCAGTCAAAGGTGATTCAGAAGTTATTCCCGGTGTCAGGAGAGTAGCACCAGTGATTGCAACAAGGCTTGGAAACTGTCTTACTTGATCCTGCCACTCTGGGAGACAGGCAGAGCCCTGGCTTGTAGACTCAGGAAAGTGACCATAATTCTTCTTCACAGAAGAGTCTACTGCACTCTCAGGGCAGAAGCAGCAACGCCAAAAACAAAAACGCTGAGACACCTCCAGCCAGGCCCCGGCAGAGGCTAGGCCTCCAGCAGCCCCATGCTCTGCACCAGCTCACAGACAGCAGAGACAGACAAGCCCAAATCCCTTCAGAAGTGCTGGTCTTCCGCACAGGCTGGCTGCTGCACATAGCCTCACTCTCCCCAGCTGCAGCTCTCCACTAATGCAGAGAAAGGGAACCTAGGTGAGGCCCAGGAAGCAAGTGTGGCCAGGGAAAGGCAGCCAGTCTGGCCCCAGCACACTCATGCTGAGAGCTGGGTGAGGAGAACCAAATTAGGGTGTCCAGGCAAAGGAAAAAAGTCTTGGGAAAAAGGACAGAGTAACGAGTACTGGGGAGGATGTGGAAAACCAGACCCTGCTGGTGGGAATGAAAGATGGTGCAGCTGCTTGGAGAGTCTCATGACTCCCCCAGAAGGCTAAACACAGTTACTGTGCGACCCAGCAATTCCACCACAGGGCACATGCCCCACAGAGCTGACATACATACCCACAGGGACTTGCACACCAATGCTCATAGCAGCAGTGTTCACAACAGCCAAAAGGAGGAACTAGTCCAAATGGTAGACAAGATGCAGCATGTCCATGTGATGGGACAGTATCCATCCACAGGAGGAATGAAGCCCTGACACAGCCACAACAGGGTGACTGAGAACACCTTGCTGGGTGACAGCAGACAGGCACAAAGGCCTCACATTGTGATTCCATGTATGTAAAATCCAGAAGGGGAAGAGGAGATGGAAGAGGCTACTGGTGGGCAGGGGCTGTGGTTTCAGGCACCTGATAATGTACAGCTTCTATCTGAGGTGACAATGTTTCAGCATTGACTGGCAATAGTCATGCAACTCGTGAATGCACTAAAACCTCTGAATTATACGTGGCATATGGATTCTACCTCTGTAAAGCCATTACCAAGCAAAAACTCCTTGCAGAAGGACCCAAAGCCTTAGAGCTTCTAGCAAGCAAGTAAGAAGGACTGACCAGGAACTTGCCACAAGGGACCAACCCGGCCTTGACAATAGCATAACACACAGGAGGAGGATACCTCTTCAAAGGGTGACTGGGCCAAAACCATTTCTAACACTATGGAATGAGTTCCTTTTCCTTGATCCCGCCCAAGGGCACAGGTTGCCTCTGGGAGCATGTAGCATGCCATGCTAAAGTGCCAGCTAATGCTAAAGTGCTCTGTGTTTCTGGGTTTACCTCTTTCTCTGTTTCAGCTTCTGATAGTGAATATTTGTAGGTAAAACCTACACAAACAAGAACTCTTGGGGTCCTCTGTAATTTTTAAGAATGAAAGGAATAAAAGTTTGAAGACTGACGTCTTGCAATACATTTATGGCACATTGTCTGTAATGTCAAAGGACTCCACACAACCTGAAGACCCTCAGCAACTGCAGTCTGGCCATCCTGTTGGACATGAGGATGCCAGGAGTGTCAATGAGAAGAGAAGAGGAAACTAGATGTTCTGGAGATTCCAGGGAGTTAAGAACAAAACCAGGATTAATATTTATATACACAAGCAGGGAGTTCGACGATAGAGCTTGTACCCAGCACAGCAAGGCTCTGGGTTCAATCCCAGCACCTAATAAATTAATTAATTAATTACATATGCAGTGTTTAAGAGGGGTCGCCACTACATGGAGAGGAGAAGGGAGACTTTCAAAATTCCAAAATCAGAAACAAACCTCCTATCACTGTGCATACTGTGCATAAAAGGAAAAATGTCCTCACAGTCAGCATGTCTGTTTCAAACTGGACACCATTCTCCCCAGAATCAGACTCCCTTGGAAGCAGCTAAGGCATAAGGCACAGAGAAGAGCTTGCTTTTAACAAGGCTGAATACTGTGGGAGGGGTGTTTGTCAGGAGGGGCACAAGTTGAGTGAAGGCAAGAGTCCGAGGATCTGAAACAGAGTATAAGCCAAGAAAGTAAAGTCTCCTTCACTAGAGAACCCACTGCTTTCACAGGCTTATATTTCATGAGCACCATCACCCAAGCCTCCGCCAAGGAGGGAAGCCCTAGAAGGCAAGTGAGCCAGGCTTTGCCAGGCCACTGGGGGAAAAGGGGCACAGGGACAGAGCTCCACACATTAAGAAAAGGAGCTGGGCGTGGTGGCACATGCCTATAATCCCAGAGACACAGGAAGCTAAGGCAGGAGGATCGCAAGTTGGAAGCCAGCTTTGTCAACTTAACAAGACCCTGCCTCAAAATAAAAGGGCTGGGGATGTAGCTCAGTGATAAAGTTTCCTGGGTTCAATTGCCAGTACCAAAAAAGAGAGAAGAAAACGGACAGATGTTGTTCTACTTGGCCTTGAATCTTAAGTCACCTTATGGAGTTACCCAGGTACTCTCTACTAAAACAAATGCTCCTTCCAAATGCAAACATAATGCAAAATTCCATATAGACTTTAAGAAAAAATAAAAATTCAGAGAGAGTATATCACTAAACAAAAGTGAATTAAGTTACCCATTTTAATACCTACACAGAGAAATATGTGTATACAGTTGAAATACAACAAGAATGCTAGAACTTGGAATCAAAAGATTACTGGAAAGAATGTTTGCACAGAAAAATTCTTTCCCTTTGAGACTAAAATGCCCCACCATGCTTAATTTTCCTGACATTTCTGAGGCTTTGAAGCCACAGTTAACGGATCTGAATCATCTGAACAAAACCATGTTACAGTGACATGTTACTGGAAAGCTTAGAATAGAATGCTAAATATACAAGCACACACCCATACAGGCTCTAGTAGAGAAGGATCACATATGAAACTACAAGTTGTCTACAACAAAGTCCAAAGGGAAACAGTCCATCTCCAGCAGGTAAGGATAACACAGATGCCTGGAAGTTAAGTTACAAAACACAAAAATTGCGCCCACCTTTTATTAACAAAAACCACTAGCTTGGCACAGTGGCACCTTCCTGTAATACCAGCTACTTGGGAGGCTGAGGCAGAAGAATCCCAAGTTCGAGGCCAGCATCGGCAACTTAGTGAGACTCTGCCTCAAAAGAAAAAAGGGCTGAAGATATAGCCTAGTGGTAGAGTACCCCTGGGTTCAGCCCCAGTAATCTCCCCCCAAAAAAATAACCTAGTCTGTGCATGAACTCAGCTTAATGAAACTCCTCAACCATACTTGCTGCCAGTAAAGAAACACGAACATCCCCTGAAATCTACATGAGGCTTGTATCTGCAGCACACACCTCCCGACCCTGGCACAGCCCCAACTCTTCACCTAGGGAGGGAGGGAGGGAGGACGTGGCTCCACAGCTCCATCTGTGACATTACCCTTTCTTCTTAAACAAGCATGCCACTTGGAGCCGCATTCTGCTTTATTTGGGTTGGCAGTTTAAGTACCAACACTGGGGTGGCACCATGGCTGAAATAACGAATTAGGTCAGCCTGGGCCTGCTCTGGGGAGCTCCCAATGCACCCTGGGCCTAACCCGCCTCCTGCCTTCAAGGCAGGCTCTAGGGTTCCTGGGTGGGACTGAGGACTGGTTGGGGGGCTGGGAGGCAAAGGCCTTAGTAGCCAGCATCCCACTCTGCCCTTGATGAGTTTCTCGGCACCTTTTCCTATATAAATAAGGGATATAAAGTCCTCCAGAGCTTCCAACAGTCCCCTCATTCGATGAGCAAGGAGATCACAAGTTACCAGGGGAAACGGGGGCACCTTACACCTCAAGCACCCAGAGAGAACGGGGCAGATGGACAGGGGCCATAGGATGGAGTTTGGGGACCCCGGGGTTCAGGGGCTTGGGGGTCAGGATTCAGTCAGGAGTTCCAGAATTTCTTCCAGGGTTTGTTGTGAGGTCTCAGGGTTCGGAGGCCAGAGTTGCGGGGGGCGGGGGTGCTAGAGTCAGGTTTGGGGCCAGGGTTCAGCAACCAGGGATCCAGGCTCAAGACTCATGGTTTCAGTGACCACGGTCTTGGGGCGCAGGCCAGGCTGGGAATCAGGGGTCGGCGTCAAATTCAGGACCACGGTCAAGCTAGGTGGGGGGTCGGTGCCCACAGACCAGGCTTCTGGAGTCTGGATCGGGGCAGGGGCTGGGAACGGGCTGGGTCCTCGAGTTCTGGGCTCGCGGCCCTGACACGGGTGAGAGCCGAGCTGGGGGCGGGCCCGCGGGTTTCGCGGCTGGGGTCCGGGCGGCGGGGCGCCAGGGCCGCGCTCCAGGGCGGACGGCGCGGCACTTACGTCGTCGAAGAGCGAGCCCACGTTGGCCGTGACCAGCAGCACCGCGGTGCCCGGAGCAGCCGCCTTCCCCGCCATCGTGCCGGGCGGCGCGGGCGCTGGGCTGGGCGGCGGCGCCGCTTCCTGCGGGGCCGGGCCGGGGTCCGCGGGGCCGCGGGGCGTCAGCTGCGCCGGGGGGCGGTCCCCGGGCGCATCGCGGGCTCGGCGGGTCGGGCCGGGCCTGGCCGGAGCTCCGGCCTCGCGCTCGTCGCTCCTCACTGCTCCGCGGCCCCGCGCCCGCTCGCCACCGCGCCTCACAGCGGCCCGCGCGCAGCCATTAGACCCGCCGGGAAAGTTCCCGCAGCCGCCGCCGCGGACTCGGGCTCAGCAAGGCCCGCCCCCCGGGGGGCGGAGCAAGGCCTGCGCGGGGCGGGGCTGCGCGGGCTGAGGCTAAGGGATCTGCCTGCCTGAGCCAGGCCTGTGGGGGCCGGGCGGAGCCGGGGTGGGGCGGGGCCAGGGGTGGGCGGGGCCGGGAGTCTACGCAGGGACCGCGCCTGTTGGTGGGGCGGGGCCTGCGCGGGGAGGGGCGGAGCCTCTCCGTGACCGCGCTGCGGTTGAGCCGGCTCGGCCTCAGCGAGTCGCGTCCCGCCCCCCGCACCGCGGCTGCGCGCAGACTCCGCCTCCGCACTCTTAGACGTCAGAGCCCGAATCCGACCCCTCCTTTTAAAGAGGCTTCTCTCTCTAGGAGCCCGCGGCCGGCGCACAGCTTTGCGGCTCCAAAAAGATCCCTGGAACTCAGAGACCCTTCCTCCTGGCCCTGCAGCGCCGGGTGGAGCTGTTGTTCAGCTATGGTTCCGGCCCGTGGGGAGATGAGCAGCGTCGGGAATAGGCCGCGTCCCTGAGGGTTGGGGAGGCGCCTCAGTTCTCCCGGAGTCGGGTCTGCAGGGACCAGTCGCTCACCCCAGCCCCTCCCCGGAGAGCAAGTGTACGGGATTTTGCAACTTCCTAATATGACAACCGAGTTCCTGATGCTGACTACTTAAAAGAAATAGAAGGGGAGGGAGGATAGTAGGGGATAGGAAAGGTAGCAGAATACAACAATTACTAATAGGGCATTATGTAAAATTGTGGATGTGTAACCGACGTGATTCTGCAATCTGCATTTGGGGTAAAATTGGGAGTTCATAACCCACTTCAATCTAATGTATGTAATATGATATGTCAAGAGCTTTGTAATGTTGTGAACAACCAATAAAAAAAAAAAAGAAAAAAGAAATAGAAGGCATTTGTAGCCAAGAAAACACTAAAAGGAAAAGTTCTTTTAAGAGGCAACCCCTGAGTTAGAGGTGCTTTAGCAGCCAGCTGCTGCCCACATCCGCACCTAGAGACAGCTCTCTGGGTCTGCTTCTCTGGACAGGATGAGGCGGCAGAGCCGGGCCAGGGTCTTTTAATTAATCACCACGCAAGTTCAGGGGGCTAGGCAAGAACAAGGTGGTGCTGGGGCAGAGACCTTCCTGCTGGGGTGACAGGGAGCCATGCCCAGTCTGGGGCCTGAGGCGGATCCACCCTGAAAATGTGTATCCAGTATTTAACAATGTTAATATTTTTTCACACCCGGACTTTAAAATGGGTATCTGATACTGGGAGCCCAGCTCCAGGCGCACAGCCATGTGTCAGGGCCGTGCTCAGGGCCACCATGCTGGACAAGGTCACTCCAGAGTTTTTCAGACACAGATGTGGGGATGGAGGATGCCCACTGAGAAAAGACAAGGTGCAGGCGGGGGCGCGCGCGCGCACGCGCGCACACACACACAGACACACACACACACACACAGCTTTCCCCCTCTGACTCCAAGGAGGCCAGCCCTCAATTGCTGAGAGCATGGTAGTGTCCAATGGTATATCATGCTCATTATGTTCTATTAAAAAGAAAAACAGCACCTGTAGGGGTGAGGGTGATGGCTGGGCAGGTTGGTGAGCCACAAACTGGTAGGTGGCAGGCCAGAGAACAGTAGGCATCACTGCTTTGAGATACTAAATCCAAGATTTCTGCTTACACTGACCACCAACCTGATTCCACCAAGATCCATTTGACTGATAGGTGTTCACATTGTTCAGTATGTAACTGCCTCTGACTGAATTACATACTCCCCAAATTCATGCATTTAAGCCCTAGCCCCTGGATGTGAATATGTTAGGAGATAGAGCCTATCTAGAGATAATTGCCATTAAATGAGGTTCTAAGAGTGGTACCTGATCCAAAAGGACAGAGTCCTTTTAAAGGGAGACACAAGAGAGCTCATGTGCTCTCTACCCCCTCATTCATTGCACACTAAGTCCTGGAAGTACACAGGGAGCAGATTTGTCTCACAAGTCAGGAACCTTACAAATGTAAGGGCATTGCTGAGGTCTGCGCCTTGTTTACAAGAGGTGGTATCACCTTCCTGTTCCCCTCCAGCCATCTTCTCCCACGCAACCCAGCACACCCTGGCCAAGTTGGGGTAGCATATCCAGCCTTTCTGGTCCTCCTTCCTTCTCTAGCCAGCCCTCTTTGAAGCGGCAACCTCCTCTCCTTCCAGACACTTACTCAAGACTCAGCACCCTCACAGTCCTCCTGTTACCGCTGTTGACGAGTCCTGGCTTCCCCAATGTTGAAATATAACACCAGAGAAGCACGCCGAGGCCAGGTCAGAGTGGAAAATAGAAGTTTATTAAACAACAGCAGAAAAGACTTCTCCCAGAGGAAGAAGGGGACCCAAGAGATGAAATCCGTGGAAGTGCGGTTGTCTCTCCATTTTGTAGTTCTTTCAGTGATGGAATATAGGTGGGAAGGCCTGAGGGGTGGGACACAGGTGGGCCAAAGAAGTAATCTGGGCCCTTCTGAGTCAGCATCTTCAAGTTGCTGTTCTTTAACACTTCTTTGGGATGGGCTATCTTCATGTTTGCTGGGGGCTGTTCATTAACACTTCTTTGGGCTTTTTCCTAGACTTCATTAACATTCCGAGAGTTGCTCAACTTTTCCGGGAATTCATTCTCAACATGGCCTCCGTTTTAGATTTCACTTGATATTAGACCCGATTTACCTAACTACACTGACTACCTAACTTTAAATCTGGCTTCACTCCTGTCCCCCCTTCATGCGTCCATTCTTAAAGACTCCAGCACCTGTGTGGGTGGTCCTAGTCTCTTGCTGGTCCCACTTCAACACCACTGCTAAGGTCATATGCTCATTCTTCTCAACACCAATAACCACGCCTTGTCCTAGTCCAAACACCTAATCCTCTCTGTACTCCCTCTCCTTCAAGTTCACTTGTATGGGACCTCTTGACCTCCAACCCTTCATTAGCAGTCACCCCCAGCACACACACCTGCACACACAAACATGCGTGCACAGGCCTCTGCTTCCTGCCTTACTGTGCTCCTCCTGGGGGCAGAATCACCCCCATGGATCCCATCCCTTGCTTCTTCCTGTCCCCTTCCCTTGCCTGTCTGGTTCCCAAGACTGATACCTGAACTATCCTCTTCTGTTGAGCTTGCTCTAAATTAGACAAAACCAAACTGGAGAAAAACTAGAGAGCTAAATTGGAGAGCACTCCACTCCCACATCCCCGGCTTCTTCCACAAGTGCCCTTGTCATTCAAAGATGTTGGTAGTTTCTACTTGCCCCTCTCTCAAAATCACTTGCCACCACTCTGATAGATGCCCTGTCCCTTCAGTGAGGAAGGATTGACAGACTGCAATCTTCCTGCCTAGTCAATAGCCCCCCAACATCTGGCAACCTCTCTGTACTTCCTGGGTCCTGCTGCACAGATGAGGTGCCCACCCACCCAAGGCTACCCACTCCTGGTCTGTGCCATCAGCCTGTAGGTAGTCTCTTTGACTTGGTTCCTATAAAAAATCTTCCTTCACCCTACACAATTCCCTTCCCTTGCACCTTACTGCTGTCTTGCTGTGAGTCTTGCTCCAAGTCTCCCAGAGTCTCTGCCTAGCACGCCAAAGTACCATTCTCTTCCAGACCCTCAACTCAAGCTCTGCATGCCCACACCCCACCAGGGACCCCTCAGAGAGCTCCCCAGGCCTGCTCTCAGCCAGTCTCCCAGCATGACTGACCCCTAACTCCCTCCTGGCATGTATGACATTCCTGCTCTCTGCCCCTGCCATTAATGACCACATCTGTGTTCTCCTTGACTGGGGTTCTGGGGTCCTGGTGTCCTAGGTCTTGGGCCTGCGTATGTCCTTCCTGGGGCCACACTGCCTCCTGGTTGACTTCATTGGGCACACACCTTAGATCTTGTCACCATGCCAGACTGCTGCACTGGAAGGGCCGTGTCAAAGCCACAGTGGAAACATTCCTGATTCACACATTTCCTCCGGTGCCTCAGACTTCAGAACGCCAGCTTGATGACACCAGCCTCCCGGCAGCTCAGGGCCTTGGCATGGCGTCTCTCTGTCAGCCTGGCAGGCTTCCTTTGTCATGATGCCCCTTCCTCCATGGGCCCTGCACCCACCCCTCACCATGCCCTGCTTACCCCATCACACCACAGTCTATCTCACAGCCCTTGTCACCTGCCACCTCCCTGGCCTGCTGTTGGCTGCCTCCCCCACCCCTTAGGATCAACAGCTTGAGAGTGGCCTCCTTGATCTTATGTGGCTGTCATACAGAAAATGCTCAATAAATAGGTATCATGTGTATTGGTGACATGTCAGGCCCATCACAGAGCTGGGTCCAGCGTGGTCCAATCTTCAGAAAAACACTGAGCACTTACATCCCCCAAGCTAAGAGATAAAATCAGGGAAAGAAGGAGCTCTTTGCCCTGTGCTTCTGCTCCCGTCTGAACATCATCCCAAGTCTCCTGTGGAATCTATGCCAAGACAATGAGAAGGGCTGCCTCCCAGGTTCAGCAACAGCAGCCCCGCCCCCCTGGTCTGCACTGGGCTAAAGATGGCAGTGGAGGCCGTGGGTGGCTCTCTCCTCCTGCTGCTGTGGTGTCAATCCTGCTTTAGTCCTGGCCACTAGACTCCATGCTCTTGGGCTCCCAGGAGGGAAATTCAGCACAAGTCTTTTGTTAAATAGCAATATGTTGTGATGTTTTTAGAACGTTTACATTAGAGTGGCACTAAATATCACATCTTTACTTATTCTAAGATGGTACCAATTTACTTATGGATTCAGAGTTATCAAAAGGTTCAGGGATTTTGAACCTGAACTCCTCAAGGGTATCCACCATCCAATTTAAAAGTCATCCTTCAGGGGCTGGGGCTGGGGCTCACTGGTAGAGTGCTTGCCTAGCATGTGTGAAGCACTGGATTCAATTCTCAGTTCCGTGTACAAATAAATGAATAAAATAAAGGTTTGTCAACATCTAAAAAAATTTTTAAAGTCATCCTTCAGCATATATATGTCTGGCACTCTTCAAAGCATGTTTCAATCATATAATAAGCAAGCTTCAGGATTCCTGCAGAGGAGACCAGCTTTATCCCACTGTAGACCAAGATGCTTAGGCTAAGTTATTCCTCAAGATAATTCCCGCAGAGAGAGAACCTGGCCAGGTACACAGTGAAGAGAATCCAGGGCCTGGTCCTCTCTGGGAGAGACTGGCCTCCATCACTTGAGCCAATAGTAAGCCAATGGCACACTTTCCACTGGACCTGGGACCAATCTGGAGAAGGAGGCCTTTTCCTTCTGAGTTATTTGGATTCTTTCCTTGTTTGTCAGTAATAGTTATCCTCTCATAGGTACCAGTTGTGGATGAGGGGTTCACCATCCTCATTTCTAATCCTCACAACTGTCTCATGAGATGTTTTTGTTTCATGAAGGAGAAAACTGAAGCTGTCAGATTAAGAATTCTGCCACCCTCACACAGCCTCTAAGAGAGCGAGCCAGGGCAAGCCCTGGGGGACTCCAGGCCAGCTGGTCCCCGCAGCACCACGCAGCCTAAACCTGCACACACACACACGGAATACTCAACCATGCCCTCGACACATCACCACGCAGACCCCCAGGAGGAGATGGTCAAGACAGAAGACCTGTCCCAGAGAAGCTGAGTCTGCAGCCAACACAGCCTGCCTCCAATGAGACGAGTGTACCCCGGCTTCCTGAACCTGTCCTCACAAGTCAAACATCAGGACACTATGGAATGGCACACAGTCGGCAAGAGGAACACTCCACCAATGGAGCCCAGTGGCTGCTTTGAAGGTGCCTCTTGATTCTGCTCGTCTAACAGTGAGCCCTGGGATCCTGCCATACACACAGCTTGTCTCTTTTCACACCAAGGCTACAGTGACACTATTTCCTGAAGCAACCACAGACCCTTCCTAGGGGTTTTCCATGCCAGTGTAGTGTCACCTGATAGAAACATTGAGGTTCACCGACCAGTGAATTTGAAAGTTTAGATTGGTTCCAATAGTACATGATTTCAAAATACTATGACAAACATCCTTGTACATGAAGCCTTTTTGGTTTTTAGGATTTTTTTTAATTGTAGATGGAAACTTATCTTTATTTTATTTATTTTTATGTGGTGCTGAAGATCAAACTCAGTGCCTCACACATTCCCAGGCAAGTGCTCTACCACTGAGCCACAATATTGGCCCCTTTAGGATTTTTTTCCCCTTATGTTAGAGTCAAATACCATGTTAAAAGACATGAAAGGGCCAGGGTGCAGCTCATTGGTACAGCATTTACCTAGCATGTGCAAGCCCCTGGGCCAATATCTAGCGTCCCCCACACACAGCATGAAAATGGAAATGTGTGAGATGCAGGTAAAGCAGTGCTTAGAGAGAAATGCATAGCTTTAAATGCTTATTTCAGAAAATAAATGACATAGTCATTAAAAAGCTAAAAAAAGAAAGCAAATTAAATCTAAAGTCAAACAGGAAATAACAACGACAAGCATTAAATCAATGAAATATAAAGCAACCAGAAACAAAATTTAAAGACGGGTTCTTTTAAATAATTGATAAAATTAATAACCAATATCTAGAATGATCAGAGAGAGAGAGAGAGAGAGAGAGAGACAGAGAGACAGAGAGACAGAGACAGAGACCAAATGACCCAAATACAAGGGAAAAGTAACACTATAGACCCTACATGCTTCATGAGGAATGAGAGAACACTGTGGATAACTTTATACCAATAAAACTAACAATTTAGATGAAATGGGCAATTTACTTGAAAAGCACAAATTACCAAAGGTCATCCGCGAAGAAATGATCTGAATAGCACTCTATTAAAATTTTGAATCCATGATTTAAAATTACCTCACACAACCAGACCCAGTGGCACACACTTGTAACCCCAGTGACTCAAGAGGCTAAGAAAAGACAGGAGGATCACAAGTTCAAGGCCAGCCTCAGAAACTTGGCCAGACCCTGTCTCAAAATAAAAAATAAAAAGGGCTGGGAATGGAGCTTAGTGGTAAAGTGCCCCTGGGTTAAATCCCCAGGACCAAAAAAAAAAAAAAAAAAAAAAAGAAAGAAAAGAAAATTTTAAATAAAAGATAAAATCTCCTTAAACATATACACAGCTCTAGGTCCAGATGACTCAACTGGTAAATCCTGTCAAACACTTAAGGAATAAATCAAGCAATTCTATACAAACTTTTCCAGAAAAAAAAAAAAAAGGAGGGACCATTTTCCAACTCATTCTATGAGGCTATATTTCCCTAATACCAAGACAATATCAAAAAAGAAATTCTTGCTCTTTTTTTTTTTTTTTTTCAGGCAACCGGGAAGATGGCAGACATCCAGATGGAGCGTGCCTACCAAAAGCAGCTGACATCTTTCAAAACAAGAAGAAGGTCCTGCTGGGAGAAACTGGGGAGGAGAAACTCCCTCGATACTACAAAAATATTGGCCAGTGCATCAGGTCACCAAAAGAGGCCATTGAGGCACCTATTGAAAAGAAATGCCCCTTCATGGTGATATTTCTATCCAAAGGAGGATCCTGACTGTTGTGGTGACCAAGATGAAGATGCAGAGGATCATCGAGATCCCCCAGGACTACCTCCACCACATCTGCACATACGATTGCTTTGAGAAGCGCCACAAGAACAGGTCTGTGCACTTGTACCCCTGCTTCAGGGATGTCCAGATCGGTGGCATCATCAGAGTGGGCAAGTGCAGCCCCTTGAGCAAGACAAGTGTGCTTCAATGCACTCAAGGTCACCAAGGCTGCTGCACCAAGAAGCGGTTCCAGAAGTTCTGGGACTGATGCCTGCCCACCCCCCAAAGCAAAATAAAGTTATTTCCTAATCTAAAAAAAAAAAGAAAAGAAAGAAATTCATGAACCAATGTTATTCATAAAGACAGTAGCAAAAATTCTTAACAAACTAATTGAAATTCTGATCAATATGTAGAAGGAATTATACCTCATTCTCAAGTAATGTTGACCCAAGATTAGATTACATCCAAAACTCTTAACTCACGTTAATAAAATCAATGCAATTAATTAATCCATTAATATTGATTTACTTAATCTATTAATATAAATATAGTTATGAATTAATGTAGTTCCTATTAATAAATTAAGAGGAAATTATATAATCAGGTCAATAGACACAAAAAAGAAACTTGACAAAATTTAACATCCCTTTATGATTAAAAACTCACTACGAATGAAAAAATAAAGGAACCTTCCTAAATCTGGTAAGATTTGCCCCTGAGAACATGGTGACTGGTGCTAAAGGCATATGCTCTCTCCTAAGGTTGGAAACCAGGCAAGGACATGCACTCTCACTTCTGCGGCTCAACCCTGTACTGAAGGCCCCAGTTTGAACAATAAAATAAGAAAAAGAAACATAAAGCATGCAGGTTGAAGAGGGAAAGGAAGAGCTAGCTGTCTTTGTTTCAGGCAACACAATCTTCTGATAGAAAACTCTAAGAAATTTACAAAAAAAAAAAAAAAAAAAACCATGAGAGTGAATTTAGCAAGGTCATGATATGCATAAGTCAGTGCTCAAAACTCCAGGGTGTTGCCATATACCAGACATGAACAACAAAGTGAAGTACTGGGTGCTCCCGCTGAAAACAACATAAAACCTAAAATGTCTAGGAGTGAAGGTAGCATAAGATGTTCAAAACTTACACAATGAGAACTATGGAACAGGGCACAGAAATATCAAAGAATCGCAGTGAATGGAGGGCACACCGAGGCCCTGGGCTGGAAGATTCTGGGTGTTTCAACGCCCGTTTTCCTTTATCAATCTATAGACTTAAGGTAACTCCAGCCACTGCTACCTCCTCCTCCCCCTTCTTCCCTCTTTCCCTCTCTCCTCCTTCTCCTTCTTTTTAGAAATCCATACATTATTTCTAAAATACATATGGAGACTGCAAAGGACCCAGAACAGCCAAAAGAGGTGGTTTGTTGTTGTTTTTTGGGGGTGGGTACTGGGGATTGAACTCAGGGGCACTCGACCAATGAGCCACATCCCCAGCCCTATTTAGTATTTTATTTAGAGACAGGGCCTCACTGAGTTACTTAGCACCTAGCTTTTTGCTGAGGCTGGCTTTGAACTCGCGATCCTTCTGCCTCAGCCTATTATAGGGGTGCACTATCGCATGCCTGGCTCCAAAAGAGTTTTGAACATCTAAGTTGGGATACTCACACCATCTAGGTATAAGTTGTGTCACAAAGCTGAGGTCAGTCATTGAGGTCACGTCAAGATGGCCTAAGGTTGGCACATAGAGGAGGCAGAGCAGAGGATCCAGAAGTAGACCCATGGGTCTACACAAAGATGCCAGCTGAACAGGAAATGCAGCAAGTGGAGCTGGAATCTAGTGGCCCACGTGAGACAAGGTCAACCCAGACCTCAACACGCACCTTGCCAAATTTAAAATGGCTCATAGACCCAAACGCAAAAGCTAGGGACTTCTAGGAAATGATTTCATAATCATGAGTATGTACTTCTTCGATTTTTATGTGTGATAACAATCCACAGAAAGTTGTCTTTAAATCCATTTGCTGGCCTAACTCAAAATAAGGGAAGGCAGCCTGTGTGAGCCCTCCTGCTTGAGCTGTGGGACACTGCTGTAAGGGTGCTCTCCTGCCACTTAAAGTGTCATTTGTGGGATGTGCAGGCTTCTGTCCCTGGGGACAGAGTCTGAATTCTAAATCACATCAGTTCCCAGGGCTTCAGTCAGCGCTGGTGGAGCCTTAACAATAGCAATATTTTAGAAAGCAGAGTGCATTCAGACGCCTTTTTATTCTTTAGGAAAACACTCCAAAAGTGGAACTTTTTGGAAACACAGTAGCAGAGGCTGCTGTGCTTCCCCCTGGTCCCTGGGCAGAAATGACATCTCTGCTCACTGTCACCCAGGACCTGCAGCAGCAGAGGCCTGTGAGTGTGCAGGCCAGGACAGTGCCGGGCACACGCCACCACGTCCTGACCTTACCACAAGTCGAGCCAGGACCCATGGCACACACCTGTAAGTGGCTGAGTCTGGCTCTGAGAGCTGTCGCCACCCTGACCTCACATCTTGCCTCCCTGCTCTGCTAAGCCACTCTAAGATCACTGTATACTGATAGACACGTCATGAGTCCTTGGCAGTGAGAGTTGCCACCTCATCTGTGGATTGCCCTTCTGCTCTCAGAGGGCTGTGGCCAAGCCCTCCTTCGGGCTTGTTCTTAATCAGCTCTGCAAACCAAGGTGCTGATAATGGTTCTCAGCAGGTGGGGCAACCCCACCCAGGTACATCTTGCGACCTGGGCCTCTGCCCTCAAGTCAGCATGTGTGATCCTGACATTTCCTGAACAGCCCTGGAGGCAGGAGGACTTGTCCCTCTTCTTGGCTTTGAAGGAAAGTCAATAGTGATCCTTGATTCCTTGTGGCGGCTGAGGGACACCTTCCCAGGTGGACAGAGTGAACGCAGGTGGCCGCTGTCCTCAGGAAAGCATCCCTGTCCTTTGGCAGAAACAGATTGTGGACAGGGCCAAATTATTTACATAAAATTATGTAGGCAGAAAATGTTGGCACGGGGTGAGTCAGAAGGGCCTGTACCAACCCAGCCCTGCGGCAGGCCACCTGTGAACAGGCCCCAGTAAACGGCCTCGCTCCCAAGGAGGGGTTAACCCTATGCCACAAGAACAAACCGGCTCCCGACCACTCAGTCCCCAAAACGACCAAAACAAGTCAGGAAAACCATGCCAAGATGACCTTCTCTGGGTTGACGATGCACTTGAAATTGCCAAAGCTGCTTTTCTTGAAGGTAAAGTCAGAACACTAACACTTTCCCTTGACCACCAAGTTTTAAAGTACCACTTCCTGCTCCAATAATCAGCATGACTGGCTTTGGCAATAGATTTTCAAGAATTCTCAGCTCAGCTGTGACCTCTTTTTTGCAACTTTGTATTTAATAAATCATCTTTATAAAGATTCCTCTGCATTGTCCATTGTTTAAATCTGCAGAAGATTAAAAAATATCCTCACTTATATTAAATGGAAAAAACTCAACAAGCATCTAAGCCCTTAGTCAACGCCCCCCCCGGTGAGCGTTGTCTCTTGTTCCTCTGAGCAATGCACAGAGGGTGAGTCGAGTTTGTTCCTTGTTACCGTGGAGGTTAACTGTCATCCCTGGATCAGGCCAGATTCCAGCCCCAGAAGACACCAGAGCAGGTGAGCCTATGAATGAACAATCACGGTAAACCCAGTGGTTTTGGGGAGAAGATGCTATTCAATTACATTATTATACTGGGTACCCTCGGTTCAAAAATAAACCTCACCGGATAGATACATTAGACATTTCTCTATATGACAATTAATTTTTCAGTGACCCATTTTTTTTTTCAACCAAGTGGTCTTGCTCCGGTGGTCCCGGCCAGCCACTTTCCTTCCCTGTCTTTTAGAAGAATGAGGAAAGGGTGACGTAGGGCCATCAGAGGTGAGGGTGGTCAACAGCCACAGACGTGAGGGAGTCCAGGAGCATGGGCTGAGTTTGGACTTGGCTTTGACATGGACGGTCATTTTCTATGTTGGTGGAGAGCAATGTTAACAACGTAATGGGGTGACCAAGAAAGCAGGCAACAGAGTGAAGATGGCACCTGGAGGCTCTGGACGGAGACAGCCGGGAACACTGCCTGGAAAGGAGGAAGGCGAAGAGTTTGAGAGGGGAGGGATGGCTGAGCACACGTCCACCCTGAAAATCAGGGAACTCTCCATAAACTAAAGTAGACTCAGGGTGGTTAGATCAGACACAAGTGGTAGGCCTGTCGGCTATGGTCTAGCACAGAGGGGCAGCTGCCCAGATGACTAATGAGAGGACTGAAAGTCCCCCAGGCTTTGGGGAAAACTGGTGAGCTCAGCAAATGGGTGAGCAGGCCCATCAGCTTGCAAGATGTCCATCCCCTCCAGATTCAGGGGGACCACACCCAAAGCACCAAGTTAGAGCAGAGCAGATGAGTCAGCCGTGAGGGGGCTGGTCTCCTCTGCACTCAGGACCTTCACCAGCACAGGTGTCCAGTCCGCACCTAGAGATGCTCCACCACTGAACTACATCCCCAGACCTCTATTTGTTTTCTCCATAAGTTGCCCAGGCTAACCTTGAACTTGCAATTCTCCTGCCTGAGTCACTGGGATGTCAGGTGCGGCCACTGTCCTTGGACAACTGATGACACAGTGCGACTGGGCTAGCTCTTCTGAGTTAGGAAAGAAGACATGTGTGGGTCCCAATGATCTTTGAAACAGCTCTCACGTGTTGAAAGCAGTTGGTCACTAACATTCTGCCCCGTCTACTTATAGCTGACTGCAATCTCAGCTTGGTCCCCAGGACTCATAAAGGCTAATGTTTTCAAAACTCTTTTCATTTCAACTACTGTATTGTTAATTTCTAGACATTTAAGCAAGTGTGCGTTATTGAAACAGGCTCACACCTGAAACAAGAATGTCTTAGAATAATTGAGATTAAGACAGTTCCTCACTGACTCACTCAGCTACTGCAGTTTGAAATTTATTCAAATATAAGAATAATTCAAGTTTAAAAATAAAAATTCAACTTTTTTACTTTCTTATTATTTGTGCTTATCAGGGAACTTCTCAACTTCTTATCAGTTGACTTCTCAACTAAACAGAAAAACCCAGTTGGTGATATTAGGAGTATTCCATTACATAATGCCTTTCTTTCTTTGGTGGAAAAAGTTTTTATTATCCCTTTCAGTTATAAAATTGAAGCATATTAATATAAAACAGGACTTTCTATCAATACAAAGTTTCTTATATATCCTTCAGTACAATTTTGTAACCACCATTTTATTTTATTCCATTTTAAATTTTTTATTTCTTTTTTTATTTTTTAATTTATTGATCCTGGAGATTAATAAATTAAAGCAAAAGCATTGAGCTACACCCCCAGTCTTTGTATTTTATTTTTTGTTTTTATTTTGAGACAAGGTCTCACTAAGTTGCTGAGGCTAACTTGAACTTGTGATCCTCCTGCTTCAGCCTCCTCAGTAGCTGGGACTATAGGTGTGTGCCATGCCCAATTTATTTATTTTTAATCTATTTGTAACTGATACATAAAAACATAAAAATGTACATACTAATGGGGTACCACATCTTTTTTGTCATACACTTTAATTTATTCCTGGGTATTTTAATCTTCTGTGTTTCACTGGTCATGTGTCGTCTTCTGCCACAGATTCCCACTGGCTCTGGTGTATAAATAGAAGTGTGGATCTGAACTTACATTTAACATTTGAAAGCTCTCACTTCTGGTT
This sequence comes from Urocitellus parryii, assembly GCF_045843805.1. NCBI lineage: Eukaryota > Metazoa > Chordata > Mammalia > Rodentia > Sciuridae > Urocitellus > Urocitellus parryii. Next base: position 210,566,576 of record NC_135535.1, on the reverse strand, counting down.
TTCTTTTTATGATGTTTTGGATTTTTCAGGCAGACCATCATATTAGCAGGTGAAATGAAGACCATGGTGCCATTTAAAGCTAAATTAGGATATGCCTCAGAATGGAAAATACTTGATGGATGTTTTTTCCAAACCACAAATTTAATTAAACTGTTTTTTTTAAATATGAGTCAAGTAAAATACTTGCTTTGCAACACGTGATATCATAATTTTTGAAGTGAATTACCTTGAGTAATAAGCCATTCCAAAATAATTCTTTAAAAGCAAGAAGCTTTAGGTGTGGTAGAACACAGCTGTAATCCCAGCAACTCGTCAGGCAGAGTCTGGTAAATTTGAAGCCAGACTCAGCAATATAGTGAGAATCTGTCTCAAAATAAAAAAATTTAAAAGGACTAGGGTTGTAGTCCAGTGGTAGGATGCCCCTTGGTCTAATCTCCATTCAAAAACAACAACAAAAGCCCTCCAAAGGTGGTATAGTCCCTGCTGAGAGCACAACCCTGAGACAGTGTCTCCCTGCCTCAGCACCTGGCCTGCTCAGGTCTGCTGATCCTGGGGGGAGAGCGGTGACGTGGCCTCTTGTCATGTCTGTCCTTGTCCACTGTAGGCCTCCCGTGGACTTAGCTGAGGGTGCCCAGCAGGGTCTGTCCCACCCACCACACTCTCCTGACTGGTCTCCTGAGTTGTCTTCTCTGGGGGAGATGGAGCAAGGGTGAAGCCCCCATTCACTGCCCAAGGGTGTGGGGTCGCTGTCCCACCTCTGACTGCCCCCGGAGGCAGGGAAGAGTCCTCTGTGTGCCAGGCTCAGCACGCTGGCTCCCGGCTCTCCTTGGTGTTCTGCAAGCCCAGCCAGACTCAGGCACCCTCTCCTCTGCTCTGTTGGTGCCCCAGGGCTGAGCTTGTCCCCAGCAATTTGGGAGGCTGGGACCAACATTGACCAGTCCTCTGAGTGATGCTGTGACCTCGAAACTTCCTTTGTGATCACAATCAGGGGCTGTGAGGGCAGTGGTTGTGAAATGAGGGGCCAGAAGCCAAGGACGACATTAATTAAGTATGACATAGAATATTCATAAGACCGGAAATAAAACCTTAGAATAGAATTTGAGCCACAGGCTGCCAACACAGGGCGTGGAAGGTGTCAGCAGGCTGGCAGGAGAAGACCCTTTACTGAAGGGACTGCACCCAGGTGTGGGAGTCATTAGCCCCAGGGGATGGGGAGGGGAGGAAGGTCACAGGCAAGAGCCCCAGGACAGCAGGGTGGAGGAGGGCCACCTTCCTGGGGGGCTGCCATCAGGACAGCCCCCCAGGGAGGGGTGGGAAGAAGCACCTGCTACTTTGCCATGGCCCCCCCACCCCAAGGTTGGGCCCTGCTGGACACAGCAGGAAAGGAGGCTGGGCTTGGCTCTGGGGCTCCAGCAGAGGGGACCGCCTGAGATGGGCAGCACAGAGGGAGCAGGGCACAGCAGTGTGGCGGGGTCCATCCCTCCCCCACAGAGGTCCTTTTGGCTGCGGACTGTGAGCTAGGAGAGGGCTGGGAAGGGACGCTCACGTACCTCACATACATGGCCTCACAGCTGCAGGATGAGGCTGCCCCTGGTGGTCTGGGCTCTGCCAGCTACTCTGAAGTGGAGGGGTGACCGTGAGGGGTGCTGTGGCCGAGGGGAGTCTTCCCTTCCTCCAGGGGTCGTCTGCTCAGAAGATGGGACCGAGAGGCTGGCCGGGGGTATGGGGGTTCTCCTGTTGCCTGCAGGCCCTTCTCTCAGCAGACTCACCACAGCTCTGACTGAGAGAGCAGAAGGCCAGCTCTAGGAACGAGCTCGTGGATGTCCATCTCTGCCTAGCGTTTCTGCTGGGATGTCACGGAGCCTTGTGTGGACTGGGAACCAAGGCAGTGAGGCTTGGGGGGCTGAAGAACACGACTCACGCAGGACTCAACCGGCAGCTCCACCTCCAGCCTGGGTACCAGCTCAGGAGGATCCTGTCCAAGGACAGAGTCCTTCTCCAGGGACCCGGGTCCTTCTGGCCAGTGGTGTCAAACCATCATCACTGTCATTTGGATTTGCACAGCTCTGCCCTGTCACTGGAGCTCATGGTCCATGCTCTGTCCTGGTCCTCCAAGCACCCCAATCAGGACCTTGGCTACACAGGTGACCAGATCACACCTCCAGAAGTTGTAGCCCTGCTCTGCTATGGCCACCAGGGAGCCATGTATGCTGGAGGGAAGCAAGCTGCCCCTGTGCCTGCCCCAGACCAGGCCACACAGCCATCCTGCCCTGGACCCAGGCTAAGTGCCGTCCGGTGTGTCCAGGAAGCCTGGCTGCAGCCGTCGTCAGTGGGCAAGTGAGGCAGGGTTGCAGCCCTCGGGGAAGAGCGCAGGACGGAGCCTGTGGGGTTTGCAGCACCTAGCTCAGCTGGCTACGCGGACAGGCTCAGGGAGATGTGACTCTGATGGAGACCTAGAAGATCCTTGGTGCTTCAGCCTCAGGGCTGAGGAGTGGCAGGAAGCAAAGGAGCTACCTGGAATAGACGGTGCACCACCATCTCCTACCTCCAGCTGTGGGAGCTGTTGGGTCCCTCAGAGCAAGGAGTTCGAGGAGGAGGAGGAGGGTGGACCCTGGGATCTTGTGAGCTGCCAGTCACGGCCTGACACCCGCGGCAACGTTATAGGCCATGGATGGTGTGATTGGCTGGCTGTGTGCACAAAGGCTCCCTTCTGAATCTCCACTGTCAAAGGAGACCTTGGACAGGAGCCCGCAGTCGAGGGAGAGGGCAGACCTGGATGACCCTGCAGATTCTCAACCCTCCTCACACTCTCAGTCCTATGTGGTTGGTGGCATGCAGGCATCTGGCCAGGCCTGCCCAGGCCCTCTTGAGGTGCTCTAAATGGGGCCCTGGTTGTCATCCATTTTCAGGGGGCCCTTCCAGGTCCTTGTGTGCAGTGGCTGCTTATGGCCATCATAGTAGTTAGGGGCTGGTGCTCACCAGAGTCCCCCAGCCACCTGCACCTGTGGAGCATCCAGTGGTGGAAGATCCTCTCCCAGGGCTGACCAGATTACGGTAGAGCCAGGGTGTGGGGCACCAGGGAACTCATGGATGCGCTTCCCAGACGCAGATGCTGTCTCTTCCACTGGGCCCTGGGGCCAGGAAAGCCAGAGCTCTCAGGATCTTGTTCCAAGAAAGTGAGCTCAGGAGACGCAGGGGCCCTGAGACAGACTGGTTCTCTGCAATCTCTTTTTGGGGAGATCTGGAGCTTGGGGGGTGCTTCCTGTATTTCCACAGGGACATGCAGGGTGTGGACAGGGCCCCCAGACATCGCCTCTGAGCCCTTGGTTTCCGTGTCTGTGAGATGATGCACCACAGCTGTGTTACCCCTGAGACTGCTGTAGGACAGAAGCCTGGACAGAAGACCCCCAGCAGTTCCTGGCTCAGGGGTGCCCCAGGGGTGTTTGCTGATTGCAGTCTCCGACTCAAGTCCAGCCTCTGTGGCAGAGCTGTGCTGGGAGACTCTGGTGTCTCCTGCATTTTCCTCATATACCACCCTTCTAATCCACCAGAAAAGACTAAGTCCAGGATCAAACCCAGCATCACAACCTGATGTTATATAAAAAGAAGACTGCTTTCCGGCGAGCTTTTCTTCCTTACCGCCTTTCCCGCGGCTCCCAACAGTGCTGCTTTTAACCTCGAAAAAGGTAAACCAGAGGCCCCACTCGGAGCTATTTTAAGCACAGACTTATAAAGTAAAAGCAGCTGTAAAATGAAAAGTTTCAGGAACATTTCCATTTCCTTGGATGATGGGACAGAGAGGCTTGCCAGTGGGCCTGGCAGCCAGATCAGCTGCTTGGACGGAGCCTGGTGTCCGGGCCTCCACCAGCTCCACCTGGCATGGGGCAAAGCCCAACATTTTCCACAATGATCCTGGCCAACGTCAGTGCCAAGTTGCTGTCTTGCGTCCAGTGGCGATGGTGGCAGAGGCCCTGTCTGCTGTGTCTGGCAGGGGCTCAACCAGGGGCCCACCGCAGGCTGGGGCTCAGGAGGGTGAACAGCTTGGAGATGCCTGCCTGGCCCTGCCCTCTCAGAGCTGGCCAGCCCCACGGCTGTCCTCCTGTGACTCTCCCTCCCTACCTGCAGCCCAGTCGAGCCTTCTGGTGAGCCAGGGAGAATCGTGGGTGCCCCTCTGGCTTTCCTCTGCCTCCCAGCCTAGGGGTCTAGCTGGGGGCTTCTGGTCAGATCCCAGGAGCAGGCTGGGGTGGGGGTAGCCAGGGAGCTTGCCTCAGGGCAGAAGCCCCCAGGGTGCCCTGTCAAGACACGGGGCCAGCATCCTGCCCCAGGGCCAGGCTCAAAGTCTGAGCTGGACCTACAGTGCCACCTTGATGACAGGGCTGCCATCAAGTCAGAGCCGTGTGCCTGCCCCGTGAGTGAGTGCTGACCGCCAGCCCTGAGTGGAGCCCTGTTAGATGCCTGGTCCCAGGGGTCCAGCCCAAGGCAGTGGAGCCAGGGCAGGGGCAGGGCTGCAGCCTGGCCCACAAGGGGCAGCAGGGCAAAAGATCTGCCCTGCCCACTAAACCGGCCTGTTGCCACCTGGGGCCTGAGGCCTCAGCTCCATAGGCCGGGGCGGGGGGGGGGGGGGCTGCAGTGGCCTAGATACCGCATCCACTCAGGTGGTCACAGAGGTGCCTTCCCTACCTCCCCAGTGTGGAGGGGAGCCTGGTGTGGGCTAGAGGTCTTCATCATCCCTCCCCTCTCTCTATCCCCACCTTTGTCCGCTCTGTCCCTCGCCTGGCCTGGCCATGTCCACCATCATCAGGGCCAGACACTTGGACCAGACACAAAGCACAGGTGAGGCCGGTACCTGGTGTGGCCTGATGAGAACCCCTGTGTACCCCATCATGGCACCAGCTTTGTCCCGTGTCCAGAGAGACGGGGGCTGAGGCACCCCACTTGAGGTCTACGAGGGGCTTGTGTAGGTGGACTCCTGACAGGGCCTGCCCTGAGCCCCGTGGGCTGCCTGTGGGTTGGTGTCCTCAGAGGCTCCTCGTTCCCCTGCCCAGGATCATCCAGCACGGCCCAAGTGAGGTGGACAGACAGCCTCCCCGCTGCAGCTCCTCTGGGGCCTGACGTCACTTGGCTGGCCTCCTTCCCCAAGTGAGCCAGCGCGTTGACCCAGCCAACCCTGGTGAGGGACACAGTGGTTGCTGCTCTGTGGCTTCATGTCCCCTCACCACCTTGGATTTCTCCTCAGCCTTTAAAAAATTCAACATTTTTATTGATGATGACAGGAGGAGTCTTAGTGTCCCCTGTTGTTGAGGGACATTGGGACGTTTACCCATGGCTGCTGCCACACGGGAGGCGTTTGGTGGCACGTCAGTGCACGACAGCCCTTGGACCCTGGAAGAAGCCGTTCCCTGGCAGCTCAGATGGGGCTGCTCGGTGTCTTGTGTGTCCTGTGTCCTGGTGTTGTCCTGTGTCTGTGTCCTGAGTCCTGGTGTCATGGGCTGGCCCTGCCACACACGATGTGCAGGGCTGGGGCACTCCTTCAGAGCTTCCCCCGCAGCGGGGGCTTCACCACATGTGTGCTGGGCTCTGGCAACTCGAAGGCCCAGCGTAGTGCCCCAAGGCGGAGACTGAGGCCGGCCTGCAGGCCCTGGGGGCCCGCAAGCCACTGTTCAGAGGGCAGAGACAAGGCTCGGTGGTTTTCTCCTCAGATATGAAAGAGCACAGGGCCAGGTGGGTGAGGAAGTGCCCATGAGCCTCAGCTGATGAGCCTGTGGCCCTGGGCCTGGCTCTCCCCTCTGCAAATCCAGTGAAGAGCAGAGCCACACAGTGGCAAGCAGGGCCCAGCGGAGGGAGGTGCCGCCTAGAAACAGAGGCACCCCAGTTTCAGCCGTGGGACCCTCACTGTCATGGCCATGAGGGCTTCGAGCCTGTGCTCAGGTGTGGCCACAGACTGCCCCGTCCCTCTCCTCCAGAGCCCAGTGTCCCTCCAGGTGCTGTTTACCAGCCCTGACAATCCCCGGTGGCCGTGCTGGGGCAAATCCCTGTTAGAATCTGGTAGGTGCTGCCCCGCCCAGGGAAGTTCCGGGGACAGCTCTGGTGCTGGGCAGGAGTTCCTGTTTGCCTTCGGGCTTCCTGAGGAACTGGGCCGTGGGAGCCTGGCTGCAAGAGCTTCACCAGCAGCACTCAGACCCATCCTCCCCAGAATGCTCTACTCAGTTCTGACCCAAGAGCCTGACCCGTGCTCCGGGGTCTCCTTGCACACCTGCGTGGACACAGCTTGACACCAGAGGACCTGCTCTGCTAGGGTGACGCAGGGTCCACTTCTGAGGCTGTCGGGGGTGTAGGAGGACAGCAAGGCTGGGCCATCCAGCCTGACTGGGTCCTGGGAAGCAGATGTGAGGCCCCCAGACTGGAGGCAGAGTTTCTGGATGGGACTTTATGTATGCACTTGAGGGGACAGGACATGGGCATCTTCTCACATCCTTCCCCAGGGGACAAGCCAGGAGGTAAGTCTGACAGAGACAGAGCAGAGACCAGAGGTCCAGAGGGACCAGGGCCCTCCCCCGTGGGGAGCCAGCCCCAGGGCTTCGAGCCTGTGCTCAGGTGTGTTATCAGGAGGTGCTGGCCCCTTCCAAGCCCCATCTTCAGCCTCAGCGAGGCCTCACAGGACCTGGGCAATATCACTGGGAACTAACGAACCTCAAGCTTCTGTTTGACAGGAAAGGAAAGGCCAGGCCCAGAGGGGGCTGAAGAGGGGAGGGAGGTTGCAGCTGGGGAGCGAGTGGGTTAGGCCTCTGGTAAATGCATGGGTGCTGCTGACCGTGGGTTAAAACACCACCCCATCCCCCCCAAAAGAAAGCACAGGCCCAACACAAACGTCCATTGACCAGTATGGCTCCAATAAATGACCGCGCACGGCTCTCAGATCTGCCTTCCACTCGGGGCAGGTTTGTCGGGACGGAAGGGCAGGAGGAAATGTCCTGGTGGAGCTGGTGATGCAGACACAGTGGGCAGGGCACCTGCTCGCTCGCCATGCCTTCCCACCCATGACACGGGAGGGGGTCCGCAGCCTGTGGCGAGAAGGCTCTGGTGGACACATTCCTCTGCTTTTTCTAGGGTATGGATTCTTACAAAAAGCACGTATCATTTTCTAGAATCAGACAAAGCATGAACTGTTTTCACTGTGCCTCTGGATGGGGGCAGCCTGCCCCAGGCAGTCTGCCTGGGAGGGCTGGTACTGGGCTCTGGGGTGGGGCGGCTGGGTTGGCACAGTTTGCACTGGGCTTTCTTAGTTACCCTGGCCCCTGGTTACAAATGTGGCCCCCGGTTAGATGGGGTGGGCGGTGGCCTGTGTGGGGTTCAGCAGGCCACCTCTGAGGGGGTCAGGGCCCTCATAAGGAGCTCAGAAGATAATTGAGGATTTGGGTGAGGCACGGGTGCCCTGGGGCTATGTGGAGGTGGCTTGTTCCTGTACCAGCAGAAGTGACTGTCCCTGTTCATGTGACGTTGATGTGAATGGAAAGGAGCTGGCAAGGCGCTGTGCTGGCCCCGTGGCAGCTGCTGTTCCCAAGAAGCCGGTTCTAGGCCTGGGTGTTCCTGGCCACCATGATGTACATCACACATCTGCAGGCAGTTCTCACGGGGACAAACCCAGGGCCGGCTCCTGCCTGGCCAATGTGCCACCCCAGCCCCAGCCCCAGCGAGCCACCTGACTGCCGGAGCAGGGGGCAGGCTGGCTTCCCGGCAGCGGGACATGGACCCAGAGACTCTTCTCAGGCCTGACGCTGGCCTTGAAACCCAGAGTCGTTGGTGAACAAGGGGCCCCCATTTTCACTCTCACAGGCCTCCCGAAGGAAGGAAGCAGCCGTCCAAGAGAGCTTCCTCAAGTCCAGGAAAAGGCCTGCCTGTGACGGGGCGGGGCAGGGCAGGGCAGGACAGAGAGGCCTCCTCCTGGGAAGAGCCAGAAGCCAGCCCCCCACTGCACCATGGGGCACCTGGGTGGAGGTCAGCAGAGGGCCCAGGCCCCAGTGACCAGCGTGGGGCACCAGCGGCCTCACAGGCCTCACCGTGCTCTCCCCTCTCTGTGCTTCCAGGAGGAGAGGCCACCTGCAGGAGCGCTCTGTCCTCGCCTCATAATGACTCCCAGCGCCAGCCCAGCTATTTTTAGAGTCCCCTTGCCCAGCCTGGTGTGACTCAGCAAGGCCAGCTGGGATGAGAGAGCTGTGGCTGCCACTGGAGGGATGGGGGGGTGGGGCAGGGCTACACCACGCCGAGGGCCGGGGCGCCAGGCCCGCCACAGGACCTGGGGCCTGGGAGCCTGGCCTGCGGAGCCTGGACTGGCACAGTGTTCTCCCCGCCCCCAGCCACCACCGCCCTCCTGGCTCCCAGCGGGCTCCTCCCCAAACTGGAGCATGGAAAATCTGATGTCAGAATTCCAGCGTCAGCAAGGAATGCGGCCTGACCTTCACCTCCCAGAGCCGCCAGGCCCAGCGCCTCAGGGCGCAGGCTGCCCCCCCCCCACCCCCAGCATCTCTGGACACCCTGGGGCCACCTCCTCCTACCAGGCCACCTCTCCTGGGGGCTGTCCACCCTCCCCCTCTGCCTGGTCCCCATGGCCATCCTGGCTGACTGGCTCCCACAGTGTGGCCCTGCTGCTCAGCACCCAGATGTGCCACTTGGCATGTCCCTGGCCTGGCCTGGCCTCAGCAGCCAGACTGTTGGTGCAGCTGCCCAGAGCTCTGACACTGGAACGGCTTCAGGGGCTGGTCATGGGGGGTGGTCGTGAAGCCATGGGGCAGCACCCGCCCCAGCCTTTAGCCCTGGACCTCCTGGGCTTTGCTGAAGCCCCAACTCCCCACTCCTAGAAGAGTCTGCCTTCAGGATGGAGGAAAGCAGCAGACCAGGAGAGCTGGGGTGTGCACTGTCTGTGTGCGTGCTTCTGCATTGTACACGTTATGTGCAGGTACACCTATGAACACGCATAGTCATGTGTGTACACGTGTGCATCATGTACGGGGACTGCATACAAACACAGACAGGGCTGTGGCTCCATCAGAACCACACCACTTGTCTCTGCAGGAGGAGGGACACTGGGGACCCTCCTGGAAAACAAGGAGGCCTGGTAGTGAGTGAGGCAGGGGAAAGTGGTGGCTTTCTATTTGGATGACCAGCTCTAGGTGGGGGCAGGGTGAGGCAGTCCTTCTGAGTTCTTTGGGGCCAGCCCCTGTCTGCAGGCTGACTAGCACCCAGCCCTCCAAGGCTCCCCTTGGATCTCCCCGTGGAGCAACTGGCTCCCATATCTGTGTCCATGGAAGTCTCCAAGGAAGACATGTCCGCACTGGGGGTCACAGCACTTGGAACCTCCTCTTGATTGTTTCTCTGCTTCAAGAGCTAGGGTGCTTTATATTTAGAGAAGAAAATTGCTTCCTAAACATGGATAATAACAGCAAATTATACCTTGTTGATCCTGCACTTTTTTTTGGTCTCCTAGTCTGACTTTAATGAAGCAAAGGAAAATAGAAAGATTTATAATAAGTTAGAATGAAAGCATTATGCTGTTTTTCATTAACTTCAAAGTCCCTTGGAAAACGGTTTCCATTTAAAGCACCTGGCCGGCCACCTGACTGTGTACTTCCTCCTTGAACTTCCCAGGGAGATGCCCTGAAATGAAGAAACCAACCCCACAGCACCAGCAAAACTAGGACTGGTCATCTTCCATGGGCATCTGGCAGGGATTTTGACCAACGAGGAGACCGGCAGACACCTGGGCAATGTTACTGGTGGTACAGGGTGCTGAGGCACAGGAAAGTGGTGGCTTTCTATTTGGAAATCCTGGCCAGTGCCCCTTGGAAATGTCTGTGGGTCTACTTTAGGGACAGCTGTGCTGGGCTGCCGTCTCTAGAATCCAGCAGGTGGAGGGTTAGGGACTGCCAACTAAGCCACAGGGACCCTTCCCCTCAGCCCCAGGAGGGTGTTACAGGGCAGAGGACTACAAGGAAACGGAGGCAGCCACGGAGACCCCCTCTTCAAATCCGGATTCTTGTAATTGTGTCACAGGGTTTCAGACTTGCTGCTCAGGCACCACAAGCTGGGCAAGGGGAGGCAGCAGCCAAGTGCTCAGGGTGTCCCGGCTTTGAGTGCAGGGGCTCCGGCACAGGCGCTCAGAGGACAGAGGAGTGTCTGGACATGCACTTGGGCACCCAGGAACAACTCCCTAGGCTACTGTCCAGCCTCAGCTCTGGGAGGGGAAGAACAGATCCTAGTGGACTGCCACAGAAGAAATCCCGCCACTCGTCCAGCCTGAGGCAAACAGGGCCAAGCGTCCTGCACATGCAGAGGTGCACACGCACACACACGTGCCATACATATACCCACCCCAGGCACACACATGTACCACACACTCACACCATGGCCCGACACCCAACCCACGTCCTCCCTGAGCCTCCCCACCACAGGAGCATCCTGCAGCAGGATCGAGGCACCGTTCTGGGGTTAGACCAGCAGAACCCACCTCTGATGAACGTCTGGAAACCCCAGAGCTCTGCACCCTGGGGAGCAGCAGAGTTCTCTGGGGAGACACAAGGGAGAGAAGAGGAAACGGCAACAGGAGATAACGGGAACAACCTGGGACTCGGCTTGGAGGAACAGTCAAAGTGCCCACGGTGACACTCGGACGCTGAGGTTGGCTTCCAGAGCTGGCTTGGGAGACACCACTGCTGGCTTTTGGGGGCTGCTGGAGATGGACCCAGGGTCTCACGCATGCCAGGCAAGTGCCCCTCCACCAGCCCAAGACCACTTATTCATTATTTTTCCCCAATGAGATATCCTAGAAGTGAATGACCGTGGATGGCAACCTTTAAACAGCTCGGGCTGGAGCCAGGGCTGCACTAGTGCCCTAGTTCCTTCTCTCGAGCCAGGGATGAGCGCCACTCTCAACAAGGGTCAGAGGGGCCCAGACACTTGCTCCAGCATAGGGCAAGCTTGGGGCCCCAGGACGCCCAAGGGGGCCGGAGTCCCCTGCTTGCCATGTGCTGCCCCCAGCCACCAGGGGTTTGAGCCACAATCACAGCCTGCTCAGGAGACAAGAACTAAAACACTACCTGCTAAAAGTCTGGAAGGTGTCAAAAAACTCTCCCCAGAAGCAAATTGGTTATTTTTGAAGTATTTAACTACAGTAGTTAAAAACAAACACTGGGAAAGAACTGATCATTTTGAAAGTAAAAACTGAAAAAATAGGAAAATAATAAAAGTTCATTAATACACCAGGCTCAATGGTGCACGCCTATCATCCCAGTGACTTGGAAGACTGAGGCAGGAGGATCACATGTTCAAGGCCAGCCTGAGCACCTTAGCCAGGCCCTGTCTCAAAATAAAAAATAAAAAGGACTGGGGATGCAGCTCAGTAGTAGAGCACCCCTGGGTTCCATCCCAAGTACCAGAAAAAGAAAGAAAGAAAAAAACATAAATTAATAAAATGGTTTCAAGAAGCCTAAGGATTGAACAGCCAGGAGCTACAATGGGCTTTTGTACAGGGTTCTCCGGGCCTCTCGCTAATAAACAGGCGACTGGTGAGCCTTCCAGATGTTCCCAGAACAACCCGTCTGGAGCTCCAGCGAGTTCTGAGCAAGGCTAGATAGCATCTGACTCATTCTGTGAGGCTGGTGTGAATCTGACTGGGACCTTGAAACTGATTTGAAAAGAAAATCGTGGGCCAAGATCATGAAGGAGGCCTCAGCAAGTCAAGCCCAAGAGGAGATGAGCAGGGTGGCCTCTGACGCTCAAGGGGGTTTATCTCAGGAATGCAGAGTGCTTCATCTCAAGTAATTTATAAACCAAAGGTCAAAGAAGAAAAACCTTACCTCGATAAATGCCCAGCAGGGATTTGATAAAATTACAGATCCCGGGCTGGGGCTGGGGTTCAGTGGAGAGCGCTTTGCCTAGCACCTGAGAGGCACTGGGTTTGATCCCAGCACCTTATTAAAACAAACAAACAAAAAAACACTAAATAAAGGCATTGTGTCCATCTGTAGCTAAAAAAATTAGAAAATTAGAAAGATTATAAATCCACTCCTGACATTCTTACACTATATTTTCTTCTAATATCTTTATTGTATGCCATGGGCCATAAAAAGGCTGGCTGAGTCTGTCCCAATTAGTCTAGAAGGTGGACCTAAGGCTGCCCCAGGCTCAGGGAGGTGAAGGAGGTGGTGGTCACAGGAGCTGGGAGCCAGGTCAGGCCCTGGTGACCTCTGCCCAGCTCTCAGGAGAGAACATGGAGGCAGGATGTGAGCCTCTGGGGCTGGTGAGAGCCTGACAGAAGCCCAGGCCTTTAGCAGTTTTCTCAGAACCAGGTGGCTTTGCAGCGCCCTCAGGCAGTAGGGGCTCCTCATAGGGACCTGTCCTGGCCTGGAGTTCGGTCCTCACCCTGGATATCATGGGGCTGGCCAGGCTGGGTTCCAGGTCCAAGAGCGGGGTGTTTAGTCTCTTCCATAGGTGGCTCCTGGCCCTGGCCTGGCCTGAGAGATGGGAGCCAGGAACGACTGCATTGCTGAGGAGCTGGGCACAGTTTTGTGTAGGACAGAGGGAGGGACACCACTCGAGGACAGGGAGGGACCCAAGGCAGGCTCCAGGAAAAAGACATGGTTGGCAGAAGCAGGGATGGGGGCAGGGATGATATGACAGCCACAGGGAGGGTGTGGCCACAAGGCCAGGGCACAAGGTCCAGGCACAGGTATCAGGTCACCTGAGAACTGGTTGGAGCTCCTCCCAAGGGAGGGGTGGGTAGGGCCCAGCCCAGCCTGCTGGGGGCCCACCCAGAGGAGGCCAGTCCTGAGGACAGGTTATCTTTGGTGGGAAACCCCAGTCTCAGGCCTGGGTTCAGCCTGGTGAGGACCCAGGGCCGCAGGAACACTCTCCGTGCCTTTCCAGACAACAAGGAGCCTCCACTGTGGGACTCTGGTGGCTGGACCCATCCTTGGGCCAGAATCCCTCATTTCTGCCGTCCCCTGATCCAGAGTTGATGTCAGAACCCCACTGGGTCTCCTTCTGTAGCATGGTGGTCTCTCTCTCCCTGGGCTCTGTCCTCTCTGTCCTTGCCCAGCTGCTGTGGTGAAGCGGATCCTGTGGAGTTAACCAGGCACAGTGAGGCTCAGCCTCTGTGGGTGGCACTGCCTTGCTCCATCCTGCCCATCGCTTGGCCCCTTCTCTTCTTCTCCCTTCTCCTGACAACCGGCCTCCTCCTGAACCAGGAAACTGCAACCTGACCCAGCCGCTGGGCCTATGCACCTGTGATTCCCTCTGCCTGAGCCCTTTCCCTGGGACTGCATGGTTGGCTTCTGGTCTGGCCTCTGTGAGACCCCCCCATCCATCCCCGTGACTGCTCCCTGGTCCCTGGTCCCTGACTCAACCTTGCCACCCTCTTTAGTCACTTCCAGAATATCTTGCTATGGCATGACCTTGTTTGAGCTTCAGTTCACTTGTTTGCCTGGGCCCTCCCCCTAGAATGTGCGTTGGAGAGCTGAGGCCTCGGGCCTGGGAGGGGCTGGTTTCGGGCAGCAGGAGGTCTGCGCTGGCGTGGGAACTGGAAGAGTTCTGGGCAGGCACACTCCTGCTCAGCTGCTCCTGAGGGTGAAGCAGGTACAGCCTGAGGCGCTCCTGGGGGTCTCTCAGGAGTGTGAGGCACAGCCTGGGAGCCAGAAATGTGGGGTCTTGGCCCTGCCCTCAGGCCTGGGGAGTGCAGGACCCCACCCCTGACCAGTGAGGACGGCCACTGCTTTGTTCCCTGGGAGCCACTCCTCCTGCACCACCCAGCTCACGCTGTCCAGGCCCACAGCAGCTGGAGGCCGCCCTGCGAGAAGCAGGGCCACAGGTTCTCTGCTCTCTGGAAAATGTGCTCACCTCCCTGGGAACATCTTAGGAGGCCAGGGCAGGCTCTGCTCAGGTGTCCTGCTGTGTGTGGCCACTTGTTGGTGTGGCTCTGAGGAACAGCGTGTAAAGCACTCAAGATGTTTTTGCCTTGTGTAAGGCAAGTCTGTGAAGGGCAACTTCCCTGTTACTCCATCCAGATTGTGTCCACTTCTCTCTGCTGGGAGGTCTTATCTGTCAGATGTCCACTGTCTTCTATTTGGGGAAGCCTCCGGCCTGAGTGTGCCCATGCGCTGACCTGGGATAGCACTGATTTGGGAAGATTTTTCTTAGTCTGCATAATAAACTCTAAACTCAAATTGGCCCAAGACCTGGTTCTCAGACACCTAGGTTCTGGCTGAGGCTGACCACTGGGTATCAGGGTCTGCCTCCCCTCAGCCAACGTCCAGGCTAGATAGATAAGAAGCAGACTGGGCCCTGCTGGCCATGGTTCCTGGCAGATAATATCACACTGATTGGTTCCCAGTCCCCTGGTCCAGGAGTCTGTTGATAGAGAACCTCATGCTAACAAGGCCTGAGCCAGGTGTCACCTGTCAGTGGCCACCTGAGTCCTCTAGAAATGCCTCAGCCTTCCTAGAAAGGAGGCTGGGGGAAACCAGCGAGGCCCTGGACAGGTGGGGGCCTCTGTGGGGCTAGCTCAGCTCTCAGTGCTGCAAGGCCAGCTCTGTACGGGCTTCCTTCCTTACAGTCTCAGTTGGGCTCAGTGGTCAATCGGTGTGACAGGTGGCACGAGTCCATAGTCCCCTAAATAAAGTGGCACCTTCAAGGAGGCTGGAGGACTGACTTGGGAATGGGGCTGAGCCTGCAGGGTCCCAGGGGTTCAGGCGTGTTGCCAGAGGGTCAGGCTGCAGTGTCCATGATGCATGGGCCGTGAGACCTCCCCAGATGTACCCGGGCAGGAGGGGTGTGCCCAGGGCAGGCGTCCTGTGAAGGATGGGTCTGTCCCTGAAGGTGCATGGGGGAGACAGTGTGACCCCAGGTGGACTCGGTGGAGAAAGGGGCCCACACTGGCCTCAGCCTGGGATGAGGTTGCTTGTCTCCCTGGCCTCTTGGTAGTATTTCAGGGTTTGTGGTGGCCAGATGACCTTCAGTGGCCTCCCTGGGTGCCCAGAGAAAGGCTTCTGCACTCCCAGAGCCACCTGTCTGTCCAACAGGAAGAAAATGAAACGAGTTGCAACCCAAACCCCGACGCTGTGGGCCTCCGAGGCCAGGGTTGGTGAGATGCCCTCTTTCTGAGGGTTTCCGTGGGAGCTCTCATGCCTCTGCCCAGAGCTCCAAGGGCCTCCTCCGGGATGATTTTTAATATCCTTGCCGAATTGAAATGTGAGCCACCTAATTACGACCGGAACACCCTGCCCTTGAGAAGCAGGCTCCCTCCATCTAAGGAGGGCTGTTCCCTCTGTGTTGCACCCTCCCTGAAGTCTGAAGCAGAGCCAGCCTCCACCTAGGTTCAGAGAGAGATGAGCAGCTGCAGGGCCAGGGTGAGTGGAGAGGGTCAGGTCACGTCCCTGCCAGGTGCAGAGTGTCCAGTTTGCCTGGGAGCAGCTGCTGGTGCTTGGTCACTGGGGGTGCACCTGCAGCGAGTGGACTCTTTGTAAGGGAACCAAGGAGGCAAGGCTCAGGGGATACAGAGGCCGGGAATGCAGCTCGCCTGCATCCAGAGCTGTGGTCCGCGCAGGGACCGTGGAGTCAGAGCACACTGGGTCACACTGGGACCGGGTCTGGTTACCCTTCCTCGTGCCTGAGGCTGGGAGAGCCTCAGGCCAGGCTGTCTTCAGAGAGTGACCCAAATAGACCCTGCAGGGCACAGTAGCTCTGCTCTCCCTGCACCCTCCCCACAGACACAGCCCCCTCAGTCTGGTGGGGCCCCCCAGCAGATCCTAGCAGGCACAAGCCATGGCCCAGCTGGCCCACATCTGACCATCCAGCCCTGAATACAACTGGGTCCACCCATTCTCCTGGCCCTCCTCCTGCCTGTGCCTCTATTCTTGTTCCCACCAGGGCTCCCCCACTCCTACCTCTCCCCACCAGCCAGCCATTCCAAGTACACGCTTCCCAGGAGACACTGAAGGGCAGAGGATGCCCACAGGTCCCAAGATGAAATGGCAGGGCCTGCGGAGCAGGTGGGCAGCTTCTCTGGGGAAGCTGTCAGTATACTTGTGGCACCCTGGACCCTCTGTCACCTCTGTCTACCAGCCTAGACACAATTTTAACCTGAGTACTTGGGAGTCCAAGTCTTGGGACAAACAGACAATTTATTTTTTTTTTTCTGAGATTCAGAAAATTTCAATAAGAATGAGTTTTGGGGGTCCCCAAAGGCTGACAGCATTCCCTGGAAGCGGCCGAGAGCCTGAGTTCTCTACTGTCCATCAGGAGGGGTTGGAATGCCCTGCAGCTGAGAGACCCTGGGAAGCAAGTGCCAGGCTCTGACACCTAGGCACCAGCAGCTCCTGGGGACCTCAGGATGCCCCAAGGGAGGGGAGCAGCTGAGTACAGGGGCCATGGAGTCCACCAAGCCTGGGCCTACCTGAAGGAGGTGGGCTGCGGCTCTCAAGGCTGCCTGTCTTGGCCAGGCCACATCTCCATTCTGCATCGACAAGCTTTGGACACGGCTGTCCCCAGAACTGTCTGAGTAGCACATCACCCAGAGCTGTCTCCCCAGCGGGGGGCTGTGCCTTCTAGCCCGAGACCTGCACCAGGCTAGGCCCTTCCCAGAGGGAAGGTGTGTGGCAGGCACCCAGGAGCTGGGGGCCCCTCTGGTGGTCCGGGCAGAGGCTAGAAAGGCTTATCCCCGCCGCCATGGAAGACCACTTTGGGGGCTGGTGGAAAACACTGCAGGACTCTGTGGGGCCCTGGGGTCTTGCAGTCCTGGACATGGGGACCCCTTCCTTGGCCCTAGAGTCCTGCAAAGGAAGTCAACTAATGGGCATCCCTGCTGTCCAGAAGTGCTGCTGTGAGGGCTGTTTCTGGAAACTTCTGTGAGGACAAAGCAGGTGCCACTTGCAGGAGGGAAACCCGGAAGCCTCAGAGCTATGCCTGGGGCTGATTTTCCCTAGCAATCAACGATTGACCACCTGCTCTGGGCTGAGACTGGGTGGCACTCAGCAGTAAGCTCCCTTTGAGGCTGTGAACAAGTTACAGGCAGGCCCCCGACCATCGGCCTGCAGCATCGCAAGGAGAGGCAGAACTGTCAAGAGTTCCTTGGCCGTCGAGGGCTTGGCCCATATCCTGGAGAGTTTCACAGCTTCTCACACGTCCATTGGAAAAGGGGGCCAGGGAGTGAGGAGGAGCAGGTGGGGGCCACAGAGTGGGTGGGGGTGTGAGAGTGGGCAGTGCACAGTCAGGCTGACCCGGCCTTCAACCGTCTTGGGGCAGACCGGTGAGGTGCACCTGAGCAGCAGGCTCCTCACGGCCCCTGTGCAGAGCAGCCCCTCCACCAGCCGCCAAGATGGCCTGGCCCTGGTGGACCCGGCCCCTGGCTCAAGACAGCTATTCTAAGGTCTTGTGAGAAAAGTCCTTTCTTGAGATATCATTTATTTTTTGATACTGAGGATTGAGCCCAGGCCACTGAGCTATACCCTATCCTTTTTATTTTGTATTTTGAGACAGGGTCTAAGTTGCACCACTGAAATGTCATCTTTTTGAAAATAGCTTCACTAGCCTATGGCCAACAGGTCACTCAGCCCACCCACCTGAAGTGTGGCTTTTAGTGAATTCACAGATGTGAATAACAGTTGGGAGCAGTGGCACACGCCTGTAAACCCAGTGACTTGGGAGTCTGAGGCAGGAGGATCACAAATTCAAAGCCAGTCTCAGCAACTCAGTGAGACCCCAGGCAACTTAGTGAGACTGTCTCAAAAAAAAAAAAGGCTGGGTTATGGCTCAGTGGTTAAGTGCTCCTGGGTCCAATCCCCAGTAAAAAATATACACGTGCATATGTATGAACTCCCCTGCAGCCATGTGTAGACACCTATGTCACCCTGAGGCGGACCATGCCTTCTTTGGCATTGCCCCCTGCCTAGTCCTCATCTGTTTTGCTGCATCTCTTTGTGGTTTTTTATTATTTTATTTATTCATTATTATTATTATTTTTGTCCTAGGGTTTTAACCCAGAGGCACTTTACCACTGAGCTACATCCCCAACCCATTTTGTTTTTGGAGTCAGGGTCTTGCTAAGTTGTTTAGGTCCTCACTAAGTTGTAAGGCTGGCCTTGAACTTGTGATCCTCCTGTCTCAGGCTCCTAGACCCTGGGATTAAGGGCATGTGCCACCACGCCTGGCAACTTCCTGCCCCTCTGGATGCTCCTCGTTCTGGGAGCTTTGTGGAAACAGAATCCTACGACACGGGCTGGGTGTTATCTCAGACTCCATTCCTTCCCTGTGAAAGCACATTTTAGTGGCTCTGAGGGGTGTGGTCCACACTGACAGAAGGAAGATATCAATGGCTGAAGTCTTCAGAGTTGGAGCAGCTATTTAATTACTTTAAATGCCAAAGAGATAAAAAAAAATGGCCTCAGCCTGGATGGGCCACGTGTCATGAGGGTTGGTGGCCAGCAGGCTTGTGGCACCAGTGTGACCTTGTGGAGGCTGGGAGGTCCAGCCCCAACCTCCAGGACAGGAATTTTGCAGCATCCCAGAAGCTTCTGGAAGGCCTCCGCCTTCCCCGTTGGCAAGGTCGACTTCCTCAAGGAGAAGAAATCCAACCCAAGCCGTCAGGAAATGCATTACCCGCAGGTCAACCTCAAGTTAAACTGAGCTTAAAGCTTAAAAGATGATTTTACAGGGCTGGAGATGTGGCTCAGGGGTAGCGCGCTCGCCTGGCATGTGCGCGGCCCGGGTTCCATCCTCAGCACCACATACAAACAAAGATGTGTCTGCCGATAACTAAAAAATAAAATATAAAAAAATAAAAAATAAAAGATGATTTTACAAACTGCACGTTCAGAATTTTATTTTTTGATTTTTTATGGTGGTAAAATACACATAAGATGAAATTTACCATCTTGGTCATTTTCCCCAGGATTGAACCCAGGGCCTTGCACAAGCCAGGCAAGTGCTCTGAAGCTGAGTGACACCCCTGACCTGGAACCTGCCCCTGCCCCTCAGCCTCCCGGGTGTCTGGGACGGCCGTGCACACTGCCTGGCACCTCCAGTCCTGCTTCGCTGGCCCTTTCGCTCGGGTGCTGCCTTCTGGGTCCACGTGTACTCCGCAGTCCGGAGCTCCTTCCTGCGGCACGCCTCATGGAGCCTGCAGGCCATGCTCCTGGTTTTCTGTCATGTCAGAGGACATGTGCTCTATCCTGCCGACTGTGACCAGTGCTGCCGTTGACCTCCCATTTCACCTGGGTATGCACCCACAATCAGAACTGCTGAGTCACATGGTAATGATATTTTCAGTCTTTTGAGGAACCACCAACCTCCTCTGTACAGCAATTGTACAATTTTATGTTCCTACCAGCAATGCAGAAGGGTTCCGGTCCTCATCCTCACCGCCCTGGCACTTGCTAGCTCTTTGACAGTAACCACAGTAGCCATCCTAATAGGGTGAGGTGGTATCTCACTAGAGTTTGGTTTGCATTTCTCTAATGATTTGCCATCTAAGAGGTCTCAGACCCAGGACACGGTGGACACAAATCAGCTGTGATGCAGCCAGGCGCAGCCCAGGCTGGCTCCAGGACCCATCCTGGCAGGTTTGACAGCAGAAACTAGGTCACAGTCGGCGCATCCCATTTTGGACTCAGCCTCTGGGAGCTGCCGTGAGATGGTCACAGGTGCTGACATTAACGGCATCACATCCGCCTGTCTTAAAATTGTTTCAAAGAAGCATTTGCTCACCAGTTTGGAGATCAGTGACTGGAGATCAGTGTGCTGAAGGTTGAAAGAACGCTGGTTCCGAAAGCCCACATCTGCAGGGAGAGAACCCGAGCCCACGTGGGGTGTCAGGTGTGCCTCAGGAGCTGGGAAGCGCCTGCAGGGCGTGCCTATGACCCGTGCCCCTCTTGGCCCTGCCCTCGCCTCTCCCATCACACTCCCTGGGTTGCCTCCTGCCCAACTGAGAGAGAATGGAGGAGGATGGGCCAGCCCTCACCCGGAGTCCCAATTGGCCCAGCAGCAGATGCTGGTCAGGTCCTGCCTATTGACAACTCTCCTCTGGCCAGCATCCCATCCACCAGGAGATGCCCAGGGCCTGTTCTGGAATGTGGCACTTTGTGCCCAGAAGTTTCCAGTCTAAAGCCACACTGCCAAAGCACAAGTGACCACATGTAGTTTGGGGTTGTTTTAGAAGACATTGGGGGTCCTGGGAACAAGGTGTCTGGGTGAGGCCATGACAGATACGGGGCGTCAAACCTCCTGCTGGAACTGTCCCTGCTACCTGTGCTGGGAGAAGGCACTGCATGTCACATCTATGTGGCTGCCCCACTCTTCTCCATGTTCTTGTGACCTCCTGAGGCTTGGCATCCAGCTGCCCTGCCCTGGCCCATGTGTGTGTGTGTGTGTGTGTGTGTGTGTGTGTGCATGTGCGTGTGTGTGCAGTATGTGTGTGTGCACTTGTGTGTGTGCACTTGTGTGTGTGCATTCGGGGTTGGCTAGCATGTCAGGTGGGGCTAAGCCTCCTGGTCGGGGGCTTGGGGAAGGCTTCCTTCACCAGCAGATGGACAAGCTAAGGGCTTTCTCTGCTATGTGAGCCATGATATCTGTGGTGTTCCCCATTCGTGACCATGACAGCCTGCCCAGTGCACTGAGGTGACAATGAGGCCAGCCTGGATCCTGGACAAGTTAAATACTGCCCAGACACCCCATGGGGCTGCTGCAGTAAGTGGGGTCCTCGGAGTTCTACCCTGAGCCCTGGCCTGGGCCATCATCCCGGAGGGTGCAGGTCACAGATGGGCCTGGTGAGGAGTCTGCCTTTAGGTGGTCTGTCTTGGTCACACGCAGCATCTAGGGCTGTAGGCTAAACTGTCTGCAGGTCCTGTGGTGAGGCCAATAGGACCCTCAAGGCAGGGCCTGACCCCAGCATGGGAGTGCCCACAGGAACCTGCTCACAGTGCCTCTGCAGAGTGGGCGGCAGCGTTCCTGCTACCCTGCCCAGTCTCTGTCCCCATCTCTGCCTATTATGGCCCAGAGCTCACCCCTATGCTCATGGATCCAGCTCAAGCCTGTCAGGGTCTCTGCTTGGGGCCTCGGTGAGGATGCACCTGGGCTCATGTGGTCCCTGGAAGCTGCGGCTAAGGCCAGGCCTAGTGGCCTCTCACCTCTGGTTCTAAGCAGAGAACGTCCCTAGGATGACACACCCTCCGGCCTCAGCCAGAGGCGTTCACTCATGTCTAAAACTCACCTCGGCCTGCTGGTTCCATTCTGTAAAAAACTCCTCCGAATTTCTATAAAAAAGTATCTAAAAGAGGCTATCGAGGAACCACAGTGAGCTCTGACCCAATTGTTGATCAGAAGCGGGGCAGGTGCCCAGTGGGCATGCTCACCCTTGCCCTGGCCTCCCCACTGGGGCCAGCACCTGCTCCTCAGCATGTTTTCCCAGCAGAGCTCTGGACTCTCTCATTCAAGGACCTTCCGCCTGTGTCCTCGCCCTCCGGCTCCGCTTTAGGGGCTGGGGAGCACTTTGGTCCTGAGATGGTTCTCGCACCTGCTGGGCCGGCCTCACTGCACACCCGCCCCCCATCTTCAGTCTGCACCAGGACAGTTTCTGGGGATGCTCCCCTTCCCTTGCTTCTGAAGGCCACAGGGCACCCACACAGACTAAGGTCGCCAGCAGAGGACCAGGCTCTGAAAGGGACCACAGGCCTCTACAGCTGGCCGTTGTCCTCCCAGTTGGAGACTCTGCTGGATCTCAGAAGTGGCCAAGAGCCCCCAGCCCTGCCTGTGCAAGGCACGTTCAGCAACAAGGAGAGCTGAGAGCTGGACCACATGGCCTTCCCTCAGAGCCTGATGGGGGTCAGGGGATACACCAGAGTGACCACAGAGCCACAGGGCTGTGCTGAGGGAACACTCAGGATGACAGGTTGGGTCACATGGTCTTTCTGCAAGGGTGACCCTGGCATGAACTCTCCCTCTTCCCCCAGCTTTGGACAGGGGACGCCTCCTCATCTGACGAGCCCACAACCCACAACCTTTGAGGTCCAGCTGCTGCGGGTCCTCTGCAGGCCGCCCTGTGAATCCACCAGGCCTCCTGTGGCATCTGTTAGACGCGTACCACGTGCCAGGCTCCAGCAGCCGCACTCAGGTGTTCAGCCTGTGTGTGTGGCTGGGTGACACCTGAAGGCCACCCAGCGTAAGAGGGGACCCACACAGAGGACACTACGAGAGAAGCAGAGCAGGCAGAGGAGGGCAAAGGAGGCCGTGAAGAAATAGAAAGGGGTAGAGATGCTGGGGAGGTCCACGGAGCCAGAGGACAACAAAGACCTGACGTGGGGACATGGAGCCCCTGAAGAGGAAGGCCAAGACAGAGGGGCAGAAAAATGCTCATGGTCAAGGTCCACTTTTCTGAAAGGACAACATTTGGGTCACAGTATTGGAACATGCACACTTTACACCTGAGATTTCTCCTCAGAATGGCCCCACCCAGACATCATCTGGTCCTGGAGCTGGGTGTGCGTGTGCGTGTGCGTGTGTGTGTGTGTGTGTGTGTGGGTGGGGGGATGGAATCGGTCCATTCGGGCCTCTCAGGAAGACAGCAGGAACCACTTGGGAGGGAAGGGAAGAACTGGCCCATGTGCTGCCTGTTGTCACGGTGACCCTCCAGGCTGCTGCCTTTCCAGAACACGCCAACTCCTGGCTGGAAGGAAGTGAAGGGACCCCGATGTCACCACTTGGCACACCGCCCCCCCTCCCAGGGGTGAGTGGACATGGTCCTGGGCCTCTCTCTACTTGCGTGGGAGAAAGGATGGTGGCCAGCCCCAGGAGCCTCCAGATGACCGTCCCTGTAGTCTGGAGTCCTGCAAAGGCACCGGCCACAGGCAGCAGGGCCTCCGGCTTGCGGTACAGAGGGTCAGTACCCTGCCCTGTGTGTGGGCAGCAGGACCCAGTGGTGTGTATGTCGGAGATGAACCACAGGAGACAGTGGGGCACTGGGAGTAGGACATGTCAGATCTCATGCTGGGTGGGACTGTGCTGGGGGTCTTAGGACACTCACCAGGATGACCAAGGGCTAGAGAAGCAGGGGAGGGAGCTGTCAGCCCAGGAAGGCCTGGGGCAGGGCTGGGAGAAAGGCTTTCTGAGGCTGCTCAGGGCGGCTGCGCCAGCTCTCTCGGGCCTGGGTGGTGGTGAAGTGTGCTTGCCTTGTGCAAATGCACCAAGTCACCTGTTCCCTGGCATGGTTTTCTGGAGATGGAACGTGGGGGGCTTTATCACTGAGCCACATCCCCAACACTTTTTATTTTGATTTTGAGACAGGATCTCACTGAGTTGGTTAGGATCTTGCTAAACTGCAATCCTCCTGCTTCAGCCTCCCAGTCACAAGGATTACCTGTGTGTGCCACTGTGCCTGGCTGGGTTTCTGTATTTCATGATAAACAGTCTGAAAGGAAGTGCCCAATCTGTCTGGTACATAGCTGGGACCCTCTAGGTGGCCTGGGGCATCTCCGTCTGTGCTGCTTGGTGCAGGGGGGTCCTGGCATGGAGCTCTGAACCCAAACCTGGGTTAGTCCCTGGGGAGAGAAAGCACCTGGAAGCCCCCCACCTTTGGCTCTTACAAGACACCGAGTGCCTAACTGCTAGGTGATTGATGCACTCAGGTGAGAGGAGACTCTGAGAGACTCATGAGGGCTCCATTCTTTCAGAACATCAGGTCCCCTGCGGAAGGGAGCAGCACACCTTCCCTAAAGCCAGCCCTGCTGTGAGCAGTTTTCCACAATTCGCCATTGTGGGGGTTCAGATTGTGGGTAAGGACAGGATCTCCTGCAGGACGGGGCCGGGACAGTGGGGGAGAGGGAGCAGCTCCACTGGCCTTCCCACACCTCACTGCAGGGCGGGCGGTGGGGGTCTGCGGGGCGGCCCTCCTAGTGGAACGAGGGACTTACGGCATTGTGCGCAAAGGTGTAAGACATGGGGAGGAGCCTTGTCCTGCAGGCCCGGAGGAGCCACAGAAGGGAACCCTGTCATGTGCCAATCCCTGTGAGAGGTGCAGGCCCAGGCAGGGGAAGGCCTGCAACATAGACCCAAGTGGCAGACAGGTGTGGCAGGACAGGAGAGGGACCCCTGCGAGACCCCTGCCTGCCAGGACAGCAGACGTCAGAGCCAAGGACCTGGAAGGATCCAAATCCTGCAGAGCCAGGGCAGGTTCACCAGAGAGGTCCTCAGGCAGAAGAAAGGGAGAGCCAGGGACAGCTGGAGGCCTGTGGGAAGGAGCGCTGGCATGAAGGCCGCAGGCGGTTTACATGAAAACCAAAAAGACTAACTCGGCTGGAAATAGAAGCAAGCATTTCCAAGACCAAAGACCCAGAGGATGTGCAGCATCCAAGCAAAGAGAGCACCCTGTGACCCTGGACTGCAGCCTCGGTTTCTCTGAATGACATCTTCCTGCTGTGTCGTGGAAGATCAGGACAGAGGCCAGAAGCGCGGCGCACTCCTGTCATCCCAGCTCCTTCAGAGGCCAAGGCAGGGGCATCCAAAACCCTAGGCCGCCTGGCAACTTAGTGAGACCCTGTCTCAGATTGAGAATAAAAAGGCTGGGGTGTAGCTCAGGTACAAGTGCCCCTGAGTTCAGTCCCAGGACAAAGAACCAAGGAGGAAGAGAGGAAGGGAGGAAGGAGGGAGGGAGGGAGGAAAGGAAAGACCAGGAAAGAAGGAAGGAAAAAAAGAGTGAGTGTCCCGCCAGCTGCAGACTGGGTGGCAGTGAGGAGTCTGGGCTGTTTCCCCGGCAACAGAGGGCCGCTGGGTGGGCTTCCAGGGGCTGAGAGGCTGTGGGTCTGAGGGACAGGGTCATACGGGAAGTCTCTGCTCATCCCCCTCAATTTTAACATGAACCTTAGACTGCTCTAAAACGAACTCTTAAAAGTTCAAACCAAAAAAGAACAAAAATTAACCACCGGAGTCCCCAGATTAGGATCTATGGGCAGATCTGAGCCCTCTCTGACTGCCCATTCCGGATGCACTGGTCTCGCACACCCTCCTGAGTTCAGGCACCATCTCTCACCTTCGGTAACTCCACACCAGCCACTCGTCCATGCACACCTTGTGCTCAACTCCTGCCCGCGGGAGTCCGTGCAAGACAGCAGTGCACCCCCAGCAGGCTGCAGCCAGGCCAGACCTTGGACAAGGCTTTCCTTGAAGCGTGTGGAGGCATGCATTTATTTTCATAAAGAAGGCTAAGCCATGGCTGCTGGGCCTCCTTGCTTCTCCCTCACCAGCAGCAAGGTGTTTTCCTGCTGCCCTGGCTCTAAGGTGAACCCTGCTGGAGAGGTGGGGCAGGAGCCCTGCAAGGCCTGGGAGCCGTCCAGAGGGGAGGTCTCTGCAGAGGGGAGGTCTCCCCATACTTCCCTGGGGTACACAGATCTCCTATCCTGAACTCACATTGCCTTTGCAATCAGAAAATAAAGTTTCCGTCCCTAACGTGGATGCGATCTACGCACTCCTGAGGCCCCGGGAGAAGCTTGCCTGGCATGGATGCCCAGCAGGAGGCTCTGCAGAGACGCAGTCACCTGGCAGCACCTCCTTCCCTCTAGTTGACGCACTCCCCAGCTTTTCCAGAGGAAATGGCCCTTCTCTTTACTTTAAAACTTGAAAACATACAGGCTCAGGAGGAAGCCCCTCTAAGGGAGTGGGGCACGGACCCAGCTGCCCGCCAAGTGACCATCAGGCCATCTCCAGGAGTGTTCCCAGGCCATCTGCAGGTTGGGTTCAGGCTGGGAACAGGGTGCTCTTCAGAGGCGATGCTCAGTCCCTTGGGGTGGAGTGGGGAGAGCAGAGAGAGCCCCAGGGCTCTTTCTCCAGTGGAAGCTGGCGGCAGAGCCAGGAGCAAAGGGCTGATGCTGTGCATGGGGTGGAAAAGCGCACAGCAACACTGATGGCACTCAGGAGCCCTCAGCCAGTGGTGGCTGACACACACCTGCAGCCAGGTCCGAGGGGCATGTAGGGACAGTGCAGGGCCAGGCCCAGACTACCCTGGCTCCCAGGAACAAAGCAGTGGCCATCCTCACTCTGGTCAGGGGTGGGGTCCTGCACTCCTCAGGCCTGAGGGCATGGGAAGCAGTGGGCCGAGACCCCACATTTCTGGCTCTCAGGCTGTGCCTCACACTCCTGCAACCAGTGCACCCCACACAGGACCCGCCCACAGCCTGGGCCACCCCAGCATCGGCCCCCATGTGGTGGCATTAAGGTGAGGCTTGTGTTTTGCTTGTTAGGGAAGGCTGAGGACCCAGGGGTGCCTGTGGCCTGCCCGCCCATTCCCTGTACTCCCAAGGACCACACAGAGAAGCAGACCCACACTGGACCCAAAAGGCTCTGCCAGCAGCTACAGGACACCTAGGAGCCCTGGTGGCATGTGGGTGGGGCGCCAGAGCCTACTGGCTGGGTCTCTGGGCAGAGATGCCAAGGACCAAGAGGGAGACGAAGTAGGAGGCCAGGTAGACGGCAAGTCGCTTAGAGAGAGGAAGTTCTCTCCACCTCCCTGAGGGAGAACAGCCTCAGAAGTCGCTTGGCATTCTGCTCTGGAGACCCGTCCCTTGGCTGTTCCCTTCCGTCATGTGGCCTAATGGAAGGACGGTGTGAAGAACGAAGATCTGGGTGCCAGTGTGCACCCTCCCAGGGCTGCTGCTCCTGCGTGCCTTCAGCCTGCTTTGCTCTATCTGGGGCTAGAAAATGCCATTCCATATGGAGATCCCATAAGCCCTCCCCGCCTGTGCACCACCCCTACCCACAAATGGAGGCCCCCTGAGGAACCTGCTGTGCATGAGATGACCCAGGGCCCTACAAGCAACCCAGGGCCTCATTTCAACAGCCACTTGCTGCCCGGGGTGCCTCATCCCCCTCCACCCGGCCCCACAGGTACCTCCTGTGGTCCATGGTCCAGAGGGGCTTCCAGGGCTTGCTTCCTTCCAGAGTAGTTCAGCCCCTTTAGTCTCCATCCTGCATCTCTGTGGATGGCCACCACAGTCACCCCCACACTGCTTAAGGGAACACTGTCAGGAACCCAGGCAGACAGGACAGGATAGTCCCAGCTAAACGGCAGGTGAGGCCAGCTCCTACTGCCCAGGGATTCCTGGTTTTCTGGATGACACCAAGAACCCTCACTTGCACATGGGAAGAAATCAATCATGGGCAGCCCCCCTCCTCCAGTGCCCTGGTGGGCTTCTCTGGGGTCTGGGCACACTTGCCAGCAATGTGGGTCCCTAGGCAGTGTGCTGCTTGGGCCAGAGCATCTTTTCCTGTAGGAAGAAGTGCATTTGGGCTGCAGCACCAGGTCCACTGACCTTCTAGACAGGCTGGGTTGCAGCCGGCTGCCCCCACCACAACATTCTCTGCATAACCTCGTGGGCCAGGGCTCCAGGTCTCTGATCCAATTCGCTCTGCTAAAATATCAGAGCTCTGCTTGTGCTAAATGGGCTTCTTGATTTGATTCTGGGATTATCTGCCAGCCTTGTCCAGAGCAGTTTGCTGCTTCTTGGGTCAGCTCAGCCTTCCTGAGCTGACAGCTCCATTTTCAGGAGCTCTCCCTGCCAGGGGCTGTGCCTGGCATCTTCTGTGTCCTGCTGGAGAAGGCAGGACCAAGGGAGGCTGGGGTGGGCCACTGCTGCTCGTCTTGGTGGTGGGGGTGCCAGGCTCAGCTGAGCCAGTTCTGCCATAGTGGGGCCTCCCTCAGACAAGGGGTATAAGACCCCTGGCAGCCTCCCCTGCTGTGGTGTGCTGCTGTCACAGGGCCTGCGGGACTGAAAGAGTCCCAGAGGCTGGACACAAGGAGGTGGTGATAGGGCTGGTGGAAGCTGCTAGGCAACTGTGGCTCCTGCCCCACCTCTGCCCCCGCTTCCCCCGCAGGCCCCCAGCTTGGTCCTGAGGATCGGCACGTTTGGAAGCATACCCAGGCTGAGTTTGCTCAGGATGTCTCCAGCACCTCTATGCCCTTGTTGGAGAGGGAGACGGGACCAGCCTTTCTTGTGCTCTTCCCATCTGGCTTGTTTTAAAGGTGATAAGGGCCTCTGAATCATTGGGGGAGATTTCCCTCCTCACTGTTAAAGTGTTAAAAGTCCCGCCTCTCAAACACTTAACAACTACAATGGCCCCTTGCCACCGTTCTCAGAGACATTTAAACCACAACAAGCACTGTGCAACATATGTATCAATTTCCACACACTAGGTATGTGGTGAGTAGCATATTCAGTGCAGCCCAGTTCTAAGTATTTCTAATTTCCATTATGCATTATTCTTAAACTCATATGTCATTTAAAAGTACTTATTCTATTTTTAAAAAAACTGTAATTTGTCAAGGTTCCATTATCTTAAATTATTGAAGTTATTTGTAAAATCTTGTTTGTCTTCAAATTAATTGCATTTCGGTCAGAAAACATAGTTCGTATGGAACCAATTCATTGAGATTTGCTGGCCAATTTCATGTAGGAACGTGCAGTTATTTTTGTAAATGTTCCCTGTGCATTTAAGAGCAGGAAGGTCCCTCAAGGTACTGAGGCCACCCAAAGCCAAAAGCCGGAAGGGATCGTTCTCCTTGTCCATGTAGCCACACAAACCCTACCTAAACCTGCCCACCCTCTGGCCTTCCCAGTCTGGCGGGTGGGTGGGAGTGAGCAGGTGGAGGGACTCGCCCCTCCCAGGAAGCTCTGGCCTCTGCATGTGCCCTTGCTCAAGGTGGCCTCAAGCCACTTCTTCATCAGGCCGTTGCTTCAGAGTTGCCGCCCTGCGGCCTCTGCAAACGCCCTTTCCTGGAAGCCTCGGAGGAAGCTGGCCCTGGCGAGGCTGGCCCTTCTCAGGCTGGGGGGCGGGGGCGTGTTCTGGTCCCTGTCTGCCTGTAGGATAAGACGCGGCCTCATTGCTTCACAGTTAGCTGGAAGAGTGACTTCCTTGGGGGCAGAGCAGGCTCCGGCCTCACTCCCACACCCTGCTCTCCCCCTGGCTGGAGAGCGGGTCTGGGCTCCAAGCATCCAGCTTGGCAGCTCCGGTCTGACTTTGTCTTCAGCCCTGACCAGCACAGGAAACAGGGGAAGAGGGGACAGGCCGTGGTCAGAAGCCCCCGGCCCCAGGGAAGGGGCCATTACTCTCACTCCCAACTCCTGGTGAGGATGCTAGGGGAGCCCAGCCCAGGGCTGTGTCTCACATGCCCCTGAGCCCTGGATCCCACAGCACAAGCTGATCCTTGTCTCAGGGGCCTAGAGGTGGTGCTTGGGCCTACGTAGACTGGGCTGTCACCCTTTGCTTCTTGGGTCACCTCTGAGACTGAACTGGCTGGTTGAGTCTGGGTGGGTGGGACCCTCTAGCTCCTGTCTGCCAGAGACAGGCCAGACTCTTCCGTGGGGCTGAACCTGGACACTGGGTCTGCCTGCTGTGTCCAGGTGCTGACCAGCCACAGAGGATAGCCCCCTCTCTGCCCCACCCCACTACACAGGCAAAGAAGTTTGTAGAGATTACCCAAGCTGGGTGCACAGGTGGACACCAGGGAGAACGTCCCTCCAACAGATGCCTCTCCAGGAAGGGGCTGAGTTACCCGGCCTCATGCACCCTCTGGGCTTGAAGCGACCAGCTCCATGTGTCTCACATCAGTGGGGTGAGCCCAGAATCGAATTTGCCATGAAGAGTGCTTCCCCTTTCTCAAACCTCACTGTGCGGCCCCAGGACAATGCTCTGCCCGGAGCCGGACACAAATGGCACGTGACGCAGCCCCTCAGGGCCGCTTGGCCACAGATTTACCCATGATGACTCTCGGCCTGTCTGGGCTCTTGGTGCTCTGAGGAGCTGAGGGTGGTCAGTCAACAATGAAGGTGACAGTGACACTAGGGCTCCTGGCAGGGGCCTCCTGCAGCCACTGGGACATGTGCTGAGGACAGAGGCCACAGATTTTCTGTGGGAGCTGCTCCAAAAGGCCCCTGGGCCCCCAGAGAGGTACCCAGAGGATTCCATGAGCCCTGGGCTCCTCTGATGAAGCCTTCCTTCAAGACACACAGGCCCCCTGCCCACTCCTCCTGGACGGATGGACGCTGAGTCTGGGGGGCGGAGGAAGCCCTTCCCTGGGGCAGTGGGACAGCAGGTGAAGAGGAGGTGGAGGAGAACTCGGGGCCTGCAGAGCCCCAGGCCAGGAGGGTTCCTCAGAAGCTGGGCCAGTGATGGCCTCACAGGCAGGTGAAGATGTGTGCTCCCTGCTGACAGTGGACACAGGGTGGAAGGCCCAGCATGGTGTGTGAGAGGCGAGACAGCTCTGAGGGGTCTCTGCCAGGTGGCAGAGCTCTTGGTCCCCTCCTCCACTGAAGACTCAGACCCCTTAATTACCACCAGCAGAGAGCCGTTGGTCACATCTACCCTGGCAGGCTGTCTCGCACGTCTTCATGGAATCCCAGATGCACGTGGCAGAACCGCGAGGGAGAGAGGAACGCGTCCCTGGGCTGTGGGCAGGCAGCACTGTAGGACAGTCCCCTAGGATCTCACTCCCCTGTGGCCGAACCTCAGCTCTTCTTACTCACACTGTGCAGAGAAGGTGCAGCACAGCCGAGCCCCCAGGGCAGGAATCTGTGTTTCTGGGGGGATGGCCTCCCTGGCTGCCCAGGGATGTCGGAAGCCAGGGAAAGAATCTGGGTGCAGCCTGGGTCTGGAGGGGGCAAGCAGGCAAGAGATTGGCAGCACCTGGGAGGAAGGAGGTGTGCATTTGCTGTGGGTCTGTGTAGCCCCTTGGTCTTTGGGCCCACTGCCCCAGCCCCACTATTAGTGGCCAGTGTCCCCAGGCTGGTGGCCATGGTCAGCTCGTCCTGCACATTGTCAGCACATGTGTCACAGTGCTGGGAAGGCCATGTGTGTAAAGGTTTTTTGTCCTACCTGTGACCAGAGCACCATGTCCCGGGTGATGACATCTCCTCTGGCAGATCGGGAAAGAACCAAGGGCTCAGGCATGGCCACTGGTTCCCAGTTGGGTGTGAGTGGCACCAGCCTGTGGGACCAGGTGGGCCGAGGGAGATACCAGAGCAGCTGCTGGCACTTGCCACACAGAACAGCATGTTTGGAGGCAATGGCTGCAGCCTCTTCCACGGGGAGCTCACCTTCAACCCAGATGACATCATGGTGAGGAGCTGGTCTTTCTTTATAAGTAAGGCTGGGTCCTCCTCTGTGTTTAGGGTTCAAATGGAAAGGCCCTTTAGAATCCAGGCAGGTGGGGGGCACCACACCTCTCTGCCCAGCCTTGGACGGGCTGCCTGACCAGGGTTCTACAAGGTTCAAGCCACTAAGCAGCCACCCTTGAGTGCTCAGGGCCAAGCCCCAGGGTAGGTGATTCCCCAGGGCAGGCATGTTGGTGCTGGGGGCTAATGAGGAGGGCTCTATCTGTCTGAGACTGGGCCCACCCCCAGTTCTATGAGGACTTGGTGAGGGTTCAGCACAGGGGTGGCTGAGGCTGAAGTCTGTGGGAGGGAGGACTGTGCCCACCCCATGGGGTCTATAGGCCTTGCTCAGTCCTGGGCTTCCATCAGCAGCCTTTGCCCCAGCTGTGATGCCTGGGGTCCAGCTTTGCAGCCCAAGGTCCTGGAGGTGGAGGGTGCCGTTCAGGACATCTCTCCAGGCCCTTCTTGCTCCCCCAGGGCTCTGTACCTACAGCAGGGGCTGGGACCAGGAGGCCCAGGAGGCTGGCTGGAAGACGTTGGGACCTGGTGGCTTCAAGTTAAGGCACCCACTACCTCTCCGACCTTCCTCAGCAGGGGCTCATGGTTCTAAAAACGTCCAGGATCAGAAGCTACCAAGAAACCCCCAGGGCCCTTTCCCCACACAGCCTGGGCTGGGTGGCTACTGCAGAGGGGCAGCTGGCGGGAACCTGCACACCCAGCACCGCCTCCCTCTCTGGGCTCCTCAGAGCTGGCTGGAGGACTAAAGTCTCTTCTGCTGGATGTCAGGGGCCCTTGAGTGGGGGACAGGGGGCAGGGCCCACTTTCTAGTCCAGGCTCCTCTGTCCAGCCTCAGTGTTTGGGATCCCCTCCCTCTGGGCCTGGAGGCTGAGCAGGCTCAAGGGGGATGGACTGCTGCTGGCTAAGGAAGCAGGAAGCAGGGGTGTCCCAGGGCCCCAGCCACCACACCAGGCAGAGGCGCTGCTAGAACACTCCAGGCCTAAATATAGCCAGGACAGCTGTGGAGCGTGGGCGTGCTCCTGCGGGGCGCTGGTGGCTTTGGCAGCCGTTGCCAAGCTTGTCTTCAGCAACCTCCACCCAGGCCACCTCAGGGCATCAGGGAAGGGCGGACCCTGATGTGGCCTGACACAGGGCTGTCCCCCATGGCCCAGCTGATGGCTGCCTCCTGTGCAGCATTCTGAGGGTGGGGGCTGGGCAGGCTCATCCTGCAGCCTACGGGTGTCCCGAACACGGGCTGGGGTGGCCTCTGGCAGTAGACTTCTGGAAAGTGGGTGTCTGGGCTAGTGATCTTTCTCTTGGTGCTTTGGGCCCAGGAAGAAGGAGGGCTCTCCAGCTGCTTCTTTGGGTACAGGTCAGCCACACAGGGCCGGATGGCTCAGGAAGCAGACCCAGGTGGGCATTCTGGCTGGTGCACTGTACTACACCCAGTGCATTTGCTCTCTCCCCATGGCCCCCCGTGGGGAGGAAGAGCAGGTAAGTCTTGGGAGTCCAGCAACACATGGGTGGTGAGGGGCTCCTGGCCCTGCTAGCAGCTCCCCAGGCTGTGGGAGAGCCCATGTGCCCCAAAGTCCCTAGGACTGCTCTTGTGACCACCATCTCTGCTGCCTGCCTGGGCGGGGGCGGGGGCAGCCTTGAGAAACAGAAGGCATGGAGGCAGCCCCCACCCAAGCCCTTCCTGCTGATGAGGACCTGAGCGCTGCCGAGAGCTAACGGCGGCCAGAGCCCTGGTCTTCGGAGCACAGTAGGAGCCGGCCGCTGACAGACGCAAAGGTTGCTGCTGATTGATTCTTCTCTAGCGAAATGCCACGGGACCGTCAGACACGTGCTGCCTCTGTCTGCAGCTGCAAATGGCTTATTGATCACTGGTAGGAGCTCACGGAAATCAAAAGAGCACAGCACATCCTCTAAGGGCCAGACTGTATGACAGCAGACAGCTGGTGTTCACCTTGTGGTGCCGGGAGGCAGAGACAGGCTGGGGCCAGCCACTCATGGTCTCCTCCCAGGTCCAGTTTGGGCTCAGGACACTCAGGAGGAGGCCCAAGGGGCTCCATGGTCTACCACCATCCTGGTACCCGGGTTCTCAGGACACGGTCCCAGCTGGAGAGGATGCTTTGTGCCTGGGGGTTTGGTCTCTAGCTGGTGCTACATGGCAGTAACCACAGGGTTCTTCCCAGGTCCTGGCCCTCAGTCTTTCCTGGAAGGAAGACACCCCACCCGTGTTGAATTATCAAGAGGCACAAAGACCAGGAAATCTGCATGAGGAAAGGCCGGCCCATGTCAGGGTGGCCCGGGGTTGGGTGAAAACCAGGTTTCAGTTCGGATTTGAAAACTAATGGCGTGAGGGACCAAGAAGCACGGACTCACGCACCTCATCAGGTGCAGGTCTCCCACTTCCAGGATGCACAGGAACTGGGGGCCAGTCCTGCATGCACACGCCAGCTCGGACGCTGTCTGCAGCTGCATTTGCAAACACCAGCATGCACAACCCGAGCAACAGCCATTCACATGCTCACACCCACACAGTACACATTCACGGGTGTGTGCACAGAAACCCACTGCACCTCACAAAGATCCCCCACCATTGAAGAGAACACAACAAACATGAAGGTGGAAAACACCTTCTAACAGAAAAGTTTACTTTAAAGTGTCTGCTTGGGGCTTTCATCAGACTGGAGAATAGATGGGCTTGGAAAACCAGGGGATGAATAAGAAGCCTCCGTGGAGTATGAAGAGCATTTCCTTCTGGTTCGTTTGTTTTTGCCCTACTGGGGCTGCGCCCACGAGCTCCTCGTCTCTAGCATATCTCCCTGGACTTCCATTTGGGTGTTTTCTGGTAACAGATTTTCCAGTTCCCCTGTCTTGTGTCCTGCTGTGTCCATCTGCTGTCAAGCCATTGATCTAATTGTTAATTTCAAATATTGAATGATAGAGTCGCAGGACATCCATTTGGTTTCAATTTAAATGATATGATTTTAAGATTTAATTTATCTTCAGAAATTTTCCATCTTTCATTTAACTTAACCCAACTTTTCTTCCACTATTTAGAACATACTCATTTAAACTCCTCATCTGGGGTAGTGTTGTGGCCCAGTGGCAGAGTGCTTGCCTAGTATGATCCTCAGCACCACATTAAATAAATAAATAAATAAATAAATTTTAAAAAGGTATTTTTAAAAAAGTCTGAATCTGGCCACTCTGATATCTGGATCACCACTGGGTTTGCCTCTAGAGGTTTTTTTGGTTTTGGGTTTTTGTTGTTGTGGTGGCTTTTTGGGGGGATGGGGATTGAACCCAGGGATGCTGTACCACTGAACTACGTACGTCCCCAGTCTTTTTTATTTTCTATTTTGAGACAGGGTTGCCTAGGCTGGCCTCGTGATCCTCCTGAGTTGCTGGGTTTACAGGTGGGGGCAGCCGCTGTTTTTCTCGGTGATTAGTCTGGATTCTTGCCTCTCCGGTGCCCAATGCCGGTTTATCATTGTTGAACACTGCGGAAAACCCTCGGGCCGCAGGGGCCCAGCTCCACGCCCTGCACTGCCTTGCCCTGGGGATCCCTCCTCCTGGCACCACCCAGGCTTTGGAGCAGCCCTCTGTGAGGTCACTGGAGTACCAAGCCCCAGTCAAGCAGCCAGCGATGCAGGGTCATTCCTTAATATAGCTGTACCCTTACCCAAATAGTCATATAAATCAAGTTCAGACAGACTAAAGAATAAAAAGTCATGCTATAAAGCAAGCTGCATTCATCCGTCATTATTGTACCAGTTTTGAATTTGATACAAACTTACTAAGCATAAACCTACAAGAGAATCATCAAAGGAAATAGGGATGTATTTAAGTGCCTATGATTCTAACACATACACATACACACTCCTTAAATAACTTAAAATCAAATTGGTAAACAGGAAAAATATCTGCAACAGATGAAGGCTCCAAGACTAATAAAAATGCAAATATCCCAATGCAAAGTGGAGAAAGACGGGTGGGGCCTGGAGCATCCCCCAGAGGGTGCTGTGTTGAGGGCTCCGTGCCCAGTGCAGCCGTGCCCAGAGGTGGGAAGTGCAGGACCTCCCTGGGGAATGGCCCACCAGCAGCTGAACAGCGAGGGAGGGCCCTGTTGGAGGACGAGGGTCACTGAGGGGGCCCCCGAGGGGTTCCTCGTGCCTCCGTCCCCTTTCTCTCTCTCGGTCCCCTTTGTCTCTCTCCACCTCCTGGCTACCATGAGTGGACAGCCTTCCTCCACCCGGTCCTTCCACCAGGGCATTCTGCTTCACCTCGGGCGCAGAGCAGTGGAGCCGGCTGACCAAGGCTGAGGCCTCCGAAACTGTGAGGCCAAATAAATCTTTCCTCCCTTAAGTTGTTGATGTCAGGTATTTTGGTCACAGCAATGAAAAGCTGACTAACACAACTAAGATAAACCAAAATAAATCAAATGCCTACAGCAAACATCTTGACCTCAGTAGTTGTCAGAGAACTTGGAGTAAAGCTAGGTGCAGTTTGCCAACGGCCGGGCTCTCTCCCTGCCCAAGTCCTCGTCTCAAACCCTCCTTAGCTGTGAGCAGCTCCTGCGCCACTGGGACGCCCCTCCTCGGAGGCCTGTTCCCATTCCTGTCCCAGACTGTGTGTGGGATTTTCCTCAGAAACAAAGGCCCGTGAACAAGTTTCCTCAAACAAGTACGCAGCTGTCCCTGGACGACTCACTCAGAGTGAGGGACCCCGGGGAGGCAGTACACACGCCAGGTTGGGGGCCAAGCTGTCCTTTAGATGGGGAAGCCCTGCTTGGCTCTCTCTGGTCCTCTGCCTGCCCCAGACTGTCCGCCTGGCTTGGCCTCTGGGCCCTGCAGAGAGCCCTCCAGCTCCTGCCCGACCCACGCTGCAGGTCCGGCTCTCCCGGCTCCCCGGCTCCTGCCGTCGTCCAGCCCTTTCTGCTCCAGGGCCTTCACACGAGCTTCCTCCTCTGCCTGAGCAGTCTCCTGAGACCCCCACTGCCCCTGGGTTCTATCAGGTCTTCTCTCCCTACCACCAGCCTTGCTCTCCTAACCACCTGTCTCCACCTCCAGGGGCAGTGCTGGTGGCTGACCTCACCTGTTTGCTGCTTTGCTCTGGGTTCCCTGCCAGGTCTGGGCATGGTAGAAATGATAGGGACCTTGTCTACCCCATCACTGCCTGCTGGGCTGCCCCAACCTGGCTAAAGGGCCCTGGACAATAAGGATGCCAGGGCAGGCTGGAAGGTCAGGGCCACCCCACTCGGCCGTGCCCTCCAGCTCGGGAGTTTTGAGTGCCACTGTAGTTTCCGCCTACTTTACAAACTTTCCACAATACTGTTAAATCAGTTTATCATTAAATAAGTCAGGAACACTATTCTAAAAGAAAATTTAAAAGCACACTGTGTTTTCATCTTAGCAAATGCCTAACAAAGAAAGGGGACAGAGCCCAGCCTGAGGTGGGCAAGCCGAGGGGCTTTGAGGGGCTCTGGTGATTCTGCCTGCCTTGGGCACGGATCAGAGCCTGACCTGACGTCTCCTGGCCCAGGGGTCATACGTGTTCCCTGCCCCAGCCACACTTCCACTGTGCACAGGAGCAGGGGGTGGGGTGAGGTCAGCAGGCCACAGAGTCCCCCACCCAGAGCTGCTCTGCAGCAGACCCTCCGGGTCTCCAAGGGCTGCTGAAGCTCTCCTCCTCCCTCCCTCCTTCTCTTCCCCTCTCCTCCCGGCCCTCCTTCTTACAGAGCAGACACAAGGGGGTCAAAGATGACACAAAGAACCCGCTCCTCCCCTGGGGGGATGGAATGTGGACGCACCCCTCACTGACTGGCTCTCTGCTCTCACCCTGCCTCTCAGGCTACCCGCCCTGCATGCCCATTCACCCTACCGAGTCCCAGTCACTCCTGAGCCCTCTACTCTGGGGGTTCTGTTGGGGGTACCCTGGGGAGGGCAGCCCCTTGCCACACAAAAAGCTCCTCTCTGAGCCTTGAGGGAATCTTCCCCCTGTGCACTAGTCCATGGGCAGCCTGGGAGGTCTCCCCTCCACCTGGAAGGCCTGAGGGAGGCACGGGCTGCTGCAGGTCCCCTCCTAGGTGGCCTGGCCCACTTCCTGGCCACGAGGCCATTTGGCATGGAAGCTGCAGCAGGCTGGACCACGGGCTCTCAGCGTCTTCCCGGGCCGCGGGGAGTGCTGTAATGAGACGTTGCATAACCACTCATCTCTCCTCTGCGCGCAGCTCTGTGGGCCTTCGGAGTTAATTGTAAATGTATTTCCAGAAGCAAATCTGGGGCAAGGGGAGTGGAATGGCCTGCAGGGAGGGGCTGGCCCCCAGGGTCTCTGCACACTTCTGAGAAGTTTCTCGAGACCCCATCCTCAGGACGACCGACATGCCTCTGGCTCGGGCTCTGGGTGTGGCCAGCTGGCTCCCACCCAGCCATGCCAGTCCTTCCTCACCCCAAGTGCCTGAGCCCCGAGGCCACCAGCCTGCAGCCCCTCCCCTCTGCTCAGCCACTTCCCCTGGAGAGTTGTGGGTTCCTTAGGCAGAGGTACAGGGACCCTGCCCCTACCTATCAGATGTCACTGGGGTGCCACCCGCAGTGAGCCTACCTACCTCTGCTTGAAGGGAGTCCCTAGCTCAGTGGTTGACCCATGACCTTGGTGGACTGGCAGTGGACGAGGCCACCTGAAGGACTCTTTCTGCTCAGGAACTTGGGCCCCCGGTAGCTGGGTCTCACAGGGGTGAATCTCTGGCGTCAGTGTTCCCAAGGGCACTGGAGGGGCTGATTCAGTGAGGCCAGGAGCTGCCCCAAGCCCCGCCCCACCTGTCTGGACGTGTTCAGAGGACCACGTTCACTCCAGGACCCGGGGGTATGGGGAGTGACGTGTGGTCTCCACCCAAGGTCCCCACCCAAGGTCCGAAGGCTCTGTCGGGGACCCAGTGTTTCTTGGGCCTGCTGTGCTCCCTCCTTGCTGGGACAGGACCTCTGTCCAGTGGGGCCTGTTCTAAATACAGGCGCCATGGTCTGTCCCCACTGGCCCAGAGTGGGTTGGAACCCAAGTGGGCATTTGGCTGAGGCTGTCCTTCTCAGGTCTAGTTCCTGCAGGGTGTGTCCTTCTTGCGCTGCCTCAACTGCCCAGGGGCAGAGTAGAGAGAGGTGACAGAGGCCAGGTGGGTTTGGGGGCCAGGGCTGAGCCTGGAGGCATCTCCGGGAGAGGAACTGGCAAAGCTCAGGGCCACAGGATCCCACCCTGGTGAGGGAGATCAGTGGCCTGGGCCAGAAGGGAGTCTTCTGGAAGGTCAGCTTGTGGGCTGCCCAGTGCTGGGCAGGGCATGGCCTTGGGCACCATGGGGGAGGGGGACACTGGGCCTCTTTTAGAAAGGATTTGATATTTGTTATTTCAGAAAAGGCATCCAAGTCGTCACTGTGGGAAAGAGCAGAACTTTGACCCTCTCTCACGTATTTTATGGCTTAGTTCTGTTTTTATTCCGAGTTACGCATGGGGGGCACTGTTCTCCTTCAGCACAGAGCATCCAGAGGTCTCGCTTAGCTCCTGGCATGGAATCCAAGAAGGCCTTGAGATGCAGGCCCTGGCAGGTCTGGTCTAGGGCGGAGTCATACACCCAGAGCAGAGACTGGCAGCTCTGAGCTGGAGCCCAGTGTGGGCACCACCTCTGACCCCTGCCAGGTGGCCCTCAAGCCCAGCCATGGCTGGCATGGTTCAGATTTGGGGCAGTCTGACTGGAGCAGGCCGAGAAGGCGGTGGTGCTGGTTCTAGGAGAGGTGAGGCTGAGCCCATCCCTTGCTGCCCCAGCCCATCCCTGCCCTGTCACCCCCCTGCCCCCACTCAGAGCCCAGGACAAGGCCTCCTGGGTAGGGGACCTACCTCCACAACTCTGTGGGCCCTAGGTCTTTTCTCACTCCTGTAAGACCCTGTATGACCAGGTGGCCCCTCTCTGGATGAAAGCCCAGCTCCTGGTGCGTCTGCATCCCCCTGAGCCTTGGCTTCCCCATGTGCAGAAGGGGCATGGTGATCCTGACTTTGTGTGGGCTTCTGAAGGGTCACAGGGGAGGACGCCCAAGGGGTGCTGTGTCCCGGCCAGCACCTAGGAGGCCTCAGTGGGCACAGCTTTTGTGCTCCTTGTGCTTCTGCCAGGTTGGGCTCTCCACAGCCCTGGATGGAGTGTCCTGCTCCCCTGGGGTTCCCACCAGGAAGACCCTGAGCCTGCAGGCCTCAGCCCATGTGTGCTTCTGCTGCCCCTCACTGGGGTGGCAGTGTCCAGTTATAAGGGCACGTGCTCTCCACCACAGCCCAGCTTGGCTCCTACAGTCCTGCGCACACAGGGTCTGCAAGGCCAGATGTCCCCAGCTGGAACGGTCCTAGGGGGAGCTGTAATGGGAGCTGAGCCCGGGTGGGGGCCAAGTCTTCAGGGGCGACTGTGCTGACACACCCCCGGCACTGGAAGGGCACAGGGCTGCTCAGTGGTGACCGACTTCCTAAGGGGGTCTGTCCTGAGGAGTGGGGTGGGGACATACGTGGGCCTCCTAGGTGCACAAGCATAGAAACATAGGGTGGTGTAAGTGTGGGAGGGGTGCTCCACTTGGTGGCAGTGGTCACAGAGGCTGTGGCCCTGGGGCAGTGCCCTGGGTGGACAGGGCAGGACAGGGTCTAGCCCCTGACTCTGCAAAACCCAGCTTCACATCTGCCAAGAAGGCTGGTGGCCTTTGGGAAGCAAATTGGGGCCAGGAGCCTGCAGGGCCAGTCAGGGAGGCTCTGTGCTGGGCCCTTGGGAAGGTCTGGGGGCTTGGGGCCTGGGTCTCTACACACAGCCATGCGGCCCGACCTGAACAGAGGGTCCCAGAGGCTGGGGCCAGAAGGAAGGGCCCTGGAGCTCTAGGCCAGTGGCCCCTGGAGAAAGGGATGGCCAAGACAGCTGAGCCCCTCCAGGCCACCGGACAAGGGCTCACTTCATGGGATCCTCCTGGTCCTGAGTCACAATCATCGCAACAGAAATGAGGCCTGGCCCAGAGCGTCAGTGTGGGCTCCAGCCCCCAACAGGCCAGGCCCACTCATCCCTGCAATTGGCTGGGTCCTGGGCTGGGTCCTGGGCTGGGTGCCCGCCCACTGCCTGGTGGGGGATGGGGCCTGCCTGAGCCTGAAGAGCATCCTGGAAGCTTCCGGGTTGGGGCAGGCCCAGGCTCCTCAGACTCCCGGGCCAGAGGAGAAAACCAGATGGGCTTGCTTAGAGCCGGCCCAGCCACTTCCTTTCCCACCGCCAGGGCCAGCATCGAGTGCTGCCCTGAGAGTATGACCTCAGCAGCTGTCCTGCCTCCAGAAGGCCTGGTGCCCACAGCAGAAATGGGGACACCCAGCTTGTCTGTCCTGCTCTGGGAGAGCAGCCCCCTAAGCCCCAGGGCCCAACATGGCCATGAGCTTTTTGAGACATGGCGGCCTGGGGCAGAGAGCCAGGTCCAGCTCAGCCACCAGGGCCAATGGCTACACCCACAGGCATCAGTGTCCCTCTGTACCCTGACCAGCACTGATATCCCACCCAGGAGTCTGGCTTCACTGACAATGCCAAGTTCCTCTGAATGGACCCTCCCGGGCCTCCCCTGTGCCCACCTGCCCTTGTCCAGCTGCCCCGGCCTGCAAAGCAGATGGGGGGACACTTGCTGGAGGAGAAGGGCCATTCCTGGACTAAGCGTGAGATAGCTCCATCCGACCAAGGGGAGGCCAGGGAGCCTGGGTGGCTTCCAGGCTTGGAGAACAAGCTGGCTCTCACCTCGGCCAGAGAACATGAGGGCCTGGCAGCGCCTGAGGCAGCCCTTCCAAACATGTGGACGGCACCAGGCAGCTCTGAGCCCGGCTCCCCATCAGCTGCCAGGGGTACACAGGGGTGTTGGGGGTGCTGCCCGAGGGGCATCTGGCAACCAGGGAGGGGCCCACTGCCCCAGGTGGTATTCCACTGTGTCTCCAGTTTCCTGTTCAGGGCAGACCCTGGAGCTGCAGTGGGTGAGGGTTGCAGTCCAGAGAGCCTAGGTTTGACACAGAGCCACCCCGAGGCTGTGATCTGGGCCAGGGACTCAGCCTCCCAGCCTCACACCCCCGGCCGTGGCAGCAGAGTTTCAGAGAGTGTGTGAGGGGCTCCACCTCCCTGGAGATGGGGCTGGGGTGGGCTGGGGAGTTGGGGCTCTGTCAGTTTCCTCCATCAGCTCCCCCGGGTCACCCACACCAGAGCAAAGGCACCCCCCTGCATTCGGGGCTGTCCCCATCACCACTGGGACTCAGTCCTGCTCTCTCACCAGGGCCTCCTGGGGGTGGGGTTGCCTGGCAAGGGCACGGTGCTCCCAGGCCACTGAAGCCCCTGCTTTGGAGCACCTGGGGCTGGGCCTGTGGGGCCAGGGCCCTGCAGAGTATGCCCACTAATAGGACCGATGGTGACCACATCCTGGGGGTTGGGAGAAGGCTCACTGGAGAGGAAGCCACCTGCCTGGCAGGTGGGGAAGTGGTCATTTCCCGCCACCTGGATGGCAGGTGGGGAAGTGGTCATTTCCCCTCCTCCTTGAGCCCACTGAATGTGTGACTTGCCATGAGGTGTCACCGGCCATCAGGCACCTGGGCAGGATGTCCCCACCATCCCAAAGGACTCCATTAACCTCAGGGAGTGCCTTTCCTGTGCCCCCAATGAAATAACTCCTCACTACCTTGGACCCTCAGAACCTGGGCCTTTCCTGCCCCTGGGCCTCCTTGGAGGGAGGACCTGGGTGGGTTCTGGCCCAGAGCTGGACTTTGAGATGGTGGGAGAACACCCTCAGGAGGCCTGGCTCTGCCACCCTCAGCCCCTGCACAACCAGTGGGACCGAGTTACGCATGGGGGGCACTGTTCTCCTTCAGCACAGGGGGACACACCACCAGCCTGCTGCAGGATTTGGGAGGGGGAGAGTCAAGAAGACCCTCTCAGAGGCAGTGGTCCAGGGCCAGGAGGGGTGGACGAGGCTAAGGTGAACTTGGCAGGCAGGGGCCCAAGCCCATTGGTACTGGTGACCAGGGGTATTCCACCTGCCCGCTATGATTCCTGGTGTTGGCTCGAGTTGCAAGCATGAAAGGGTGCAGGAAGAGACCCATCTTGGGCAGTCTCTGGGGCCAAGAGCAGCCGTGCTTGTTCTGAGACTGTCAGGCCATTGGTGGTCAGGGCTGCTGGCCATCAGGCCCACAAAAGCTCCTGGGGCTCTTGATGGCCACAGCCAGGAGAAAAGATCAGTGGCCAGCGGCACAGGCAATTTGTTCCCATTTGACTGTGCCTGAACTTTGTCAGGGCAGATCCCCAGAGGTCACCTCCCCAGGGTGCTGTCAGGTCTTAGGACCCCACCTGGAGTCTGGACTGACCCTGGAGAGCTTAATGGAGACTCTCCCGTGGCACTTACAGAGGAAGCTGCCCTGGGTGTTCTGACTGCCTGGCTTTCCACGTTCATCGATGCCTGGAGCTCTGGTCAGAGTCCTGGTACCCCAGCCTCAATGAGCTGCTGGCAGAGCAGGGTGGGGTCCCAGCGCTGTTCTGGGGTCTGGTCTGCAGCAGGGACTGCACGTGTAGCCCTCTCCCTCCCATCACACCCTGCCTGGGAGCAGAGACAGCAGCCAACCCCAGCTGGGCCACAGTGACCACCCCAGGCCCACTTCCTTTTCCCCAGACCCCTCTCCCACAGGTTTCTGGAAGCTGTTGACGTCTTGGAGAGGACAAAGTTGGGGAGGAGAGAGGAGACCAAGGGAAGGAAGCACCAGGCACCTCCGGGGTGGACTCTGGGGATGCCTATGGCGTGGGCTCCATTAAGTGGTTTCCAAACAAGACAGAGGGACGATTGGGTCCCAGGGGCCCCAGGGACCCGTGCCCAGGCTCTGCCCAATGCACTGAAGGTGAGAGGATGGTGGTGACAAGCCCTGGGCCGTGATCGTATAGCAGACATGGAAGGCCTGGAGATCCGCTCTGCCTCCTGTTACCTCCTCCTGGAGAAGGCAGCAGATGAGGTCTGGACCTTGTGGTGACCAGGCAGT
This sequence comes from Urocitellus parryii, assembly GCF_045843805.1. Taxonomy (NCBI): domain Eukaryota; kingdom Metazoa; phylum Chordata; class Mammalia; order Rodentia; family Sciuridae; genus Urocitellus; species Urocitellus parryii. The sequence goes on along the minus strand of NC_135535.1, from coordinate 210,523,356 downwards.
CACCACTCCTCCCGCTGCCTGGCTGGTGAGTGTCCCGGTGTCTCTGGTCATACCCAGTGCTCCTCACTGGTGGTGGAGCCAGCATGACTTGGTGCCATTGAGGCCATGGACCCAGACCTCCCCCAGGAGAAAGGGGTGTGGAGCAGGCTGACTTCTGACCCACAGCTGCTCCTCTCCACGTCCCTCTCCACCTGCTCCAGGGGCCCCTTTCTCCCCCCTGCTGCCAACTGACCCCCCTTCCTTTGTGCCCTTGGTCGGGTCCGTTCTGTCCTACAAAGTCCCCTCTATGTCTCCTTATTTGGGGCCACACACCCGTGGCGTGGCCTTCTGAGAAGCTGCGACTTCCTTTTCCTGTTGGTGATGCTGGGAATGCGACTCACACAGTTCCTGGGGCCCCTGGGGTCCAATCATCCCTCGGTCTAATTTAGAAACAACCTAATGGATCTAATTCTCAGCTCTCCCCAGAGAAGCATTGCCATCTGTCCTGGTTTTGGAGGCTGCCTCCCGTGCCCTCAAGGAGGAGCAGAGAGCCTGAGTCCATGCACACCTGAACAGAGCACCAGGTGTGGGGCTTGAGCACCAGGTGACCAGTGCAGGGCAGCTGCTGGATTCTGCTCAGGCAGCTGCCCCCATGCTAGGTGACACCTGGGACCAGTGTCAAGGGGCAGGTAGTGCCCACCAGCATCTCTTGGACAGGCATGGACATACAGGTCCCTTCTATAGTCAAAGAAGGCTCAAGCCAAAAGGTCCACTATGGCTGAAAGATCTGGCCCCACATCACTGTCCGCAGCCTTGGGAAGCCAGCCCACTGCCAGGCTCATGGCCCTACAGGGAAGCCTCCTATCTGGGACCAATGGCCCAGCTGCAATGCCCTGGGTGGGACCCAGTGGCCAGTAAATTCCTGACCACGTGTGGAATGGCCCTCATTCCACCACCTCACATTCCTGAATACTCCTCAGAGGAGGGCAGCCAGAGGGTGAGAGTGTTCCTTTGGGAGAAATGAGGGAGGGGGGATGGAGTGAGGAGGGAGGAGGGAGGGGGGATGGAGTGGGGAGGGAGGAGGGAGGGGGGATGGAGTGGGGAGGGAGGAGGGAGGGAAGAGGGAGGGAAGAGGGAGAGGATGGAGTGGGGAGGGAGGAGGGAGGGGGGATGGAGTGAGGAGGGAGGAGGGAGGGAAGAGGGAGGGAAGAGGGAGAGGATGGAGTGGGGAGGGAGGAGGGAGGGAAGAGGGAGGGAAGAGGGAGAGGATGGAGTGGGGAGGGAGGAGGGAGGGAAGAGGGAGGGAAGAGGGAGAGGATGGAGTGGGGAGGGAGGAGGGAGGGAAGAGGGAGGGAAGAGGGAGAGGATGGAGTGGGGAGGGAGGAGGGAGGGAAGAGGGAGGGAAGAGGGAGAGGATGGAGTGGGGAGGGAGGAGGGAGGGAAGAGGGAGGGAAGAGGGAGAGGATGGAGTGGGGAGGGAGGAGGGAGGGAAGAGGGAGGGAAGAGGGAGAGGATGGAGTGGGGAGGGAGGAGGGAGGGAAGAGGGAGGGAAGAGGGAGAGGATGGAGTGGGGAGGGAGGAGGGAGGGAAGAGGGAGGGAAGAGGGAGAGGATGGAGTGGGGAGGGAGGAGGGAGGGAAGAGGGAGGGAAGAGGGAGAGGATGGAGTGGGGAGGGAGGAGGGAGGGAAGAGGGAGGGAAGAGGGAGAGGATGGAGTGGGGAGGGAGGAGGGAGGGAAGAGGGAGGGAAGAGGGAGAGGATGGAGTGGGGAGGGAGGAGGGAGGGGGGATGGAGTGGGGAGGGAGGAGGGAGGGAAGAGGGAGGGAAGAGGGAGAGGATGGAGTGGGGAGGGAGGAGGGAGGGAAGAGGGAGAGGATGGAGTGGGGAGGGAGGAGGGAGAGGATGGAGTGGGGAGGGAGGAGGGAGGGGGGAGGGAGTGGGGAGGGAGTGGGAGGGGATGGAGGGAAGAGGAAGTGGGAGGGAAGAGGGAGGGAAGAAGGAGGGAAGAGGGAGGGGTAGAGGGGCTAGGCAGTTGGGACGGAGGAGAGAGGGAGGAGACCCAGGGCCAGGAGAAGCTGGGAGCTGGCTGGACCTCATGCAGAGTGCCAAGGCTCTAGCAATCACCATTCCTCCCACCTGAGTCCACTCCCAGTGCACCCCCCAGGTTCAAAGGATGGGGACCTGGAAGCTGCCACTCTGGACAAGCCCAGCCCAGAAGGTCCTTCACCAACTCTGGGGAAAGAAGAGCCCACCAAGGTCAGCTGCCGCCTGTGCTGCCTCTACCCTATCAGTGGGGCCAGGGCCTCTGTTGGGAACAGAGGCTGCCCTGTCCACATCTGCACCAGCCGGGCTGAGGCCAGGCCAGGAGGGAGTCTCCTGCCGTGGGTCCTGCTGCAGGCTGTGCCGACCTCCCCCGACCTCCATCCTCCAGGGCTGATGACCAGATGCAGATGGCGTCCGGGACTAGTCCTGCTGTGGGACAACCTGGATGATGGTTTCCTGAGCCCCCAAAGACACAGGAACCAGCTGCTGTCCTACAGAGGCAGCCTGAAGACTCCCTGAGGGAGGGGCTGAATGGCGCCAAGCCCCAAAGGAGCAGAGCCAGCGCACCATGGCAGGCAGCCCCTGGCCACCCTGATCCTGCAGCAGTCTCCTCCAGGGAGGGTCTCGACTGTGGGGGAAGGGCCAGGGACTCCCACACCTTCCGGGCTGCACCTGTGGAAGGGTGGGCTGCAGAGGGGCAGCCGAGTGGGGCTGTGGTCACTGCCTGTGGCTGTCCTCTCCTGCCCTGCAGGATGAGCCCCGGGTCTGACCCCAGGGTCTGCTCCCCCACCACCTCTGCAGCCCCCACCCTGTGCTGGCTGCCCCAGGTCACCCGGAGCTGGACTCTGGGCAGGAGGCCTGGGGCTGGTGGGCACCAGGGCACTTTCGGTGGTTCCTTAGAGCAGGGCCCGTATGGAAGACACCGGTGTGGTGGGCCAGCCCACGGTGCCCGTCTAAACCATGGCCTTCTGTCACCTTAAATGGCAGAAGGGAACTGAGGTGGTGGGTGGAGCCAGCCAAGCTTCCTGGCTACCCAGGAGTTCCAGCTGCTTCCAGGGTCCGGGTGTGGACCCCTCTGGGCTGCATGGAAAGGGACACCACCCCCACTCAGTTCAGGTCCAGTCTCTCAGATGCTCTGTGGCCGAGATGACAGTGGCGATCCTGGCACTGCTGGCAGCACACGCAGGAGGAGGGTGCGAGGCGATCATCAGCACATCTCATGAGGACGCGGAGCCTGAGTTAAAGAGGGGTACGTGCAGGCCCCAGTGCGTGGGAACAAGGAGTGCCGGAGGAAGCTCCTGTGCTGGCACTGCGGGGCAAGGAAAGGCCTGCTTACCTGGGCACCTGCTCACATGAGCATGGGGTGCCCTCTGCTGGCGGATGTGGGAGTGGCATGGGCCCATGCTGGGCAGAGCTGAGCTGGGACCAGGGGCACCACTGGGCCCCAGCCATGCCCTGCACTGTTGAGTCCCCACAGCAGCCTGGGGCCCGTGGTCTGGCTGCCGCCATCAGGCCCACTTCTTCAGGTGCTCCAGGGGACACCCCCACCTGCTGGCTCCTGGGGACATGCTCTCTTTGGAGCTCTTGTACATGAGGGGTGGGGACCCACCAAGTGGAGCCCAGAGCTGCTCAGGAAATCACAGCCCTGTCCACTTTGGCCTTTCCCCAATGGACAGAGTCCTCCATCAGGCATCGATGACAGTGGCACATACTGAGTGGGCAGCCATGCCACGAGGGGTCTCAGAGTCTCATGTTTGGTAACAGGTAGCCCTCAGAACACACACTGTAGCTGATACTGATGTCCAGGCCGCTCACCCTCACAGCCTCACTGTGATCGGCTCCAACTTGGAAACGCCTCCTCCTACCAGGTGGGCATCTCCATCCATGTCCAGGCAGGTGCTGAGCCTGCTCAGGCCCCGTGAATGACGGTCTCCTGGAGCTGTCCTTTGTAGAGGACGAGAACCACAGAGGGTCAAGTGGAGGGGGAGGGGGCTCAGAAGTCGCCATGCCCCAGGCTGCTCCTTCCCAGCAGCCACCATGTGTCAGCAAGAGCGGAGGACCACGTCCGGGAGGGGGAGGAACTGAGGTCGGGATCTACAGGAGAGTGCTGGGGAGCAGAGGGTGGTCCTGGTGGGCGTCCTGCAGTGCTGGGGGACGGCACCTGTAAACATGTAGGCCCCTCCTGAGCCTGGGGGGCGTTTCTGGGAGGACACCCCCTTCCCTGGGCACCTTGCTCTCTACTGTCCAGCATGCTGGCCTGCTCCCAGCTGGCGTGAGCACTTCATGCAGACATGGAGCAGGCCTATAGGGGCCCTGGCCTGGCAAGGGGCAGGCACCTCATGGCCACTGGGCTCCCTGCCTGCCCCACTCTGTGTGGCTAGGTGTGGTTGTTGGGTGTGGGTCTGGACACGGGGTTGGAAGGACTTGTCACAGGCCCTGCACCAGGGAGTGCATCAGGAGCTCCGGTGTCTCCTTGACAAGAAGCTGTGCCTCAGTTTCCCCATCCATCACAGGGAGAAGCCCACCTTGCACTGTGGTCTCTAATGCTGGGTGGGCAAGGGTGCAGCTCCTGCTTGTACTGAGAGTGGAGAGGTGAGGAGGAACCAGTGGCCATCCAGACACAGTCCAGAGACCAGGATGGCCAGCCAGGCCAGGGCCATGGAGAAACTAGCTTCCCACAGGGCTGGGGGCTGCCTCTGGTCCCTGGATGCTGCCCAGATGGCTCTGGGTTCTGGTCAGCGCCCTGCAACACAGCCCCCGGGCAGAGGCCTGGAGGCACCAGAGCCTGGAGGTGGGCTGGCAGGCTCCAGATCCCAAGCAGCTTCTTTCGTGGGAGGCTGTGACCCCGAAAACAGCTGCTCCTTGTCACAAGCAGATGTGGCTTCTTGCCTGCTCCCCACGTGCCTTGCTGTCACCTGCCAGGCCGTGCGGTTGTCATGGAAGCAGAGCTATCACCTCAATCCTCTCCAGGGATCTGTGCACCTGCAGAGGACAGTGTGGGCTTCCCTTCATCTTAGCTCTTCTCAGGCTGTCCTTGTCCTGCACTGTGCTGAACCTGGGACAGCTGTGACAAGGCCCCACCCTGCAGCCCCAGGGACAGCCCTCCTGTCCTGCTGGAGAGGCACCAACTGTGGCACAGCCACAGGGGCCCTCAGGACCAGGGAGTGGGCGGGCAGATGGCAGCCACCGTGGCACAGCCAGCACGGACATTGCCGTGAAGTCTGGCCTGCTGGGCCGCCTCAGCCAGCACAGTACCTGGGGAGCCGCGGCCAGTGTTCAGGGCCAGCACTCTCCAGGAAAGGCAGTTCCCACGCTTTCAATCCGTAGAAACCTGCCTTGCACAGGCCACGTGCCTCTGCATCCTCTGCTGAGCCTTCAGCTTTCCTGGTCTAGAAGCCTTCTCCACTGTGGCTGTGCAAATTCTGTCCTCTCCCTGAAGGTCCAGGAACCCCACATTTCCAACCCAGGAAAAGCCAGCTTTCTCTCCAGGGCTACGAGTGTCTGGTTTCAGAGTCTCTCTGAATGGCTTGGGACGTCTGCCTCGCGCTCTCCCTTGGATCTGGAGTGAGTGGTCATCAGGGTGCCTCCATCTGTATATATGTCTGAGCAGCTGTCTCACTTTTTTCTGAAAATTATCTTTTAACAAATTTATCAGGTTTGCAGGAATTGTTTCCTACCAACCCATCTTGTGGCTGTTGATTTTGCAATATCGTCACTTAAGGAGAAAATCAAGTGAATTAATAAGTAGAGTTTAAAATGTAGGGAGGCATTTATGTTTGTACATGGGAACGAGCATTATCCAAAACCTGGACATTTCCCATCACATGTAGAAGGAGACACATAGGACAGACCACAAACTCGTGGACAGGCCGGCTTCGTGGAAGGACCTGCCCAAAGGAGGCTGAGCCAGGCCTGACAGGTCTGACAAACCAGAAGAAGCCTGTCCTGCCGTGGAGCTGGGTTCCACAGAAGCCAGCTGAACTTGGAAAAGGGCCTGTCTCCAGAAAACAGGAGATCCACAGCCACCGATCAGAAAGGGCCCAGGCCACCGGCTTAGGGACGTGCCCTCTGCTTTGACCCTCAAGGAAAGTCTCCTGGACAAGACAGCCTGCTGGTCACCTCTCCTTTTCACCTCCTCCGCTCGTTTCTTCCCCAGGCCTCCTCCTCTGCTCAACTCCTGGGGCACCCCTTCTGTAAAACAGATCTTCCACGTAGCTCTGAGCAGGCTGGCTCCCGGGTCAGGGCCTCTGGGAGAGCATGGAGCAGGAAGAGAGGGACTGGCCACATGGACTGGCCCTCTCCCCTAGGACTTCTCCTACCTAGGAAACTTGATGTTTGTAGCACCCCAGCTCTAGGAAGTCCCAGCTAGGCAGACACCCAGCACTGTCCCGGAGGCCCCTGGGACAGAGCCCTGAGGTGCACTGCCCAGTGTGCACCTGTGATCAGTCCAACCAGGCTCAGTGGCCAGCTCATCATCCAGTTATATCGTTGCACTAATCTTGCAATTTTTTCTCCAACAGTTTTAAATCCTCTACCAGATATAATGAAGACAAATCCTCCACAGGGCCCTCCTGGACCGCCCTATCCCAGCCCCGGGTCCCTGGCCCTCCTCCCTGAGGTCCCTGCTTTCCCACAACTTCTTCATCTTCCACCAGTGCCCAAGCCCCTGTGCCCAGGGGACTCTTCCAGAGCTTCCTCCGCTCGGGCTTAGCAAGTGCCTTAGCAAGGCAGGCCGATGTGTAGCTCTGAGACCCCAACTTCAGGAAGTGGCAGCCCTGCCCACGCTCTGGGAACCCTAAGCCACATGAGAAGCAGCAGCAGGTTGTGCCCTGCACCTCCTCAGCTCATCCATTGGATTCCATGGCTGGCAGGGGGTCAGCACCCTGTCTGTGGCTCAGCCCCTGGAAAGTTCTTGCATGTGGAATTTTCCCAGGAGGGGCCTAGCTGAGATTTGTTCAGGACCCCTCTGCTGACGGAAGCTTTGCACACCTGGAATGTACGACATGCAGAGTAGTGTGTGTGGCAAAATGAGCCTGCAGTACAGAAATGAAATGAAAGCAAGTGTGTTGCTACCTGCCCTAAATCTGGTGCTCAAAAGTGGCTGGACCCAGCAGTCCAGCTCTCCCTGTCTTTCCCAGGGCCCCACTAACCCTGGTGCCAAGGTGGATTGACCCCAGGTGGTTCTGTGCACACTGAGCATCTGTTCCTTGGAGCCCAGTCCCATGGGCCTCCTGGACAGTGCTGGGCATGCCTGACCAGCTGGGATTAGCAGGGATGGGAGCTGGAAATGCCAAGGTTCCTAGGAAGGAGCCCAGTCCCCAGAGCAGCGCTGCAGAAAAGCCTGGTTGATGCTCTGGGGAGGGGGTGAGGCCTGGCCTCCAGGAGGTGTGGCTACTTGGAACCATCAGCCTCCAGTCCCTCTCTCCCTGCTCCATGGTCTCCTAGAGGCCCCCCAACAAGAAGCCAGCCTGTCCATAGATGCATGAACAAGGCTACGGATGTGTGTCTCTCCTGGGCAGACTACTTGGATTATGAACGGTGTGTGTCCTTGGGTGGCACTGGCACTGGGTGCACAGTGGAGGCTGCAGACAGCTTGGGAGCCAGGTACTGCGTGGCTCCTGGTGCTGTGTGGGTAGTGGTGCAGGGTGGGTGCTGGTGCAGCATGAAACCTAGTGCAGTGTGGGATCTGGTACAGCGTGGGAGCTGGTGCAGTGTGGGTACTGGTACAAGGTGGGTGCTGGTGCAGGGTAGGAGCTGGTGCTGCATGGGTGCTGGTTCAGTGTGGGACCTGGTGCAGTGTGGGTGCTGGTGCTTCATGGGACCTGGTGCAGCATGGGACCTGATACAGGGTAGGTGCTGTTGCTGCATGGGTGCTTGTACAGCATGGGACCTGGTGCAGCGTGAGTGCTGGTGTAGTGTGGGTTGTGGTGCAGTGTGGGTCTGGTGCAGCATGGGACCTGGTGCTGCGTGGGTGCTGGTGCTGTGTGGATGCCGGTGCTGTGTGGGTGCTGGTGCAGTTCGTGCTGGTGCTGCTTGGCCTCTGGTGCTGAGTGGGTGCTGGTGCAGTGTGGGATCTGGTGCTTCGTGGGTGCTGGTGCAGCAGTGGGGACCTGCTGCTGTAAAGACACCCCTTGGATGAGACTGTGAGCCATATCTTTCTGCACAGCAGCCAGCAGAGGGCACCTATCCTCTCATGCTCTGCAGACGCCACAGAGACTCCAGGGCCACGTCTCAGGGCAGCAGAGGGCTCTCCTAGGTGGCCAGCCTGTGTGCCTCTGGGTTGCAGCCCTGTGGCTCCTGGATGAGCCCTCTTCCCCATGTCCAGGGACCAGGAAGTTTTGGTACAGGGCTGTGTCCTTCCCTGTTGCTGCCCCTCTCCCTCTGCAGTGGCTCACTGGGCTTCTGGCATGGTGCAGTGGGCAGCACAGTACAGGAGCCCCCTCCCCCAGCATCCCTGGGCATCTCCTGCTTGTCGGCCCGGCCAGGGTCGGGTGAAGGTAGGTCAGGAAGGGCCACTGAAGCTGCTGCAGGCCCTTGCACTCTGGAGTTTCCTTGAGAGGAGTGTCATGGCTCTAGATGCGGGCATGTCCCCAGGGTTAGCCCACCTGCTACCTGGGGACGCCAGCCTGTCACTCACATGTGCTGGCTGAGAGTCAAAGTCAGACATGAATAGTTCATGGGCAGCACCATCAGTAATTCACTTATTCAGAAAGACAATGTGAATATTTTATACACTGAAGTGCAGCCACATTTAAATTGGGGCCCACATTGTGGGGACAATGCCTTCCTGGTCCACGTCACATGGAAGGCCTGACTTCACAGGCCTGAGCCAAGGGAATGTTCTGGGGCGGTAGTCCCAGCACCTCCTGCCCGTCCCCCACCCTGGTGGCTGACCTCCCCTCTCCTGGCCATGGCTCCTGGCCATGTGGAATTGGGCCTCGCAGCAATGGACCCTCCTTGCAAGAAGACAGGTCCTCATGGCCATGCAAGGAAGAGGCCTCCATTGGACGGCAGGGCTCCCTGCACCTGCCTTCTAGGGGCAGTTCTGTTCTAGGGCATCAAATGGAAGCTGCACTTGCAGCGGAGAATGGAACATTCCTTGACCTTCCACCCTTTCTTCCATCTCCTGGCCTCCATTCTCCATTTCTCTCTCCACATGGAGATTTTTCATGTTTATATAATCAACAGCTTTTCTAATACATTATTTAATTAAAAATTTTAATAATAAGAAAAAAAGCCAAGACAAAGCCCAAAGAACCTAGAAGAAGAACTTCAGAAAGACCAAGCCCAGGGCTGGGGAAGTAGCCTAGCTGGTAGAGTGCTTGCCTTGCATGCAAGTTTCGGAGCCCAAAAAAGGAAAGAATGACAAGCCCAGGTGGGTTTTCCCAGTGGGTAGGACAGGAAGGGGGCCTGGGAAGTGTGGGAGCCCCATCTGGAGAGGCTTGGAGAGGTCTGGGAGTCATACTGGCTGGACCCTGGAGGGGAGGGCGAGTCACATTGGGGTCCTGGAGGGGAGGGGGAGTCACACTGAGGTCCTGGAGGGGAGGGGGAGCCACATTGGGGTCCTGGAGGGGAGGGGGAGTCACACTGGGACCCTGGAGGGAGAGGGAGTCACATTGGGGTCCTGGAGGGGAGGGGGAGTCACACTGAGGTCCTGGAGGGGAGGGGGAGCCACATTGGGGTCCTGGAGGGGAGGGGGAGTCACATTGGGGTCCTGGAGGGGAGGGGGAGTCACACTGGGGCCCTGGAGGGGAGAGGGAGTCACATTGGGGTCCTGGAGGGGAGGGGGAGTCACACTGAGGTCCTGGAGGGGAGGGGGAGACACATTGGGGTCCTGGAGGGGAGGGGGAGCCACATTGGGGTCCTGGAGGGGAGGGGGAGTCACATTGGGGTCCTGGAGGGGAGGGGGAGTCACACTGAGGTCCTGGAGGGGAGGGGGAGCCACATTGGGGTCCTGGAGGGGAGGGGGAGTCACACTGGGGCCCTGGAGGGGAGAGGGAGTCACATTGGGGTCCTGGAGGGGAGGGGGAGTCACACTGAGGTCCTGGAGGGGAGGGGGAGCCACATTGGGGTCCTGGAGGGGAGGGGGAGCCACATTGGGGTCCTGGAGGGGAGGGGGAGTCACATTGGGGTCCTGGAGGGGAGGGGGAGTCACACTGAGGTCCTGGAGGGGAGGGGGAGCCACATTGGGGTCCTGGAGGGGAGGGGGAGCCACATTGGGGTCCTGGAGGGGAGGGGGAGTCACATTGGGGTCCTGGAGGGGAGGGGGAGTCACACTGAGGTCCTGGAGGGGAGGGGGAGCCACATTGGGGTCCTGGAGGGGAGGGGGAGTCACACTGGGGCCCTGGAGGGGAGAGGGAGCCCCACTGGGGCCCTGGAGGGGAGAGGGAGCCCCACTGGGGCTAAGGTGGGATCCTGGCCTGGAGCCTCACTCTGCCTCTCCTGGTTCTCTCCTCTGTCCTGGACCTTCGTGCAGTTGAGGCTGTTATAGCTCCTTGCTGTCCCTGAGATGGCTCAGAGCCTGGGGCAGGGCTGGTTCTTGTCCCCTCCTCAATGGGAGCTTTCACTTAGATGACTTTGGAACGTAGAGCTTTGACAACCTGTGTTTCCTGCCTCCACCTGGAATGGGCCCTTTGCCTTCTCCTGGAGCTCAGGGCCTGTCACGCCCAGGGACCCCGGGGACCCTGCCTGCTGGCCTTGGAGCATCTGAGGAGTCTGGGGAGCCATCGTCATCTCCTTCCCCAGGAGGCCTGTGGCCTCTGAGAGTGGGTGGGAGGATGACAGCCTTCTCTCCCCTCCAGGGGCCACTGCCCAGCCCCCCAGGCTGGGGGCCGCCCCTCACTGCACCCAGGGCTGTCCTGAGCACTGCCAGGCTGCCGTCTCCCCAGGCTGCATTCCTCGGAGTCCTGCTAAGGCCACCTGTTCCTACAGGCCCCTTGCAGGCAGCCTGCTCCAAACCGGCTTTTCCAGCTACTGGCTCTCCTGCCAGGGGAGCCGCCTCACCAGGCCCCAGCCTCTGGGTGGGCAGGCTGAGGGACCCCAGGGGGTGCTGGGGCTGCCCAGGAGGAGGCTCAGCTGTGGTCTGTGGCTGGCCTTGGAGAGAAATGGGAAATGTGCTTCTTGTCTGAGGTTTATGTAAGAACAGGAACCTAAGAACCCTGTGAATGCCTCATCTGGGGAGAGTGCAGTATTGATTCAGAGGGGGTGGCGGCTACCGCTTAGCAGGCCCTGAGTCTGCTCCCTCTGCCTGCCCCTCACGGCTCCTCCACGGTGTGGGAAGGCTGCCAGAGGGCGGCACAGCCCAGCAGCTCATACCAGTGCCAGCTGGGGAGGGCCTTGCTCCACCCTGGCCTGCCTCGGTCACTAAGGAACTCAAAACCAGGCAGCCTCTGCACTGTGTAGGGCAGGTGGGGGCAGCCAGGCTCCCACAGTGCCCCGCGCTGGCCACGCCTGTGCCCACTGAGCCCTGGGCCTCACTGTGGGCTCTCTTGGCCACCACTGCTCAGGACAGGTGGCTGGTCCCTGGGCCTGTAGGTGGCCCTGTGAGGCTGCAGGGAAAGCCTCAGCCCAGTTCCTGGGTCTCCTGATGATAAGGCCCCAGGCCCTCCTAGAACAGCTGGCTAATCCTGGAGGCCCCACTGACCACTGATCAAAGTTCAGGTGAATCCTTTAGGAAGTTCAGCTTGGAGACATCCAGGCTGGGCTGGGCAATGGGGGTCCATGTGGACTCTCCCAAGGGACGCCTACCATCCCTTGGTCTGTTTGCCCACTCCTAATGCCCAGCCCTCGGGAACTGCCTGGGAGGGTCCTGCTCAGCACAGACCTCTGCATATACCTCCTCTCCCCAAGCCCAAGGCACTGCCCAGCTCCTCCTCCTAGTCCTCCTCTTCCTCTTCTTCCTCTCCCCCTCCTCTTCCTGTCCTCCTCCTGGCCCACTCTGTCCTCCCCTCCCTCCCTGTCTGTTCCTCCTCCTGCCCTGCTCTTCCTGTCTCCCCCTGAGTGTGGCAGCAGGGAGCTGACCACCCATCTCACTGAGTCAGCCCGAGGCCCTCTTGCTCCCAGAATGCTCTGGGCCTGACCTCAGCACTTGCAGGTGTGAAGGTCTTGCCGATCTATCCTGATGTGTGCCTGGGGAAGTGCCGTGCCCCTCCCACCTCAGCCTACCCGTGCAGTATTGGTTCAGAGAGAGAGGGGGCAGCTGCACGGCTGGGTGGACCAGGGCCTGTGTCTGGCCCTACTGGGCAGTCCCTTTCAGCAGCGGCCCCTCCAGCTGAGCCCAGCAAAGCAGGATATGGTGTTGGGCTGGGCCTGGTTCCTGAAAGGCAGAGGGAGGGCTGGGCTGTTCCCCTCAAGGTCTAGCTTTCCCGTGGGCCAGCTGGAAGCAGCTGGAACCTCCTCCACCCCTTCTGCCTGCAATGGTTCCCAGGGCCCACCTGGAGGCCCTCCACCCCCTCCCCTTGGGCTGGGACCCCCTGTGCCACCTCTCCACTCAGAAGTTCCAGTCCCAGGGAGGCTTCAGAGCTGGCTTCTGGGCAGGGGTCCTGCTGCCCACCTGACCTGCAGAAGTGAGGTTGCACCCTAAAGACCACTGGGGCCCCCAAGCCCAGCCACTTCCTCCTTAGCTTCTCTTGACTGGTGGCCGCCCAGGCTTTCAGGAGGCAGACGGTGTTGGGGAGCTGCACCCATCCAGCTAGGGCAGTGTCCAGGCAGAAGGAAGAAAACTGCCCAGGTCTTGCTGACCCCTCATTCCCTAGTCTTAGCCCCTGAGAACTTGGGGGAAAGAGGAGGGGAGTACAGCTTTCTCCCTGAGGGGCCAAGTCCAGGCCAGATGTGGGTGGCAAGGGCTTGTGCTGGTGCAGGGGCCAGCAGTGTGGGGTGCAGGCTCACCAAAGAGGTGGGGGCCGGGCACAGGGAGAGCTGAGTCGGGGAGCTGGGTGCCAGGCAGATTCCAGGACTGCTGAGCCCCAGGACAAGGAGGGGCTACTCTGCATAGGGCCAGGTCCTTCCCGGGGGTCCTGGGGGGATAAGCAGCCATCACTGCTGAGCTCTGCTCGGGGACTTCCAGGCTCCAGGGCTCCACACTGGCTCCGTTGAGCTCCCAACAGCTCATAAATATTCATTTAAGAATTAAAGCCCCATTAAGGAGCTAACTCCTGGCTGATACTTGCAAATAATTTCTCTATGAAAAAGATTTAGCTGCTGGAGGATGAGGTCCAAGACACTGAGCAGGAAGCCACAGGGACATGGGCCCCGCCCCAGCAAGGCCTGCAGCCACAGCCCTGGGCAGTCCTCTCCCTGTGGCTGCCTGCCTGGAGGAGGGGCATGGCGGGAGGAAGCCGGTCAGGAAAGCCCAGGGAGTGAGCACGGCCCTGGGGGGGGGGGCGCGCCACGGGGCTGCCCTGCAAGCTTGCAGTGACGGGGCCTCCGGGCCGCCCTGCCGGCACTGTCCCCACAGGTGTGGCCTTGAAGTCTCCCTGCCCTCTTCCTGCCTCCTGCCCCATCTTCCCTGCAGGTTCCCCTCTGAGCCTGGTGTCACATCTGGCTGCAGCATGTCCGCTGCCGCTTGCCTGGGCTAGACTGCACACGCGCCCACATGTGCCCACACACATGCACACACGCAGGGGCACAGGCCTGCCTACCAGGTGACATAGGGTTGACACGGTCCCTGAGTGCTGGCGGTGGGGGTGGTCCCGGACACTATTTTTAGCTGTAGATGCTTTGTGATTATTCCGAGTGAAACACGGATTACATTTGTAAGTAAGAAAAAAGGCTTTAAAAAAAAATCTGGGATGAGGAGGATTGGGGGGTTTATCCAGTTTTATTTTAAATTCCATTTCTGCCTTCGACTTTGGGGGGTAGTTGATGATCTTCTGAATCATTCCTGTGACTCTCCAATCCCCAGTTCACATTTTCTAGGGTCTGTTCTTTTGGCACCTGCTGTTGGCGACCCATGCTGTGAATCATGCTTCCGACGTGCTGCTGGACGCCTGTGTGCTTCCCTGTGGCTCTGGGACTGCACGAGGCAAGAACCCTCCAGAGAGAAGGTGCTGCCCGCCAGGAGAGGCTGAGGGCTGGGGCGGAGCATGGCCCCATCTGTAAAGTGGGGCGTCCAAAGGCACAGTCTGGAGGCCGGAGTCACGGTGGGCATGCAGCTGGCACCACAGCTCTGCCCACCAGACTTCACCAGGCAGAGGAGGAGGCTGCTGGCTGAGGACTGGACCAAGTGACCATGGACTGAAACCCTCCTTCAAGTTCATGATCTCAGGTCTCTTCTCATAGCAAAAGAAAGCCAACAGGCATTTTTTGACAAAAATTAGAATTGGAAATCCTCATGACTCTGGAAGCCGAGGCAGGGGGATCTGTTTGAGGCCGGCCTCAGCAATAGTTTGGCCCTAAACAACCTTGCAAGACCTTTTCTCAAAATAGAAAATGCAAGGGCTGGGGTGTGGCTCGGTGGTAAAGCACCCGGGTTCACTTGGCAGGACCTCGCCCCTTTGTCCTGTTCTTCCGGCAGCACCCAGGCCAGGGCTTGGCTCGGCACCCCCGGACTGCTGAGGGCAGCACTCTACAGGTCAGTTCTGAAGGACCCTCGCCTGCTGAGTGACTGCTGGCCGAGCCACCTGCTGGGATGGGTCCCCAGGACTCACAAGGATGTTCACATGGGGAAAAGCCAGATGTGTCTACACTGGCAGCCAGCGGTGGAAACAGAGCAGGATGAGGGGTGAAGGGGTCCTGCGAACACCTTGGCAGTGCCCCGGGCACCAAGAGAGGACCCCTCAGGAAGGCTCACCAAGAAGGCCCTGGGTCTGGGTCCCTTGGGGAGGTGGGGACAGCAATCTGGACACTCTTAGAGCTACAGGGCTGGGGTGGGGTGGGGTGCAGAGTGGTCCCCATCCCGGGAGGCTCCCATCTCCTACCCCGACTGTGCCACGGTTGACCCACGGGCAGCCAGATGGCAGTGGGGCCTGCAGCGCTACCAGCCAGGGAGCTGCCTTGCACGCGTGGCAAAGCCTGTTCTGCAGCAACCCCTCTGTGGCCCCGAGTCCCCAGGCACAGAGATGGGGGAGCACAGCTGTGTCCCGGGGAGCCGGCTTCTCAGCCTGCACTGTCCTCCTGGCCTGCTCCCGTTGACGCGGCCGTTCATTGCCATCTCGAGTTTGCAGGTGGAAGACAGACGTCCTGGGCTGTCTCTGAGGAACCCAGGGACGCAGAACTACACTGCACCAAACAGCAGAGGAGGATATGGAGCTGGGCCATGGGTCTCCTGGGACTCAAAAGGCAGTTTGCAGCTTCTAGAAGGAACTGTAGGAAGAGTCCAGCCTCCTAAGTGGGGAGCAGGGCGGCTGTGACCTGCAGTGCAGTGGGTGAGGAGAGTCCATGGGGACAGTGGTCCACAGCTCCCAGGGGTCTGTCCCTTCTGGCTCTCCCCAGAACACCCCCCAGAGCTCAGCCCACCCATCCTCCCCTCCTGCCTGCCTCCCTGAGCCAGGCTCTCAGCCCTGGGTGGGCAGAGCCGCTGTGCACCTTTGGGCTTATGCTGCTCTCTGGTCTCTGGTCCAGGACCAGCAGGGCACTGTCGGACGGGAGCCTGCAGCTCCGTGCTGGGACACCAGGGCCATTCTGCTTCCACGCAGGCCGGGCTCACTCCACCTGGTGCATGGGGACTCTGTGGAGAAGTCACCTCTTGCCACCTCCTCCCTCAGCCCCTGGTACCATGGCCCTGTGTGGCAGGGCCTCCACACCACCGCCTTGTCTCCAGGTGCTCAATGAGAACCAGAGGAGTGGGGAGGGGGCTCCTGAGAGGCCCGCCCAGCCCTGGCAGGGCAGCCTCGGCCTGTGCTGACCCTGCCCCGCCAGGGGTGGTCACGCGACCCATGCTTCCCACCCTCCCTGGGCCTCCTTGCTCCGGAGGCCCCAGGGGAAGCTGCTGTGGACACAGGGCCCTTCCCTCCCAGGGTCCCCCCTACAGGCTCTGGGGCAGGGCTGCTGTGTGCCTCTGGCTTTGGGGTGTCCTCTTAGGACGTGGGGAGGGGTCCTGGCACTTGAAACCAGTTAGGGGGTGCCTCAGCAGAGGTGTGGGGGCGGGGTGAGTGTGGGGCCTGGCCTGGGAGTGGACCTGCTGCAGGCAGATGACCCTGGGCCTCTGGGCTCACCCTCCCAGGTCCTGGGCGAAGGCAGAGAGCACTGGGAAGCTTCCTGGGCTGCGGCCTGGAGGCCCAGGAGTCCTTCCTCATCACCAGCAGCAGAGCCTGGTGACCAGGAAGTGACCCAGGACACCCACCAGGCCCAGCATCCTCCAGGCCACTGTGGCCAGCCCAGGCAGGAGGGCAGGTGGCCCCCTGACCCAGGTGACGGTGTGGGGTCAGCTGGGGACGGAGCCCTGGGGCAGGAGTCGGCTGCAGGAGTCGGCGAGTTCTTGGGTGACAGCATGGTCTGTGTCCTGGAGCCAGAGAGATCCTGACAGATCTGCCACAGAGCAAGAGGGCTGCTGGGAGTCCCAACGGCCTTCATGCTCGCCGTGTCTGTCCACGTGCGGCTGGTGGGGAGGGCCCAGCTGAAAAGGCTCCAGCCTTGCTCACGGATGGGTGACTGGCAGAGCTGGTGACAGTGTTGGCGGGATTACAGAGTGGAATGGCAGACAGCAGGCAGGACTTGGCCCTGGGTCATCCCTTCTTTCTGCCTCCTATACAGGTGGGATGCTGGAAGTGGGCAGCCACCCTGTGATCACGAGGCAATGACTCACTGTGGACAGACTCCCAGGAAGGCAGAAAGACCCAGACCCTGCAGTGGGTCCTGACTTACTCACTGCAGCACCATGTGGTGCCCTGGCCTCTCCCTCAGGGGAGAGATGCATCAGAGCCCTGTGGGCTCCAGACCTCAGAGTCCTTGGCAGGGAAAGGGTGTGAGCTGGTACCCTGGACACCCAGTTCCAGGACGCTCTCATGTGGGGGCTGAGTGGGCATTCACCCTGGTCCCACAGGGGTTGCAGTCTGGGACTGTGTGACCTGGTGCCAGTCTTCCCACTGTCCCCCACCCCCAATGTGAGCCTGGACCCCAGTCCCTGCCTGTAGCATCCTCCCCAGGCCTTGGCAGACCTTTCATCTGTCCCCAGACATTGCCTCTTGGTGAGATGGGAGCAAAGGGCGCCTTCCTGGGAGTCACGCCCTCACCCTGCTCCTGGGTGTGGCTGAGTGGACCCCTGCAGGGTCCAGCCGCAGAGTCTGGCTCCATGCCTGGCACAGACTGGTACTCCCTGCACATACTAGGTGAATGAACGAGTGCAGAAATGGGTGCAGGGCTGATCCGGGCATTGGAGAGAGCCCTGGGGCCGGCCCAGGGGGGCGCTGGGGATGGCCTGCTGGAGGGGCCTGGGAAGCCGTTGGGGACTTGCCCGCCCTGTAGCCCTTCAGTGAAGGCCTGATGGGACGTGGGCTCTTGCTCGGAACAGCTGGGTCAGACAGGACACTGTCTACCCTGCCCTCCTGCAGCCTGCTCTGTCCCCAGGTGGGCCAGGGACACCCAGGAGGACTGGCCTAGGGGGAACAGTGGCCTCCCGGGCAGCTGGGTCTCAGGGTTCTGTTCCAGAGGAGTCTGGGGCTCAGGCCTGCTCAGAACCTGCTGCATCTCTCCCAAGCTTTGGCTTCTCTCAGCTGGGTGCATCCTTCTGAAATGCCTTAATGTCCCAGAGACATCCCAGGCCCAGTCCCCATGCTGGGGCTGCTTGGGCCGTGAGCTGAGAGCAGTTCTGGAGGAGGCCTGAGTTGACCTGGGACTCAGGTGGCCTGGACACCCTCCTGTGGCCACTGCTAGGCTCAGCCCCAACCTTCCCTGAGGGCAGATCCAGGGGCTTTGGCTGAGCACAGAGCTCTGCAGTGGCCACAAGACAGTCAGACACCTGGGAAGGTCCTTGGCCCAGCAGCCAGGCGGGAACCCACAGGGCTCCTGATCCATCTCCCTCGACAGCACCCCAGGTTGAGCCAGGTTGGGTGCTGGGGTGCTTCCCCCTGCCCAGGTCCACAGGCCCACCTCCTCTGGGCCTCTGCTCAACTGACCTCCTTCCCAACGCCCGGCCCACCCCAACTGTCCTTCAGCTGCTCCAGCCCCTGCATCAAGAAGCCTTCCCTGTCCTGCCCCAGAGTCAGGGTGCCCTGCTGGATCCCAGGGTGACCAGAGACCTGAGACAGGGGAGCCCACCGGGAGCCCTGGTCCTGGGGTGTCCTAGGTCTCCAGGAAGACGTGGCCTCTCCCTGTGGTGTCAGAGGACTTTTGTACCAGGCTGACGGATGGAGGCGCTCTGGTTCAGAGCCCCGGGGGACCCAGGTGTGCCTTTCGGAGACCACAAGGCACTCTCCACTGAACCGCAGGTGTTCCCAGGACGGGGCCGAAGCAGCCCTGGGGCAGCTGGTTCTGAGGGGGCCCTTGGGTTAGCCAGAGTGACCCTCCTGTCTGATGTCCTTAGGCCTGTCCTGTACCATCTGGCTTTGGCCATGACTCCAGCAGCTGGAGGCCAGGAGCCCGAGGACCACAGCCCCAGTCCCTCACAGCTGCTGGCCCTCTGGCCTGGAGTTCGGGCTGAGCCTGGCCAGCAGGGCCAGAGAGGGGGATGGGTGCCTTCCCCAGGGAAGCCCACTGGAAGCCTCTCCTGAAGCTGCTGCTGAAGAATTAACATCCATCCTGCTCTTTCAGCATGATTCAGCCCCTGAGCCTCAGCCCAAGTCAAACAGATCCGCGTGTGGTCCCCCTGGCCTGTCTACGCAGGAGCCATGGACTCTGTGTGTTGGCATTACAGAAGGGTCTATGCCACGCTGCATCCAGCCTCTGTAAACCAGCTTCTGCTGCCAGAATAAAGTTCATGGTAAACAAACAACAACAACCACAAAACCGGCCATGTGCAAGGTACTGTGGCCAGCATCTGACCCAGGAACGGCTGAGGGCCCACTGTGGGGGGCCTGGGCCAGCCCAGGGCTTCAGCCTGCGCCTGGGACAGAGGCGCCCTGCCGAGAGGCTGGATCAGCCCCACACCAGGCCTGCTGGGCTTCCAGGGAGTCTGGCCCAGGCCGGTGAAGATGGTGTCAGGCCAGGGCCAAGCCCCAGCACAGGTCCCCCCACTGTCCAGGACCCTCTGGGGAAGGTGTCTCTCGGCCTAGAGCACCTGCTCACTCTGTACTCTGATAACTGAGGCTCGGGCGGCACAGGCTCCAGGCCCTCTCCTTCGCCTGCGCAGCTCGGGGTGCAGGCAGCCGCGGGAGAAGAGGGACGTCAGCTCCCTGCGACTCGTGCTGAGCCCAGCCCTTGCTCTGATGGTGATGGTGCTGATGACCATCCGGGCAGCAAGGACACTGACATGGCCTGTGCTTCTGGTGAGCCTCCCCCACCCGACAGGACTGCCTTCCAGCCCACCTTCGCAGGCCCCCATTTCTCTGTTGGGCCAAGATGGCCCCAGAGGGTGAGGGGCCAAGGCCTTACAGAGCGTCAGTCCCCTGACATAGGTTGAAACCCTCGCAGGGAACACAGGGGCCTGTAGAGGGCCTCCACCCACAGACCCTGCCTATCACCCACCAAGCTGCCTGGACAGTTTGCAGCTGGCCCTGCAGGACCCCAGCCCCCCCACTCAGGACGAAAGCCATGATGGAGCCCCTCCTGAGGTCAAGGTTCCCGCTGGTTGTGGGAGTGAGGTGCTGAGGATCACGTGGGAGGCTGAGGGACCCCCCTCTTCCACAGATGGGGACAGTGAGGCCCAGACACAGAGGGGCTGGCCCCGGCCCCACATGGGATCACAGCGTCAAACTGCCTGATCGGTGGCACCCCCAAGAGGCTGGCTGCAGGGGCCTCTGAGAGATAACAGTGTCCGCAGCCAAGCTCTCCCCGGCCTCGGGCTCTGCCGCGCGCGGAGCGCAGCTCCAGAGGCCCCACAGCTGCCTCAGTGCCAAGACCCAGGAGTGCCCCAGCTTTGCGCAGGTGGGAGAGGGCTGACCCAGAAACCAGCTCCCGGGGAGGGGTGGCCTGGGAGGTGCCCGGCAGCCTTGGGCCAGAATCACCTCCTGCCCCGAGGCCTGGCTCCTGCGTGGCTGGCCTCCAGGTCTGTTTCTCCAGGAAGGGGACGTAGGAGTCAGCGGAGCTGTGGCCACCAGCACCTGAGGCCTGAGGCGGAAGCCTGGACAGGGCAGCAGGGGCCAGCACGGAGACATCCACAGCACGGAGACGGCCCGTGTGTGCGTGTGCATGGCCTCTCAGGGGCCAGCACGGAGACGTCCAGAGCGTGCGCCGATGTGCATGTGACAGCCCCAGGGGCTGCACGGGGCCTGAGTGTGGCGTGTCCCGCTGGGGCGCCCTGAGACCCTGAGACCTACTTCAGCCCAGCGAGTCCTGTCTAACGTTCCCGCGGACCTCACGGAGCTTGCGGTCTCTCCATGGCCTCCTGAGGGATGTGTTCCCAGCCTTCAAGTCTGAAGTGTTCCGTTGTAGCAGCAGGAATGGTGAGGCCAGCCAGACCTCTCAGGCTTCAGTGGGTCCTGGGCACGGTGGACGGTCAGCCACGGCATCCACCACCGACTGCCTCCAGGTCCCTCATGGCGCCTCTCTGGAACACTGCATGCGTACGACAAGGCATCACTTGGACCAGGGCCCACTGCCCACTGCTGTGCCCAACCTGTGCCCAGAGCACCTATGATCATCTGCCCGGACCATCCCTCCGGAGCACAGCTCTGGGCTGTGGCTGGGGGGCAGTGCCCAGTCAGCCTCCACCAAGGGCCCTCCCCAGCTGCTGCTGCATGGCCACTGGAAGTCTGGCAGGCCCTTCAGCAGAGCTGACAGCAGAACGCTCCCCAGGGTCCTTCTAAGTCCTGTGGGGCGCAGGGGAGGGGGGGTGGGCAGCAGGCAGACACCTGCTGCTGGCGTGATGGAGGGCACCTGGCTGCCCTTGTGGTGGCACTGACTGGGAGACGGCTCCTTCTCCTCATCTTCCTTTGATCTCTCTTGTTTTGTCTTTATTCTAAGATTCACTTCAAGGGGGAAATGCTCTTGTTTAAATGTGAACTCTGAACCGTTTCCATGTTTTGATTCCTCTTTCCTTCTCCCCCAAGGAGACATGTTCCAATTCGTAAAAGGGAAAACCTAGATATGGGATTGAACTTGCGAATGTGCAAATTTGCCTCTCTAAGGGACAGGCCCATACCTGGCTTGTCCCCAGGAACACAGGAGCACAGTGGTGGGAGGGGGGTGGCAGGGCAGTCACATGGACCAGGGGCGGGGCAGGGGCTGCCTGATCCTCAGCCACTGCCCTTTCTCCTCCCAGATGGTGGCTGCCCCCAGCCAGGCCCCGCCCCCCGCCCAGCACCCTCCTTCCCTTCCCCCTGCCCTTCTCAGGACTCCCACTCCAGCTCAGGCAAGGCGCAGAGAGGGCCCTGCCCCTGCCCGTCCTCTCCACACCCACACGAGTCCCTGCCAGCTGCTCACCCTGACAGGGCCTGCGTCTGATGACCAGGAGACAGAGTGCCAGGGAGACGGCTGCTGTCCGGGAAGCTGGGTCCTGGCACAGGGGCTGATGGAATGAACCCAGAACTAACAAACGTGGTGCAGCTGAGGTGCCCGGAGCCTCCCACTTCCGCTACCTGCTAACAGAGGGCCCTGAAGGCCCAGGGCCTCTCCAGAGATCGGGGGCCTCTGGCTGACCCAGCAAGCCTGGGGCAGGGCAGGCGAAGCTGCCCATCACAGCCCCCCACCCCCGCCTGCAGAGACACACACACAGCACACACAGTCAGATACACACATCCACAAGGACACACACACACCAAAGCACAAACACGCAGGCACAGAGACCCACAGGGATGCTGCACACACGTGGACCCCCCAGGACAACATGCACACGCATGTGCCCCACACGCTCCACTCTTGTGCCCGTCTCTGCCAGCCTGCATGTCCCTGTGCATGCTCACTGCAGCCCGAGGGCAGCAGGCAGGCCTGGTGCTGGTGCTGCTCGGGGAGAGACGACAGGGCCCTGTGCAAAGCAGATCCACCAAGCCCCACCGCTCAGGCCTCCGTGCTCCCGTGACGCTCAGTCCGCACACGCCGTCACCACAGCCCGCCTGGGGGTCTCCGTCCCTCAGAAGGGAGCCCACACCTGCTGGCTCTCGGGTGGCACAGCTCCCGCTGCTTGTGGGCTGCTGCCAGCAGGAGAACCTCACACTTCCAACTGTCTCCAGAGTGGACCCAAGGGCTGGTGAACCTCACTGCAGCTGCCCTGCAGCCCTCTCATCCCATTGACTGTGCCCACTGTGGGTCCCGTCCCCTCTGGTCTACCAAGCCTCAGGGAGAAGGACATGCCTCCCTGATGACCCCTTGAGTGCCCGCCAGAGTGGGACAAGGCTGGGCAGCGCCTCGGTGACTTGTTTCCGTCTGTCCCAGGTGGGCCCCTGCTGTGGTCTGCACTGCACGGTCCCCGACACTCTCTGCCCTTCCTGGGGCAGCTGCCTCCCACCGCACTCTGTAGGTGCAGGGAGCCTGACCAGGCCCTTTCCTGCACTCGGGCAGCCCTGGGCAGCCCAGCCCCAGCCCTGTCCCTCCCTGCATCCCAGGGTCCCTCCACCCCACACCCTGAGCCCAGCTGTCCTTCGCCAGGCTGGCCACTCTCACTTTGTATCTCCCACAATTCTTGCCCATGAGCCCACCCCCTGCACAGGTGTCCCCTCCCTATCCAGATGCCCACCCTCAGACCTCCATGCTCCCGCCTCTGTCACTCTGCCCAGGCCTGGTCCCTGTGCCTGGTTCCTGGTCCTCTTGGACCAGTCCCCGTACCCACGCTCTAGCTGTGCACACTAACCCGGCCCTGCTGCAGGGCTCCTTGGGCTCTGACCCTAAGCTCCAGGCCCCTGGGCACTCCTGACACCCACAGCCATAACTAGGAAGCAAGGCGCCCCCACTGCTCCCTCCCTGTCACCTCTGGTTGCTGGAGCTGGGTGGCCTGGGTGGAGCCTGAGGCCGCACCCGCCTCTCTGCGGATCCCAGTGCAAAGCTCATGGTGGTGTCAGGCGGGGCTGAAGCTAAAAATAAATCAGCTGGGGCAGAGGCTGGTGGCTGCAGTGCCTCCGCGGGGGCGGGGGCAGGAAGGGAGGCAGGCCCTGGTGACAGCCTAAGCCATAAGCCCAGGCCCCACAGGCCCAGCAGGAGGGGCAAGCTGACCACGCCTGCACCCACAGGAGCTGGGCAAGGAGGGGAGGTCAGCCCTGGATCAGACTGGCAGGCAGCCCGGCATGGCCCGTGGTCCTGCTGGGCATGGGTCAGCTCCTGAAATGTCCTCAGGTTTCTGGGGTACGAGCAGCTAAGCCCTCAGCAGATGCTGGCCACTCCCAGCCAACCACGAGGGCCAGCCCTGCCCCATCTGTTCTCCCTCTTCCGTATTCTGATGACGGGACGGGAGCAGGTCCTGCAGGGGCTACTCCAGCTTCAACCCCAGCCAGGCAGCCTGCAGTGTCCAGAGGGTGAGAAGCCCAGCACCAGGCACTCCTGGCCCCCCAGTGCTAGTTCCGGAAGGAGAGGGTGAGCCCCGAGGACACAGGAAGTCACGAGAGCCAGGGAAGGGTGCACTGGGCACAGAGCTTCCTGGGTGCCAGGTCAGCAGTGCAAACATCTCTTAACACCCAGGAAACACACCTGGGAAGACACACGCAGAGACCCCCTGAGGGTGGGAGACTGCAGGAGACTTTTTATCTTCATTCGTCTTTCCTACTAATAGGAGTTACCTTATAATCAGAGAAACAGACCCTGCAGAGCTGGGTCCTACCTGCAATCCTCGCTACTCAGGAGGCAGAGCAGGAGGATTGCAAGTTTGAGGCCAGCCTCAGCAATTTAGCAAGATCCTATCTTACAATAAAATAGAAAGGGCTGGGGTGAGGTTCAGTGATAAAGTGCTTGACCAGCACACTCCAGGCCCTGAGTTTGATTCCAAACCAACCAACCAACCAAAAGACCCTGCAGAGACAGGAGGGGATCCTGGTGGGGATGCTGGTCACCCAGCACCATCTGCAATTGTCCAGGTCTCTGGGGCACTGAAATGCAGTGGACAGAGATCAGAAATAAGCTGGGGGCTCCAACTCTCAGTTTTTCCAGTGGTAAGATGCAGGCACTCTAGCCTGGCACCCTACACCACAGGTCCATTGTGTAGCCAAGTGCCCAGTCCACACTGAGGCCTCCGCTTCTGCCCCTTCCCTGTCTCCTGCCTCCTGCACTGTCCCTCTCTCTCTTGCCCTGATGTGCAGGCACCTGGTTGGGGAGCAGCAACCTGGGGTCTGGACTGCAGGTGCACAGAGGCAGGAGCTGGGAAAGCCTGGCAGGGTGCAGGGCGCAGGGTGCAGGGCACAGGGCACAGGGCACAGGGCGAGCAGTGGAGGTGGGAGGCACTGGGGCAGTCATGATGATGAGGGTCCCTCAGAGGAAGGCAGGCGGCTTAGGCTGGTGGCCAGGCGACTGTGGGATACACAGGCTTGGGCTGTGCCCCAAGGCCCCCAACCAGCCTGCACTATAGCACAGTGGTGATAGTTGGCCTCAGGTGTATGACAGATGGCCAGCCCTGGTGGCCAGAGAGACAGCTGGATTCTGGTAGAGTTGGGACACAGCTGTTCACCCAAGGACCCTGGGGCTGGTGAGAGTGGCCTGATCTTGGGGTGTCCCTGCCTGGGCAAGTGCTAGCCCCGTGGCACCTTGGCTGCCATCGGGTTCCACTCATACCTGCCCTCACCTCAGTGCCTTTGAAAGCAGGAGGACACCGGGTGGACACTTGGGGGTGGCCCAGCCCAGCCCTGCTCTGAGTGGATTGGCTTCTGCAGGTGGGGTTCATAGAGGTTGGGCCAAGCAGGAAGGGTCAGGAGCAGAGGCCCCAGCCTTGCTGTGTCCGGACGCACACCACCCACGCCTCAGTCTGCACTCCAGGACCAGCTCACAGGACTAGTGCGCCAGCGACTCCCAGACCTCCTCTGCAGACTGGGATCTCCCGGGTGGGTGTCGGGGCTGGACAGCTCTTTCAGATGCACCAGGGAGGCACCACTTCTCAAGGACAGCCTTGCCCATTCCCAGGGCCAGGGTGTGGGAGCAACTGGGGGCCCAGTGCCACCGGCTCTGGGAGCAGCCATCGGACTGACTAGATGCAGAGGATTCGCTCTCCACCTCAGGCCCTTGGTCTAGGGGTTCAGAGCCTCTGGCCCTGTGATAATCATGCGTGGCTGGGGAGCTGCCTAGTGACAGCTACTTATGGGCTCCCCTCACCCCAGGAGAGGGACCAGACCCCAAGTCCTAGAGCAGTGCCCCAGCAGGATGGGCTAAAAGGGGACGCCTGGAGCAGGGGGCTCATGGGGACCTCCTCCCTGCTGCAGGCCCCTCCTACTCAGTCCCCAATGGTCACTGCCAGGCCCTGGAGCTAAGGAGTGCAGTTGCTGCAAATGACCATGGACAGAGGGCAGGGTCAGCCTTTCCAAGCTGTTGCTGGGGACCCAGGGTGGGGTGCTCACACGGCCTCACCCATTCCTTTCATCCTGGGGGAGGAAGACACCCCCCCACCCCGGGCCTGGATAGGTGACAGCACCTGCTCAGGCTGAGGACATCCCTGAGGATGCAGATTTCACCCCCCAAGCAGGCACCTGGGGCTGTGCAGCTGCCCAGCTGTGTTGGCTTCTGAGAAAACCAGGCTCCCCTCTGCCCAGCAGAGCAGCCTGGAAGACATCAGCCTCTGTCCCGGCCCCCGACAGAAAAGTCCCCTTGGCCCAAGTGGCTGGGAAGAGTTCTTCCCCAGCTCAGGCCTTCCTGGGACCCTGGGCAGGACGCAGACATTCAGGATCTGTTCCCATGTGACCACTGGCTGACACACAGTGGGGTCTGGCTGCCCTGGGACTCCGCTCCTTCTGAAGTGAAAGCCTACCTGTTGTTCCACAGGACCTCGGGGCAGGATCGAACGTGGGAGGCCGAGCCCAGGACAGAGCGTCTCAGTCCTTGCCGTCACAGGGGCTGGCTCCTTCCTCCAAAGCCCCCTCCCTTATGCAAGCTCCCCTGTCCTGCTGTGGATTTTCAAAGGTTCCCAGGACCCCAAGGTCCTGGATGATGTCAGGGTCAAGCAGCCCCAGCCAGCTCCTTCTGGAGACTGTTGTGTGAGATTCTGCTTGAGGACAGGTCTGGGAGCCATGCCCTCTGCACCTGTGAGTAGGCTCAGGGCCACAAGAAGCCACGAGGACCGCTGTGGGCAGGCAGTGGTGGAGTGACGGATCAGAGTCCGTCCACTGCCCCACCAGGCCTTCCGGAGGAGGGTGGCGCTCTGGCGATGCAGAATGCTCCTGTACAACCAGGGACAAGCAGGGCCACCACCATCATTTGTGACGGGAGCCCATCAAGAAGCCGGAGGAGAGGCTTCACCAGCAGAAAAGCATGTGGACCTACCCACCTACACTGTGTTCCCTCTGCCCCAGACCCAGGCGTCCACCAGGAACCAGGTGGCGGGGGCAAGATGGGGAGGCTGGACCCTCGGGCCCACCTGGAGGTGGTCAGTCCTGCCAGGTGACGGTGAGCGAAGCTGTGGCATGGCCCACCTGAGACCAGGAGCACGGTCCTTCCTCACATGGGGGGCTCCAGGCTGCCTCCGTCCAGCCAGCGGCACACGCGCGACCGCAGGGTGGCTCAGGTAGAACCTCAACAGACTTTATTCTTTCACATTTAAACAAAGAAAAGGCAGAAGACAGATTTTCTCTTTTCCTTTTCTTCTTCCTTTTGGTCGTTACAGTGACGGGGAGGGAATGCTCTTACACAGCACCGCGGAGGCGCCTCGCAACGTCAGCGCCCGTCTCTGAGGCCTGCCCTTCACCTCCTCCTCACTGTGCCGTGAGCTGGTGGCAACATCTCCAGGACAAGGTGGCCTTGCAGGTGGGCTGGGCACGGGGGAGACCTGCGCTCTGGGAGGAACGTGGGGGAGACGTGGGCGGGTCCCCGGCTCTCAGCTGCCCTACGACCCTGCACCCAAGGGCTGGGGAAAGACAGGCAGACGTGCAACTTGGTTTTCCTCAAGCTGGCAGGGCAGCCAGAGCTGAGCAGCCAGGACCGCCATGCCAGGAGAATGCTCCATGGCTGGACATGGCCACCCACACCAGTGGCTAGACTGGCCAGGGAGGAAGGCCCTGCTCCGCACAGGAATGCCTGAGCCCGGCAGCTATCTGGGCCTGACACAGGAAGCCGCAAGCTTGTCACTGAGTTCCTGGGACTTCCAGCCAGGGATATTGTAGCCTGAGCCACAGGCCCATTCAGCTGAGAGGAGCCGCCGTGCCCTGGGCTTGTCCCCTCCCTGGACACACCTGCTGCTCTGGGGGCTTTGCACCAGGCTGACCACGGTGCCCAGCGTGTCTCCACACATAGCCGGCCAGAAGGCACGAGAGGTCCCTCGGATGGAAGTCAGAAGCTCCAGGATGACAGCCGTGCCCTCACCATCAGTGACCTTGGGGAAGCAGAAAGGGGCACAGGTTACCGTGGACCCAGGGGCTGGGAGGCAGGCCCCTCGGGGCCAGAGCACCAGCCCAGAGACTCTGCCACAGTCTCTGAGCCAGCCCTCCTGGGCTCTGTCGCTCTCCACTACCCTTTCCATGTCCATGAGTCCACCTGCCCTTGACCTCGGGTGCCCAGGGTCTGGCTGTGCCTGAGGGGAGGGGGGGTCTTCAGTGGCTGGACGGCCTGGACCACAGGGCTAGCCCAAGTCCAGCACAGAGAAAGTCACGTGGGTGTGAGGAGCAGCCCACTCTTCTGGCTTCTTCCAGCCACAGGCTTACTGTGCAGGGGAACCCAGTGAGTCTCTTTGGGACCCTCCTGTGCACTGACCACCCCTGCAGGGACATGCCCCTCAGCACCTGAGCCTGGGGAGGGGTCCCAGGGTCTCCCTCTACCAGGACACAACCCTCTGGCCCTGGGGGACACAGGTGGGAGAGGGCAGACCTGCTGTGGCCCACTCAACACGGGAGGCCAGCGGGTGCCGAGAACTGAGACACAACCACCCGGAGCTGTGTGGAGCAGCTGAGGGGAAGCCTTCAACACCACAAGCCCCCAACCTAACGGGCGAGGGCACCGAGGCTGGGGACAAGGGAGGGGCAGGACCACAGTGCCCACCAGGAGGCAGCGAGGCCAGGATCAGCCCAGAGAGCAGAGAGCCCAAGTTCATCTGCGGCCTGGGCAGGGGCAAGCTGCAGGCATCCCTATTCAGCACAGGTGCATGTGTGGCTGGGAGCAGGGGACACAAGAATGCCAACGCCTCCTCTGCTACAGTCACCAACATCATCTAAGCTGAAAAGTCAAGAATCAGGAGCCGCCATTCAGAAACCTGAAGACGTCCTCAGCACTGGGCACGGTACCAGAGAACTGCACTGAGTGTGTCCAGGAGCTCCCTGCACGTGAGGCCAGGCCCACGCTTTTCCACGCAGGTATGGAGAGGTGATGCAGGCCCACGGGTCTTCCACAGAGTCCAACATGCATCTCCCAGGACCCCCACACTGGCCCCTTGCTCACTGCTCAGGGGGGCTGGTCAGCTGCCCAGGACCCCTATTCCCCTCTCCAGACAGACAGACCATAGGTGGGGGACTTACCACCCAAAAGAACCCTCTGCTGAAGGCAGGCCTGGCCCCAGTGGCGCACTGGCCTCCCCAGACCTTCCCACACAAGGCTGCACTGGCCACCAGACAGCCAGGCAGGAGTGGACGGTGCCTGCCCAGGTTCTAGGGGCTCAGGTCAGGCCCTAGGCAGAGGAGTGAGGGAGACCATGGGAACACTCAAGGCTGCACAGCAATCTCCGTGTCCAAGAGCTCCAGGAGGCTAAACCTGTGCCCACCAGGTCTACACAAGTCCAGACTCCAGTCCCGAAGAGGTCCACCAGGCAGGGTCACAGCAGAACGGATGGCAAGGTCGGGTTAGACCCCTGCTTGGTGACATTCCTCAGGGTCCTAGGATAGGAGGTGCCCTGGCCACACTGGGCAGTCTTTGAGGCGTGCAGGACAGACCCCATTTCCTGCCTGCGGCCTCCTGCTGCTGGGAGCTGTGGTGACCACCCTTATCCAGAACAACTCCATCCCAGGGCCCTGTCCAAGGAAGCACCCAGCCTTGGTGAAGTGGGCCAGGCACTCTGGAAAGTGATACACGCTGACCTCACACACCCCAGGCCCCAGGCGTGGTGATGCAGGGGCTGGACCCTCACCCAACACAGCCCTGCCAAGGGACTCAGCAACCTGAGAGTGGGCTGCCTTGACGGCAGAGCCACCAGGGTGAGCAGGCAAAGCCCCTTGCAGTGACCTCCAGGCAACAGTGGGCCACCTCTGTACTGGGGGCTTGGCGGGTGGGTAGGGCACACTGCAGGAGCTCTGGCTGGGCATGGGTCAGCAGCAGGGTTTCTAGGTCACCCTGCACTGTTTGCAAAGAGTGGAACCACAGAGGCTTCGGCCTGTGTGGAGACCCACTGCTGCCAGGCTAGGCCCTCCAACCACCACCCAGTGCCGGCACCCACCTTCTGCAGGGCCCAAGACAGGGGTGGACGCCTGGCCCAGCTGTGCTGCTTGTGATGACTGCAGCCCCCCCCCCCTCAGTGCTGAGCAGGGTGGGGCACAGGCTTCGACTGTACAGGGAAGCAGCCACCCATGCGCTCCCAGGAAGTGAGGATGGCAACGGCCCGAGGACAGTGGTGGGGTCAGGATGCCTCTAGGAAAGCTGGGCAGGCCAGGATAGGTCCCTTGGTCTGGGACACTGCTATAGGAAGTCCCTTCTCCTGAAGCCTGACCCGGCTTGAGATTGGACCTCTCTAGACCTGGGCCCGGCTTGTGCAGGCCTGACTCACAGCACCTACTGGACAGACTGAGCATCCGGGAGAGGTGCCCCAAGAGGCCAGGCCTCCACCGCTGGGTCCGATGGTTACATGGCCCATTCCCCTCAGTCCAGGCCTGACCACCCCCATCCCTGATCTCTCTACAGGGAGGGCAGGCTGTGTCCAAACCAGAGCACAGACCCTGTGGGAGGGCCCAGGCCTGAGCCAGGCCCCACACCCACCCCAAGGCCACCTTGGGCAGCAGCCCTGCCCTAGCCAGCTAAGGCCCTGACTTGAGGCCTGAGAAATCATCCCTTGCAAAACAGTCCCGCACCGCTGAGCCCCGGAGAGGTCAAGGTCACGGCACCCCACAACAGGTCTGTTCTCTCAGGGTGATGGTCACACCCCTGGACTGAGCTGCTGCCCACGACACAGACCAGCAGGGCCTAGCACAGCCAGCGCTCCGGGCCATGGCATCTGTGCCCTGCTGGCCTGCTCTGTGGTGCTGCGGGGGCTGACGGGCACATGCCCCACTGCTCCTGGGTTAGTCTCGGCCACCAGTCCACCCCACGGCCTGCAGCCAGGGTCCACAGTGAGTCCCAGCATGCCTCCCTGCAGCCACGCCACCTCCTCACTGTTCCCTCCTTGGTCACCAACCAGCACTGTCCCCTGGGCATGGACATCCCTCACGGGCAAGGGTGAGCCCCAGGAATCTGCAGACTCCTCCCAAATCCGTGACTGGTCGTGAGGCGGGTCCAGTGGCCCCAGATCTGTGGACACCATTCCTGGCCTACCCTGCCCCACCCAGGCTGCAGCACATCTGAGGACAGTCACCCACCCTGGGCAGGTGTCCAGCTTACAGAGTGTCCCTTCCAAACCCCTGTGAATGACCAGGGCTGCTGGCAAGGTCTGACCGCTGTAGGCTCTCTGTGGGCTCTGGGTGGGGACAGTCATACCTGGAAACTGCTCCGCCCACCCCTTCTTACTGGGGACTCTAGGATTTACAAGGGGCCAAATCAGGGCAGCTATGCTTCACTGCAAAGAGACCGCACCGCACGTCCCTGCCGACAGCCATGCTGCCTCTGAAAACGCCAGGTGTCCTTCAGCCGCAGTCCTCCTTAGGAAAATGCAGGCCTGGGGAGGATGGCCCGGGCTCTCCCCCACAGTGGCCTTCAGAAGGACCTTCCCGCTCCTGGCAAAAGGAGCAGAGTCCATGCCCACAGGCTGGACCCCAGCTGGGGCTGCAGAGAGGGCAGAGGCCTCTAGGCCTCCAGGACTTCACAGAACTGCTCTGGGGTAGATCCTCAGACCCACCCCATTCCTCCACACCAGTGCCTAGGCATCAGAGGCCAGCAGCTCCCTACCCAGGGAGCAGCTGTGGGCTACTGCCCAGGCCCCCAGGCCAGTGCCCCTCTGAACCTGCTCTGCTGAAAGCTGAGGGACAAACCAGGAGGCAGAGCCACGGGAGGGGACTGATTGGCCCAGGGCCACAGGACTGCCCACAGAAGCACAGAGCACACTACGTCTCCAGAACCCAGAAATCTTAGAGAATCTTTCAACCAAAAGTATAGCTGTGAGATGGTGCGATGTCTTCACCTGGGGACAGGAAGGCTAGGCCCCGGCACGAAGGGCCTGCTGGAACCGCTAGGCTGCTCTCACCACCTCTGGCTGGCTTTGGGGGGTCCTCCCCGGTGTAGTATAACAGCATAATGCCACACCGATAGGCATTCTTTAAGATAATTTACCGTGTGCACATACGGACTTTTACAGGTGTGAAATCAATAATTGTGGGGAGGACCCAAGAAGCAACCAAGGCACTTGGCATTAGGGCATCTCACTGGAGAGAGGGGAGGGGACAGGCAGGGGTCACACCAAGACAACTGGGCCCCAGAAACCCAGCTCCTAGAGGAGCACCCCAGAACTGCCTGCCCCACCTGCCCACAGGAGCCCACCCGACGCCCAGAGGCGGCAGCAGGCACAGGCTGCTAAGTGCTGGGGTGGGACAGATGGAGCCCCACAGCGGGCTCAGAATCACAGGCCTTAGCTTCCTTCTGGAACAAAATAATCACCACCTTCCTGGAGGACCTGAATTCCCTGGAAGCAACGTGGCAGGCGGCTGACAGCCATCCTCAGGAGAAGGAGGACATTTTATTTAGAGCTGGAAGAAAGAGGAGCTGGCTTGCAGCACTCAGCTCCAGGTGCTGCTCTCAGGACTCGCCGCCAGGGCACCCAGGAGAACCGGCTCCCAGCGCCTGTTGGTCTAGGGTCACGCTCTGGCCCCACCTAGCAGGTGCACCACCAGCACCTGCCGGACTCAGCCCGTGGCTCCTGATCTCTAGCCTCATTTCCCTGGGGGAATCGACCTTGTGGAGGGGGAGGCGAGAGTGGGGGTGCTCCCAGGACTGGTTGCCAGCAGATTTTCCCAGCCCCCGCATATCCTTCTGGAACCATGGTTTTCTACATCCTGCACAAACCCCTGCAGAACCTCCAGTGCAGGAGCTCCAGCGCAGCCCCAGGCAGGGGCGGCACCTGACCTGAGGCTGACGTGGACCTCCAGCACCCACAGATATTCACGCAGCACATGGGGAATGTAACTTGGAGAGGAGGAGTGAGGGGGGGAGCCCTGTGTCAGTCCTCCCCCCTGGCAGGGGTGCTACCTGCAGTGGTGCATCTTTGCAGGTGTCCTGAGGGTCTTGAGATGGCTGGATCACCCTAATTCTGCAAGGGAGCCCTCAATGCCACTGGGGGGCCTTCACCAAAGAGGGGAGGGAGATTCAGTGCTGAGGAGGAGGAAGAGCCAGCAAAGACCCTGGGGGTCCGTGGCCACGGGGGGGGGGGGAGGGCTGGAGCCCCCAGGTGCTGGGAGGCAGGAAGGACCTTCCTCAGAGTCTCCAAGGCTGGGCAGCCCTGACCACGCCTTGGTGTCAGACTTGGTTTCCGGGAATGTGAGAATGAGTGTTCCCCCTGTGTGGCAGTTTGTTACCGTGGCCACAGGAAGCTCATGCAAAGGAGCCGGCTGATGGAAGCCGCAGCCTGATGGACCCCAGTGCAAGAGCACCTGCCCCAGGGAGAGGGAGGCGTCCTGCCAGCCAGCCAGGGAGGGAGCTGGGGCCTCTGAGAGGCTGGGCCTGGGACGGCCCTCCACCCCCTCAGGGAGGAGCTGTGGCTTCCAGCCCACACCCCAGCCACAGCCACAGCCCAGTGCAGGGCCCTGGCCACCGGCCCGCTCTGCAGCTCTGCCCCAGGAAGGGTCTGGGCTCCCAGGAGAGCACAGAAGGGTCCCCATTGGCTCCCACAGCTCCCAGAACACATGGGCAGGTGTGCTGTCTCTGGCCAATCCTTGGGAAGACCTTGGCCTCTCTGGGCTTGCCCTGGGTGACTGCCCACCCAGCACCCCAGCCCTCTGCGGTGCTGAGTGTGCAATGAGCAAGGTTCCCGTCCAATCAAGATCAGCCCCAAGGCTGTCCCTCCAGTCCTCAACTGGCCACCTCTCCCCAGGCTGGCCAGCACTGCCTGCTCTCTGCCAGACCCTCTTCCTGCCCCCAAACTGCCACTTACCCTCCTGTGACCTCTCCACTTCTCTTGCTTCAAAGGCCCTCCCCTCAAGCAGCCCTGGGTGGCGCTCCACCTGCCCCTTTTCAGGTCTGTCCTTGTTCAGTTACCCCGGACGTGGGCCCACACCTTGCCCCAGCCCCAAGCACCGAGCTCTGCACTCTCGGCTCTGAGATGCCTCAGCCAGACCCTGGACACCTCTCTCGCCAGCCAGCTGCACCCACTCCAGTCTGGGTGGTTCTCATGGGCAAGGGGCTGGCACCCCCAGTTCCAGCAGCAAACACAGCACCTCTGCGGCTCCTCTCCAGGCCCAGCACTGGCCCATCACACCCTGTGCTCAAAGCACAAACAGGAGCTGCTCACTGGCCGCGTGCATTTCTCCAGGCAGAGCTAAGACTGGGTCCAGCAGGCCCAAGGCCCCCTGGAATGGGGCCAGCCCTCAGAATGTGCCCTGGTGTTCCTCTGCCTTGTGCACCACCCACACCCTCTAAGCTCCCAACTGGCCCTCAATTAGGGGTCTCAGCTCCTGTTGCCCCTCCAGGAAGCCTTCCTTATCCCAGTCCAGGCTAAGGCTCCTGCTGCTGCTCTGCCTCAAGGGCCTCCTGCCTCCTCCTCTGCAGGTCTGTGTGTGATCAGGGTGAAGACCTCCATGACTCTGCCCACTCTCTAGCCCACTCTGGCCTTGTTTGCCCTCAGGGGTGCGGACGGGCTGGGCGGAGCAGGCAGATAGGAGGGAGGCTAGTGAGGACCAGTGCCAGGGCCTTGAGCACCCAGACGGATCCCTCCAGGCACAGCGGGTCCGGGAGGTGGGGTGTAGGCAGGCTTGCACAAGGTCTCTGGGAGTCCCCATTCCTGTCTCTAGGGAGAGCCGGCTGGCCAGCTCCTGCAGGACCCCAAGCAGTACCAAGGGCAGGGGCATTGTGCCTGCCCATCCACAGGAGTGTGCGCCCTGCCGCCAGGCACAGGGACCCCCTGAGAGCTGGTTTCCAGACTCCCATCCCCAGCACAGCCTCTGACCTCACTCCCTTGTGCCAAGCCAGACAGGGTGCAGTGGTCACCTCAAGGGAGTTTGCCAGTGGGTCACCCACAGCCCCTGGCCTGGCCATGACTGTCCATGGAGCATGGCACATGGGCACTGCTCCTTCAGGCATGAGGCAGGAGCTGCTGTCACCCCCATGACACAGGGGGCTGTAGCCTCTGTGCCTCCACCCGAGGTTGTGGCCTCAGTGGCCTGGGCCAGGGCTCACCAGGAGCAGCACCAGTCAGCCACAGCAAGGACACTGCCTTCTGGTGGTGGTCCCCACTGAGGGCCCAGGAGCCTGCCCCCGAGCCCAGCCTGGCAAGGGTCTCTCAGGGATGGGTGTTGTGCTCTGTGCCCTGGGAGGGTGGAGATCTTGTTCATCTGCTGTCACTCTCCTGACATGCCTGTGCCACCCCCGAACCTCTGGGAGCTGGTGCCCCAGCCACCACCATCTTCAGGCACTGCAGCTGACCTTCCCAGCAGGCCTCCCTGCTCTCCCTCCTCTTCCCAAGAGGTGCCAAGGTGCCCAGATGCCAGCAACCAGGCCCCGCCCCGGGGTCCCCATCGATCTCTGCTCAGGGAAGGGATCCCCAGGTTCCCTTCCAAAGAGCAGGACGAGGGTTGGCCCCAGCAGTACTGCTGACACTTCAAAGCCAACGTCTGCCAGGGGACCACCAACCCACACCAAGCAGGAGGCCCGGGGCTGTGGGCACCAGCTCTGGTCAGGGCTGAGCATGTGAATGGCCTGGGCGATGGGCACCTGGCTCCCAGCCTGATCCCTAGGAAACAACAGCCAAACACAGATCAGGCAACCACGGCTGAGCACCTCCACACTGAGGGGACCAAGCGCCCCACAGGCCCCAGAGCACTCAGGCTGCCGGGCAGCACGTCTGGCCCAGGCACGGCCCCAGGAGAAGCAGCCTGTGTGGCAGGCAAACCAGTCGGGTGAGATTTTTCCTTTGCTTCCGGATAAACATAGGCAGCCCTGAACCTACAGGGCTGCATTCTCTGACCCAGAGCCTCCCCTTGCTGGGCTTCCCAGAGCCCACCAGTCCACAGGAGGAGCCTGCAGGTGGCTGAGTCCCTTGTAACTGAGTCCCCACAGCCAGTGTGACTGGAGCTGGAGGGCGTGCGGTGAGGGCTGAGCTGGGCTCCACCCTCCTCTGGAGCTGGGCTGACGGCACCCAGAGGGGCATGTGTGAGAGGAGCCAGCAGCCTCCATGCTAACTCCAGACTAGGTCAGAGCAAGGACCAGCGTGGAGTCAGGGGTGAGGACTGGGCAGAGGGCGAGGCAAGAACAGGTGCTGCAGGTCAGCCACCAGGCCAGGCCTCGGTCACCTGGCCTCCCTCTTTCCCCTCTCCACGGGGGCTCATGGCTCAGGACAAGCACCCTAGACATGTGCAGGCGTGCAGAGGCTACCGCCCACACCCACACGCCTGTGCACCCGCCAGGCTCCCACAAAGTGCCCAGAACTGACGGGAGATGGGCCTGATTTGTGTCTGGACTCCTGGGAAGGAGGCAGAGGCACCCCACTGTCCAGGCGGGGAGGACAAGGCCAGGGCAGAGCCTGGACAGCCAGGCAGCCTTAGAACCAGCCCCTGTGACAGGCCCCCATCACCACCTCCTGTCCTAGGACCCCAATGCATAAGGCAGAGCAGTGACAGGGCTTGAAGCCCACCGGACCCCTTCTCTAGCCAATCATCAGTCAGCCCTGCTAGGACCTGAAGGATGGCCACCCAGGAGGCCAGGACTCCAGGTGGATGGCAGAGGCAGATGTGGTCACTGAAGGTCACCAAGACAGGGCAGAGGCGCAGCGGGGACAGTAGATGGACAGCTCCTGTCCCGTGTTTATCCGGAAGCTCCTGTCCTGGCTGAGTTAGTTGGTCCTCAGTCATGAAGACCGGCACAGAGGGTGCCAGCCAGGAGTGGGGGCAGTCTGGTACTAGCCACCAGCCAGGCAGGAACATGCCCAGAAACAAGTGCAGGGGAGGCTGCAGCCCTCCGTGCCTTCCAGATGCCTTACATGGGGGCACAGACTTGCCACCCTGACCCCCCAACTCCGTAGGGGTGATGTCCCCCACATGGTGACACCCTCTGCCCCTCCCATGTGATGAGGTCCCGAGTGGCACAGGCTCCCTTTAGGAACCGCTGGTGACTCTGACGTGGTCCTCCTGGGGGTGGGCAAGGAGGATGAGACCCTGACTCCAGGAACAGGCTGAGCACCTCCTAGGACCTGGAGCACCTGGCCACCACAGGTCCCCCACCAAGAGCCACG
This sequence comes from Urocitellus parryii, assembly GCF_045843805.1. Lineage (NCBI taxonomy): Eukaryota > Metazoa > Chordata > Mammalia > Rodentia > Sciuridae > Urocitellus > Urocitellus parryii. The sequence continues at coordinate 210,486,684 of NC_135535.1, read as the reverse complement.
ACACCCAGCTGTCACGGGGAGGCAGACCAGGCAGGAAGTGCACCTCGCCTCCTTCCTCTGTCAAGCCACGCGGCACAGTGTGGGGCAGCAGGAGCGCCAGGCCCTGCTCCAGGCTTTGGGAAGGGGTGCAGGCGATCCCCCAGAGTGCTTCCCGCTCAGTCCAGCAGCACCCCTGCCTCCAGTCCCTCAGAAGCATGCGGAAACCCTTCCCGGGGCTTCTTTTGGAAAATGGCTGCAAGACTCAACCTCGCTCTGAAGTAGCAGCTACGAAACTGGCCTACTCCAAAGCCCCTCTGCAGTGAAGCTGGGCCCTCAGGTGACAGAGCCAGGGTGGCCCCCTCAGAGCAGCCAGCCATGGGCTGGGCGCACCTCGATGCAGATGAACACGAGCTCAGGACAGCGCCAGCAGACACACTCACCTGGTCAGGGAGCCAATGTCATGTTTCAAACTGGGTCAAGAGCTCCCTGATTTCTGGGGCCACGTGTCGCGCGGCATTCGCAGCCTCGGTTATAGCTTTCCGATACACCCCCTTCTTCTTACGGTTAAATCTCAGTTTGAAAAATTCAGAGAAAGGGGAGAGTTTTGAGATAGATAAGAATGATGTAGTTGGAGACCCAAACCATGAGACTTTTGCTTCTTGCCAAGAGGGCTCTCCATCCTCCTTCTGGCCAAGGCTGATGTCAAGGACACGTGCTGGCCACCAAGGAAAACCATGGATCTTACCCCACACGACGTCCCCTACGGCCACCGTCCTTCCGTCTTCGGTAACGCACTTGGAGACGCTCTGAGTGTGCAGCCTGACTGTGAGGGGTGGGACTGTCTGGTTAGCGTCCCTGGAGGAGGAAGGCACGGAGGCACCGTCGCCGGATGACAGGTCCCCTGTGTCTGCAGACGTGACTTCGGAGCTGGAGGACTTGGACTCGTCCAGGCTGTCGCTGCTACACACAGACTCGCTGGTGCAGTCTGCCCTTCCTTCCGGGCAGTTGACAAGAAAAGCCAACCCCTCACGTCCCTGTTTACCTTGGGGACACCTCTTGAAGTCATCGTCCTCGCCAGAACTTCCAGAAGACAAGTCCTCTAGCCCATGGGCAGAGCCGTCCGCCAGGAGGGCCGGAGGGCTGGCCCGGGGACCTCGCAGGCAGCCGCTCAGCTCCTCCACCAGCTCAGCCCTGTACAGCGGCTCCTGTTCGCCATCCCCCACGCGGTGGGGCTTCAGGCGGATCTTGGGGGGCGGCAGGTCCAAGCCAGCGGGCACAGGACGGGTCAGCTTTAGCTTGGGGATGGAGGCCAAGGGCCCACTGGGCAGGCGGTCCCCAGGGTCCCTGGGCTCCATGTCCCGCGGTGCCTCGGGGTCCGGGCTGCCATTGTACAGGGCCTGCTGGGGGCAGAAGGGCTCCAGGGAGCCGTGCACACGGGAGGGGATCTTGACCACCTCGCCCTTGCCCTGGGGAGTGCTGTAGGAGATCTTGATGACGGGGCTCCGAGGGACCTGCTCCCCGGGAGCCCGCTCCTCCTCCCGCTTCTCCCTCTTGCTCCTCCTCGCAGTGGCCGCAGCCACCGGGTTGCCATCCTCGGGCTCCTCGGGCTTGCGAGGCTCCCTGTCTGGGCCGCTGCCCAGCCTCCGGCGGGCCCTGGGGGCAGCAGGGGGTCCAGGGCTGGCCTCCTGGGGACTCACGGTGCTCTTGCACTTCTCACAGAGCACCTGGCGAGGCCGCAGGCGGATGGTGCTCAGGATGAGCCGGCCCGGGTCACGGTTGCGGGATAGACGCCGCCGGGTCCGCTTGATGGTCCTGGGCGGAGGCTGTGGCACCCATTGCTGGTAAGTATTCCTGAGCCAGAGTGGGTGAGGGAAGGGGGCGCCTTCAAAGTAGGGCGGGTAGGGGGGCAGGCTCCCAGCAGGCAGCGGAGGCACCAGGGGTGGGGGCGGCTCGGGGCCGGACGTCCTGGGGAGCTGGTCCTCTGAGGGCTGGTCCCTGCAGGGAGGAGTTGGGGAGCCTGTGCCCAGCTGCATCATCTCTCCATCCCTCTCCTCAGGGGCCTGGCCGCGGCCGCTGAGGGCAGGGGCATTGTCAGCCAGGGACAGTGGAGCCAGCGGAGGCAGCCCAAAGAGACCGGACCTGGCAGGGGAGACAGAGAGAGAGAGAGAGTGAGCAGGGAAGGACTCCAGCTGCCCCCTGCCCTGCTGCCTGGACCCACTCTCAGCAGGCTGAGTGGCGGCATGTGCCAAGTGCTGGGTGGCATCCCTGGGCTGTGACTGAGAAGCAGGCCCCTGTGAACTATCTGTCCTAGTGTGCAAGTGGACGTAGGCACATCAGGCCCATGACATGTGGCCTGGAGGCTGCTTCTCTGATCAGAGCATCTGAATCTTGGGCTGTGGCCACCAGGGAGGAGAGCTCATAGCTGAGCACTGTCAGGAAGCCTCAGAGCAGGGTCTGTGTTCAGAGATGTGGACGGCCTGACCTGACCTTGCTCACTGGCTCCCCTCCCTCCTCTCCAGAGGGGCTGGGGATTTCCAGGTCAGCCTCGAAGTCCTTAGGCCTGTTCCCTGGAGCAACCAAGCCCTGGGCATCCGATGTGCATGGAGTCGGGGGGTGGAGCTGCATGTGGCCAGGTGCAGAGCTGCAGCCCCAGCCTCTGCAGCCCAGAGAGGACAGCGGCAGCCACCAGACCAGAGCCCTCCCAGGCTCTGTGACCCCTCAAAGCCCAGAGTCCCACGATTGGCCCCAGCTGCTTTAGTGGTCCTCAGGGCTGTGTCACCCAGCCTCCCTGGCCATCATGACCTAGAAGGACCTTGCTGCCCAACTGCTGCCCCCAGCCCTCACCCTAGAACTCATCACAGGGCTGCAAATGTGGGGGGTGTTAGAGAAAGACGAAGTGAGAGTCCCTAGCCCCATGGAGCGGAGCTCTGAACAGAAGCCTAGTGGGGGGGCTCAGGGAGCTCTGGGAGGTCTGGATGGCAGTGAGCCCCCCGGGAGCCTGGGCAGACCCCTCCCTGGGAGTGGGGAGCGTGGCACCCCAAACACACAGGTTGAAGGTGCCAGGACAACAGGGTCCCTGCAGCTGCTAGGGAGGCAGGCTGCAGGGCAAGGACTCAGGGCTGGTAGAGTTCTTCCCAGGGCCCCTGCCAAAGCACAGGTCCTGCTGCTTTCACAGCACCCAGGCTGTGAAGTGGGCTTCCTCTGGTGTCCTCCTCCCCATCTGTTCCCCTGCCCATCGTCCACAGCCTCCCCACAGGTCCCCCACACCAGCCCATGTCCCAGGCCAGCCTTCCGAGGCAGCCTTCCTGCCAGTCAGGCCCAGGGATACACAGCCCGACTGCTGGGCAGCCCTGGCCCGTTGTCCACCCAAGTCCCAGCTCATCTCTCTACAGTGGCCTCCATCTTCTCTCCTGGGGGATCCCAAACATGTTCTGCAGCCTCCTCACCTGCTATCTGCACGGCAGGCTGGGCAGGGTGGGGTCACCCCAGCAGACAGGCCCTACAGCTCACATGCCCTACGAGTCTGCCCATGCATGGCACAGTCCCCTCAGGTGGCACCTGCATGTTTAGGATGGACACACAACTCTTGGCCAGAGACACCAGCCCCAACCCAGGCACAGGCTTGCCTACCAGACATAGGCCAGGGGCTGGTCCCTTCCAGCAGGTCACCCTGGGATGCCACAGCCAGGCCTCACACCATCCCCTTGAGGACCCCAAATCACACCACCCTCTGACAGCAACAGCCCAGGACAAGAGAAGCTGGCCCTGCAGAGATGGCAGTGACCCTGGCACAGCAGGCCGCCACGCTTCCTTCCTGGAGCTGCTGCCCTGCCAGGGCCACACCCACCCCTGCCTGGCGGATAAACAGTGGGAAGGGCTGCCCCCAGGCTGGAGCAGACCTGGGGCCCAGCAGAGCTCACAGCACTGGCCTACAGGGACTTGGGCTCCCTCCGCTCTTCAGCAGCCCACAGATTGCCCAGTGCCTCCATTCCCAGTTGATGGATGGGACAGTGAGGTTGACCAGAGAATCTGCCCCAGCCGAGTGGTCCCGTGACTCCGGGCCCACGGCCTCCAAAGCATGGAGACAGCCTTGGCACAAGGTGGTGTCTGGGAAGAACCCCAGCCTTTCCTGGGCCCAGAAGCAAGCACTGCAGCTTTGGCTACCCACAAGGCCCAGCATGGCTGGCACTGTTCCAGTCCCAGGGACAGAGGCTCCCTGGCCTGGCAGTACCCACAGATGACACTGCAGGCCTTAGAGGGTGATAGAAGTGGGCCACCCGGGAACCAGACCAAGCCTGCCAGATCCCTCCTGGAGTCACAGGGCCCACCAGGTGGATGCAGCCATGGAGGACCCCAATCACACCACCATCTAACAGCAGCAGCCCTGCACTCAGATGGAAAGCAGGCACATGGGGAGGGGCCCTGGGGACTGTGGTGAGTCACCAGGGTGGGGGCCCACACAAGGCTAGCCAGTGTCTCCATGCAGAAAACTGCAGGGACCCAGAAGCAACCTTCAAGACAGTAAAACTTGGGCAGTTCAGAGTCAGGGAGGGAAAAACATGTTTTGAGGAAGATGGGGAAACTGAGGCAGAAATAAAAAGCTCAGGAGGCTCAAGTTGGGGGAGTGGGGAGAGACCTAAAAGCAGGAAATGGGACAGAAACCCCGAGCTCTCTAGGGTCACCAAGGTTCTCTCCCTCTGCAGGGTGTGCTGCAAGGACGAGGCCAGGGGTATTGTGGCCTAGCCCAAGGTCCTCAGCAGGACTCCAGTGGCCGAGCTGTGTCCCTAGGGACCAACCTGAGGGTCTTGGCACAGCTGTCCACTCACAATAGCCCAGGCTAAGGCCAGCCCATGGGCAGGAGGAGCAGAGCCCTGGCTGCCTGCCTGAACTCCAGACTACCCCAGCCTGTGGCCGTCTCCATCTGGTTGTCCCCGCCCCGCTGCCTGTCCTCAGACCCGGGACACACAGGCTGCTGCACCTGAGTGGCAGCCGCTGCTCTCCCCACGTCTGCCCTGGAACTTCCTCCCAGCCTCTGTGGGAAAGCCATCCTGCTGCTGCCAGCTGCCTGCTACCTGCTGCCTGCAGGGGCCGGGAAACATGGGGTGTGCAAAGCCGAGGAGCCCATGGAAACCTTCACAAAGTCATGGTGCCAGGAGCATGAGCCTCAGGATGGCCTGAATCCAGCACCAAGGCCCACCTGGGCACCCACAGTCTTTCTGCAGCCCTGCAGACAAAGAACTGCAGGGCCAGGGCACAACAGAGTCCAGGAGCAGAAAGGCCCTGCAGGAAGCAGGACAGGCTGCCCAGACCTGCCGGGAGTTCGAGGCCTCCCAGGCCCCCTCTTCTCTGGGAGTCAGGGCAAGCAGTTTGGCAGGACAAGCCACAACCTGGACACAAAAGCTCCTTCCCCAGGGTACATACTAGGACCTGCCCCACCCTATGAACGCGTAAGTCCTGCAGATCCTGGGAAGCAAGTGGAGCCCCCTGCATCCTGGACTCCAAGACCTATCAGCATCCTTCTCTAGTCTTCTGGGCTCCCCAGCAGCACCAGCGAGGCCCTCCCCCACTCCTCCTCCACCACGTCTCCTCACCTGCTTGCTCAGACAGCACCCCATGGAGAAGCTACCAAGACTAGCATGCCTGCAGGGCCCCTGCACACCAGTCCTGATGCTCGGTCCCTCCGGCTACCTGGGGGTAAGGGGGACATCGCCACACCACTGCATTCCATCCTGGGAGCATCCACTGGCAGCTGAGTCTCTGTCCTGAACAGCGGAGGAGTATGGGCCAGGACTCAATGCCCTTCTGATGGGGGACAGGCAATAGTTGGGGTCCTAGTCACAGGATGGCACCTTGACCTTCCCAGCACACAGGACCTGGGTCTGTGTGGCAATCCACTGTGTGTGACCCACACGAGCTTAGATATCAAGACTGGAGGCACTGGGTCACCAGGCCATGGGTAGGGACCCTTTTATCTTCTGTTCATAAGACCACACCCGGGACATCTGCTCTCCTCAGGCCACCACTCAGCTAGGGGCTCACCACCTGAGGTTCTCAGCCCACTCCAACCTCCAGACACAACTCAGTCATCAGAGCTGTGGAAGGGATCCTCAGATTTGCCAGGAAGTAGACTGCGGGAGCAGCTTGGGCTCAGTCCCTGAACACAGTGGGTGCTCGGTGAGCACACATGAGTGCGTGGACAGACCCAGAGCAGCTGAGAGCTGTTGCAGACCACACTGTAGTCTGACAGCAGATTCAAAATGCAAATGCACACTGTGAAGACCTGAGCCCAAGCCGGCAAACAGGAGACGAGAACCAAAGGAGAGAACACCCGAGCTGGCCCTGGTTCAGCCCTCCCACCCAGGAGCCTGTGTAAATGAGGCCTGTCCCACCTGACCATTTAACTCCAGCAAGGGGGACATGCAGTGATCAACCAGGCCACCAGGTAAGCATCTGAGCCAAGGAAGCTGCTCTGATAGTTACCAACACCATCAGCACCCAGAAATAGTGATCTGCCCTGAAGACAGCCTGCATGACACCTGGCTGCTCCAGGACCCTCCGGCTCCTCTGAGAAGGGTGAACATGGATCATTGGAGCACCAGCAGCTCAGATCAGGAACTGGGCTTCCATAGCAGAGTGGCCAGGCACTGAGGAGACACTGGCACCCAGGGAGGGCAGGCACCTGGACCCTGTAGCACGAGGACAGCACCCCACTGCCCATAGCATCTGGACCAGCTTATAAGCTGTGATCTGGTTCTTGCTTGACAGGCAGGATGGTAAACATTAGTGTTGCAACTCATAATATTGTGGGTAGAGAACTGGAAACAGAAACAGGGGAGGCCAAGGAAGGCAGAAGCAGGGGCAGTGTTGGGACCAAGCCTTGGAGGGCTAGAGGGGCAAGGAAAGCCAGGTTTATCCTTCAGTTCTCCACAAAGATGCAGGGGCAGCCAAAATCAGACAGAGCCCAGGCAGAGCAGAGCTGCACCCACCGAGACCCAGCTCCTGGCTCAAGGTGGCTCTGGCTGTGGCACTGATGCCCCCACATTCTACAGCTGCCAGTTCCCAGGTCCTGGCCTCAGCAGCTCTGCTTCTTTCCCTGATGGGGTATGGATTTGTAAAACAGTCAGCCCCAGGTCTCAGGGAGGGGCGCCCACTGCTCTGCAGTCAATAAGACATCTCCACTGTGAGCTGAGGGTGTTTCAGCCTACCTCATTCCTAGTCAGGGAGCCCAGTTCAGGGGGCACCTCAGCTGCAAATGCCCCTCTCCAGGTAGGAAAGACAGTGTGCAGCAGGCCCCAGAAGAACAAGGAGCCATGGGTGGGGGGGGGGTCACAGACACCCCAACCCTGGCTCATAGCAGCTCTCAGGTGGCTGTTCTGCAAGCCCCTGAGTGTCACTCCTTGGTCAGGCACTCCCAGTGGTAGCCAACACAGAGCAGGGCAACAGTCACACGGGAGGCCATATGTTAAGTCACATGACTTGTGCATAAATGGCTTCTGGCACATCTAATGAAGAGATAATGTCAGCGGGATCACTGTCAAAGAAGGACCATCTCTGCTCTGTTCACACCACTGGAAAGACCTGGGCTTTGGGGAAGCAAAAAGTTGGCCCTTTCAGATCAGGGGCATCCACCGCTCCTAGTTCCAAAATAAAGCCCAGCAAGAGAAGAGATGATTAATGCCTAATCATTTATCTGGCAATGACAGCGCACCACCACGTGACGGGTATTCAGGAGGCTCTTCTGTGCTCAGGAGTCCCTGCAGCCAGTGCACAGGTGCGTGTGCAGTCAGGCCGCCCCTCTGGCAGGGACACTGGCCCCATAACTTATATCTTCTACTCCTCCGCGCGGGCTCCGGGAGCCGCGGCAGTGTTTCACACCCGGCACAGCCACAGCTGCTCCCCACCAGCCGCTCCTACAAGCCTTGGGACCCACGCAAAGACCGGGGCTCCTAAGCGACCGGGCAAGGCCATCACACAACTGATCCCTCTTGAAGGATTACAATTCTGCAAACAGCCAAATTCAACAGTGCGGCTGAACAAAGAAAAGTGTGTTAATTACTGCAGACCTGCGGAGTTCGCCCGGCTCCGCGTGCGCCAGGGCGGGCCTGGCCCCGCAGACCCCTCCGCCCGGCCGCGCGTTCTCCAGCCCCGAAAGTCGCGGCGACTTTGGGAGACAGCCACTTTTGCCCCCCGCCCCCCAGCGGCAGCCAGCTCGCGCGCCCCGAAACCCTGGCCGGGCGGAAACCGAAAGCCGGCGCCCGCCCCGCCGCCCCGCCCCAGCCGGTCTCGGGTCCCGGGTCCGGCGATAGAGTGTCCCCGGGGACTCCGGGGCGTCCCGGGCCCGCGCCCCCGCCCCGCTCACTTTTTCGTGCAGTCCAGCAGGATCCCGGCGAAGCTGCGCTCGCCGCAGCTCACGGTGACCACCAGCGCGCCGTTGACGACCTGCTCCACCCGCACCGGCAGCCGGCAGCCGGCCCGCGGCTCCATGCTCCCGCCGCGTCCCGAGGCCGCCCCCGCCCGCCGCCGCCGCCGCCGCCGGGTCAGCCCCGCGTGACGCCGCCTGACGTCACAAAGCTTGCTCGGCCGGCCGCCACGGCGGAGCCGGCCGGGGCGCGCGGCCGCGGGCTGGGCTCCCGGGCACGGGCCAGCCGCCCGTAGCGTGTGCCCGGCTGCCCGCGCCTACTGGCGGAACTGGGCTGAGAACGCATTGCGGAGCCCCGCGGGGCGGGCAGGGGGCTCGATAGTCTCCGCACGCTGGCCAGCAGCGTCCCCTGGTCCGGGAGGCCCTGAGAGCCAGGAGCTGAGGGGCAACGAGGACACTCGCCTGGCCCTTGGCAGGGCTCAGACCCTTTCCCCGGGTCCTATTCCTGGGGCCCTCCCCCCCTTGGCCCTGCCCTGGGCCCCTCCCTTTCCTGTATCACGGAGTTCCCCTGCCTCGGGTCTGCGCCCGAGTCTCCGAGTCTCCGACAGCGCCCCTGCAACGGCTCCCGAGGCCGCCGGGCACTGAAGGGAGGAAGTCCCTGGCGGCGCGCAGGAAGCCGGTCGGGCGGGACAGAGGAGACCCGGGACACAGAGAGGGCACCGCAGGCACCCTGCAATGGCTTAGTGTTGCCCTGGCCTCGTGGGAGAGGCAGGGGCACTGGGCCATCCCAGGGTACCCTTGCGCCTCCTTGGGCGACCGGAGGTGCACGCCCGACTTAGGGCCGACCTGTGTTCTCGGCGGTGGCAGAGGGACCCTGGCCCTCCGCCCCGGCCCGGTAGGCTTCCTTAAACACTTGTGCGTCCTCATCCGGCTCCGGACCTCATAAGCGCCACCCAAGTGCCCAGCCTGTTGCAATGACCCTGGCCACAAAGGTCCGGGACCTTAAACCAGACTTGTAACACCTAGCAGCGTGGGGAAGCGAGCTGTCCTGGCCACTCGCCTGTTGGTTCCCCACCCTCCAGCCCTGGAATGGTGTTCCCACTCTGCTGGGACCTGCATGGGGTGGACACACCAAGCGTCATCCGGGACAGTTGGCCCCGCTTGACATCGCCCTCCGGTGGCGCAGGGAGCCATCGCAGTTCTGAAGCTCTTAGGGCCTCAGGCACTTTAGGAGCACCTGTTCTCCAGAATCTGGGGTTCCCCAACCTGCACCTCTCCAGAGTTGGGTGAGGATGACTTTGGAGTCAAAATGCCAGGCAACAGGGACATTTCCCAGCTTCCTCCAGTGGGTAGGGACTGGCTGGAGGCTGCAAACTGAGCATCTGTTGAAGATGCCTGGTGGGCACAGCCTTTTTGGGCACTGGACACAGAACCACAGACCATAGCACCACCACCAACTCAGGGGAGGGGCTGCATATGGAGGGGGTCTCCACCCAAGAGTGTAGAGCGTTGCTTGAGTAGGCAGGCATCCTCCCAAAGAGGCCCCAGGTGGCAAACACAAGGTGCTGAGTTTGGGGAGGACAGGGAAGATGCCTCCAAAAGATGTGAGTCTACTGGTAACCCCCAGGTGTCAGCAGGAAGAGCACTGGGGTGTGGCCAGGGACATACCTGAGTACTTGCTGCCTCTGGGAAGGGCCAGGTAGGTGGAAGCAGTGGAAGTCTGAGGGCCCTGGATGGGCATGGGGGCAAAGAGGAGACGAATGCAGCTGGCTGCTCATAGGTTGAGAGGGGAGGAGCAGTGAGAAGCCAGCATCCCTGAACCTCTTCTGCCTCTGCCTGCCCAGTTTGTACTGTGCATGTTTAAGTGAACTTGAAAGCCATTCTTAAGTGAACTTGAAAGACCTCCACCCCTGTTCTGCACTGGGTGGAATATCCAGAAAGACAGCAGACAGATTGCTTTACAATTTAAGTGTCGGCTTTGGAGGGTATACCCCTTCACAGTCTCAGGTGCCCCGCCTGCTCCCTACTGGTTCCCCCCTCTTGTTTCTAGAAGGCTGTAGGAACTACCAGAGTCCCTGATTAAAATGCGTATGACCTCTGGCCTCCTCAGCCAGCTGTCATGGGCACCTAGCCTGTCGGTCGGTTCTCCTTTCTGACCCTGAGTTGCATTGGCCAGGCCTGCATAGTCCCTGCTGGGAGCATTCCTAAAGCCCTGCTCTGTTGGTCTGGTGCTGGGAAGAAGGCCTGGGGCAGGACACCCCTGCTTTGTGCAGTAGCCAGCTGTGCTGACCATGGGCTGCCTAGTTGGGGCTAGAAAGAAGCCTCAGGTGTGTCTACCCAGAGCCGACTGCTCCCTGGGTCTTCAGGCTTTGCCTTCAAGAGGCCTGAGTCCTTAAACACCCTAAAGCCTTCAGCAGGCCCCACTTCCACCTGGGCAGAGCGTAGGAGGTTCTAGCCCTTTTCCTGGCCCACCCAGTGCCGGCCTCACAGGTCAGATGAGGCAGAGTGAGGGTAAAGAGGGGACAGGAGACTGTCTGGAGCTCTCACTGGGGCTGCACTTGGGTGAACCAAAGTTGGCAGGAGGGATGGCAGGCTTGGTGGTGGCAGTGGAGCTGACTTCAATTGGCAGCAGAGGAGGACAGTGGGCTGAAGGCGCCTCCCTGGGGTCCTGGTCTCTGTGCTGCACCATTCACCCTCCAGAGCGGAGGACTCCACCACCACCAGCCCCGTGCCTGCCCCTCTGTCTTGCATGATGACTCACCCTTCCCTAGATCCTGGCTCAAATGGCCCTGCCTCTGACCTCTTCATCAAGACCACCTAGCACCGTCCTCAGATCTCACCGACTGCACTATGTAGCCAGCCTTAGTCTTCTCCAGGAGACGGGAGTCTCACTGAGCCCTCTCCTTGAGCCTTACCCTGCTGACACGGCCACTGGCCTGTCTCAGGGTTGCCAGGCCAGGCAGCTGGTGATCACATGCTTGGGCCTGCCTCTACCTCCTCTTTCTCACTGGCTCACTGGCCCTGGCCAGCTGGTTGGTCTCCTGTAGCATGGCCTAGCTTTGTCAGAACAGGCTCTTCTGATATGGATGAAAGGAGCCTGCTCTGGTGGAGGCTGTGCAGGCCACAGCTGTGCATCAGAGACTACAGATTCCTCTCAAGCTGGCTTCTAGAGGTCAGAGGGGGTGGGTCCTGATGCCTGGGTTAGGCCTCTTTGGGGGCAGGCCTCACACTCGGGCAGTTGTGGAAAGGGAGGGCAGAGGATGAGGCTGTTGAGAAGAGTGATGAGGGAGGGGTCCAATTTCTTAAGCAGCTATCTGATGCAGGGTAGAGTGGGGAGCATCAGCTCACGAGCCCTCCCCTCCCCACCAAGGCGTCTTAGGGTGAGTCCAGCTTCCCCGAGGCTGACCTGGACAGCAGCATGTGATATCTTCCAAGGCAGGGGCTCAAAGGAGTTTTTGTAGCCAGAGAACCCAAACCTCTCTGCAGGTCACAGAACCTTGTTTTGCTCTCTCTGTTCCAGTCAGGAAGTTCTTGAAGGGGAAGTTTGGATCTGCAAGATTGGTTTGGTTCTGTCTGATCATCATTCAGGATCTGGTCTGAAGTTCTCCCCCTGCCCTGTGGAATACCAAGATTATGACAGGGCTTCCCACCAGGAAACATCCCAAAGGCCTAGCTGGGAGCAGAACCTGTCTGAATTCAACTGGAGATGGTGCAGAGAGCTGGCAAAGGCATAGACTGCCTCAGACTGCAGAATCACCTGTAGGGCCTTGGGCACTACCTTCCCTGTGCTCAATGTACACCTCTGTAATATGGGAATAATGATTCTCCCTCCCACTTAGGTATTTAATACTGATTAAGTTGATTTTCATGATGTACCAAGCATAGCACCAAACCCCAGCAGGGACTCTACTAGAGTCAACTACCCTTTCCATCATCACTATCATTATCACTACCATCATCATTATCACTACCATCACCATCATCACCACTACCAAAATTTTCACCCTTATCGCTATCACCATAATCACCATCACCACCACCATTGTTACCCCTATAATCACTGCCATCATCATTATCATCACCAACATTATTATCACTATCATCGTCATCACCACCATCATTACCATTATCATCACCACCATCACCATCACCATAATCACTGCCATCATCATCTTCACCATGATCATCATCATCACCACTGTCCTCATCTCCACCACCATCACCATTACTCACAGCCCCACCGTCTTCACCATCACCGCCATCATTATCACCATTACTACAACCATGACCATCATAACCATCACCACAGTCACCATCCCCTTCCCCATCCCTATCCCCACCATCATCATCGCCATTACCACTACCACCATCATCACCATCACTACAACCACTGCTAGCATCAACCCCACCATCACAACCCCATCATTGTTCTTCCCCGGAGCCCTGTGATGTGGTCAGGGATGGGCAGGAGAAGCCAACTGTGTTCCCACATGCTCTAGAAGTGCAGGATTTCCCCCTGATGGTAGTTGGCCAGGGCAGTGGAGCCCAGGAGTGCTTCCAGAGAGCTGCCCCACGGCCGGGGTGGCTCTCAGCAGGCACAAGAATGTTCACAGGCGGATGCCCAAGAGACCAGCAGCGGCAGACATCTGAGCAAGAGTATTTTGAGGGTGTGGATCCCTTCCCTGAATTATTGCTTTAGTTTCAAAACTAAACTTCTGTTTTGAATGAGCTGGTTGTTTCTTCCTTGAGATAATTCTGTTTTCTGTGACAACATAACTCAGAGCATCCAAAACTGGCTTTGGGTCATGGAGAACTGACAGGTGGCATAAAAAACTTTCTTTACTCCAGGGGGAATTTTGAAATCTCCTCTTGAAGATGTCCCCAGGGTCAGTGCACTGCCCAGATTCCTATTTCCTGGGTTGGAAGCTAACCCTTGACCTCCCAGCATTGGAGAGAGGAGGAATCCCTGTGTTGACCCAGTCTGCTTGACCAGAAACTGATCTTTGCTGCAACAGCCAACAATGGAGGAAAACGTGACATTTCTGGGGAAGACCTCCAGGACAGTGTGAAGTGGCCCGTGGTGGGACAATAGTACAAAGCCTGCAGTTCCTCAGGAGAAGGCCTGACCCAGCCGCTCAGACCTGAGGTCATGGCACCTGGTGGCACTGTCCATGGGCCTTGGCCAGAACCTGTGGGGCTCCTGGTGGGACATGCGCCTGGAGACACCAGGAGCAGGACTCCTGGGGGAGACGCCAGTCCAAGGTCCTGGCACCTGGCTCAGTGCTTGAACATAGCCAGCACTCACGCTTTTCAATACGTGAAAGGAAAGTTCTGGGGAATCGCATTCTCTGCCTGCTCTAGGGAGCCTGAGCACGGATGGAGGCCAAGGGGAAGAGGCAACTGAGCTGAGTTTCACATTCTCACGAAACTCACCCTGGGAGTGAGCTGCACCCACCCAGGTGGCCAGGTTGGGGTTTCAGTTCTCAGCCCTGCTCCTGCCAGTCCTGCAGCTGGCAACACCAGACGCATGGGTCCCTGCAGCAAGGGGCACACCTGGGCATGAAACCCACCTGGGCCCAGGGCCTTCTGAGGCCCTCAGTCTCCATGGTACGTCTCGGGCTTCGGCGGGAGTCTTGTCTGTGGGGCTTTTTGTTTTTTTACTTGATGGTATTAAAGAGCCTCATACTAAAAAGTGGGGCTTTCATTTCCTAAAACCATGGTGATCTTTCACAGTTAAACTAGTTTGTGACCCACTTCTGGGAACAGCTGAGTACAGCCACGCTCCAGCTTTGGAGGGCACTGTCACCTCCTGCTCTCGGACCGTGGCCTCCACTCCCACTTCCAGAGCAGGCGCCTGGCCAGTGTCCAGGAGCCAGGTGGGCAGTGGGCATGGTTGCTAGGAAAGACCCTGTGCTTCTTCCCCCAGGTTGAATGGAAAGCCAGGGAATGGCAGCCCTGCCCAGACGACCCCAGAGGGCTCCCTGCAGACCCTCCTTTCTGTCCACACTCAGGGTCCCCCTACCTGGGGGGGGGGTCCCCTAAGTCCTCCTTCCCTGGGGCTGGCTCTGCACCTGTCTTATCTGTAACCCAGCGGCTGCACGGAGGCCTTGCCAGATCCTGCCGGGTGCTGGCTGCCTTGGAGGCGGCTGCCACTATCAGAGGGATGCTCCTTTGCCTGCTCCCACCAGGGGACCTTGCCACCACACCAGGCTGCTCCGCTGAAGCCAAGTCACCTCCTGCAAGACGCAGACTCAGGGCAGGGAGGGTCCTCAGGGCTGGGGCCCATGGCCAGGACTGGTAGCCCTTTCGCAGGGGCAGGGGCCCTTAAATTAGAGGCTGGTGGTCTTATGCCCAGGCAAGACCTCCCCACTCAGTGCTGCAGCCCCCGGGCCTCAGGCTGCCTGGAGCCCTGCAATGGCTCTTCTCGGTCAGAAAACATGCCTTTCTGCACTGGGGACGGCACAGGCCCCTGGCATCCAGCAGCAGCAGCCTGAGCCCAGGCTTCTGCGCAGGAGGAGTGGCAAGCACTAGGGAGACGTGCTCACACTGTGCCGACTCTGTGTGCACACTCTGCCAGGGACGGCATCGCACCAGCCTCTGCCTGGCAGCTGGAGACGGAAGCACAGGAGCTCTGTGGCCCCTGGGCCTTGCCCCAGACAGACTGGGCACCCACGGGCACAGCCGTATCTCACCTAGTCAGCATGAGGGCCCTGACCCCATCTGGTCCTCCCCCCAAAGAGCAAGGTGTCCTTGGCCGGGGTGTGGGAAGCTGCCTGGGGGAGAACTCCACCCTGGACTCCACCCCCACCCACAGGTCCCAGGGCCACCCAGGCTCTACTCTGGGAGTCCTTCTGACACTTGGGTGGAGCAAGGTACAGAGATGACAGAGGCCCTGCCCTGGGCTGGGCTGCCCACAGCTGCTGGTGTCTGCCCTTCTTCCTGGTGCTCATGTTGAGTGCAGGACTCTGAGGAACCTGAAGACATCAGGTAAGGGCCCTGCTCCCCTGGCCAAGTCGGGAGAATGGACACGTGAATGCTTGTCATCCTGAGGTGCTGCCCCCTGGTCATGGCCTGGTGTGGCGGTCCCCAGGGGAAGGGCAGGGCAGCTGCTTCTCGGGCCCTGTGCTCCTCACCCTTGCAGCAGCTGCGTGGGTTCACCAAGCATCCTGCCTTGAGGTGCCACCACAGGGAACAGGGTCCGGGAGTGCGGCTGTGGGCAGCAGACCCACTCGCCCCCAGCCTTTTCTGCCAATCGCCCTCGATACGTTCAAAGACTGGCCACTGCTGCTGGTTGTGAGGCTGGCCCAGCTGCAGCCACCACCCCAGGTACCACCCCTGTAGCACAGCTGATAGCTGGGGTCCTGGCCTTCACCCTGGACAGGCCTCATTCACAGTGTGAGCAGGGGCAGCAAACAGAAGCCCCAGGGCACCAGAGACAGACTGGCATGGTCACTAGAGGAGACACAGCAGCAGGTGCCACCTGTTGGGTGCCAATAGGGAGTAAGGCTGCCAACCTGACTGGCCACCCAGGACTCAGGGACACGGGAGTCAAGGTGGGGAAGCAGCTGACCGCAGGCCTCGTCGGGAGCAGGCCGGGTTGGGGGCTGAGTCACAGGGTCAGGGCTTCTAGAGTGTTCTCCCTAACCAGGCTGGGAGCACCTTTCAAGCATCGTCGAAGGGGTCTGTCTCTTGGCAATTGAAAACCCAGACAGGGCAGGGGGGCAGAGGGAGAGTCCTCTAGGCCTCAGCCCGGGTTGGGGAGAAGAAAAGGAAGTGAAAGTTTGGGTGGGAAGCACAGAAAACAGATGGGGGTCCGCTCCCAATGGAACAGAGAGCCAGGGGCATGGTGCACCTCGGTAATCCCAGTGGTTTGGGAGGCGGAGGCAGGAGGATCACAAGTTCAAAGCCAGCCTCAGCAGTGACAAGGCGCTAAGCAACTCAGTGAGACCCTGTCTCCAAATAAAATACAAGATGGGGCTGTGGATGTGCCTCAGTGGCCAGTGCCCCTGAGTTCCATCCAAAGAAAAAAGGAATAGAGAATGGCCACCTGGTTAAGAGGGAAGGGACAGGGAATTGTAACCATTAACAGAGCAACCTGCGATGGACGAGGAGCTAACAGAAGGGGCAGCAGTGGACCACAACACACACGGGCGGAGGGCATGGCCTGAGCAGGGCAGGGGTCACACCAAGTGAGTGGCAGCCGCGTCTTCTGCTCGTGCGTGACTTTAACACAGCCAGTGTAGGAGCTGCACTTAAAGTGATCTTTAGGCACCCTGAGAACAGAGATGGTTCTGAGCAGGATGAGTGGAAGCACCTGCGAGGACCAGGCCTGGGAAGCCGGAGGCTTCAGAGCCCCCGGTGCTGGGAGGCCTGGGAAGGGCTGAGTGAGCTGAGTGGCACCTGGGCTCCACAGGTGGCGTGGATGTTCAGGGTGCAGGGTCCTGGGGAGAGGGCGTGACCTCTGCCACCCGCATGTGGAGGAGAGTGCCCCACAGGGGACCAGCCCAGCCAAGTGGACAGGGTGCTCTTCACCCCTCACCAGCTGGGCAGTGGAGCCCCTCCTCCGGAAATGTCCTCGCCCAGCCCCACATTGGCTTGTTAACAGGCAGCGTGCGGCACACAAGGCCAAACCTGAGACCAGCGTGAGTTACAGAAGATGAAGGAAAAGGGAGGCCGAGGACGTCGACAGGGGACGGCGTCCATGGCTGACTACCACAAACACCCTAGAGCCTAACCTCGATCTCTGAACTCCAGCACTCGACCCTCATGACGACCGTGTGGGAGGACCCAGTGGGAGAGGGGGACAGCCAGCCCAGGGGCTGCAGCAGAGCAATTGAACTCCATGCCAGGAACTCCAGCAGGCCTCAGGGGACGCAGAGCGCAGCGTGCCCAGAGGGCCGTGGCCTCTGCCCCCCAGATCTGCCTGTGTGAGTCCCTTCCCTTCCCTATAGGAAAGCCTGACTTATTCCTCCCTTTACTCCTTCTTAGGGGTGAGCACTGGGGACAGAGCCCATGCCGACAAGGACACTCTGCTGAGCAGACCCCAGCCTGCAGAATGTTTTTCTTTCTTTTTTCTTTCTTCCTTCCTTCCCCCTCCTTCTCTCCCTCTCCCCTCCCTCCCTCCCTCCCTCTTTTCTTCCTTCCTTCCTTCCCTCCTTTTCTTTCTACCAGGGATAGAATCCAGGAGCCTTAACTACTGAGCCACATCCCAGCTCGTTTTAATATCTTATTTAGAGGCAGGGTCTCACTGAATTGTTGAGGGCCTCACCAAGTTGCTGAGGCTGGCTTTGAACTCACTATCCTCCTGCCTCAGCCCCCTGAGCTGCTGGGATTACAGGCCTGCACCACTGTGCCTGGGCGCCCAACCGTAGCACATTTTTCTCTTTGTTCTATTTGTTCCCATGACAGTAGAATGCACTTTGACACATCATACATAAGTGGAGTACAACTTCTCATTCTACTGGTTGTAGATGATGTGGAATCACACCGGTCATGTAGTCATGTATGCAGATAGGGTAATCATGTCCGATTCATTCCACTATCCTTCCTACCTCCATAACCCCCTCCCCTCCCTTTACTCCCCTCTGCCTAATCCAAAGTAACTCCATTCTTCCCTAGTGCGCCCCCCACTCCACCCCACATTGTGGGTTAGCATCTGCACATCAGAGACAACATTTGGCCTTTGGGTTTTGGGAATTGGCTTACTTTGCTGAGCATGATATTCTCCAGCTCCATCCATTTACTGGCAAATGCACAATATCATTCTTCTTTAAGGCTGAATAACATTCCATTGTGTATGTATACTACATTTTCTTTATCCATTCTTCTGTTGAAGGACACCTAGGTTTGTTCCTTAGTTTAACTATTCTGAGTTGAGCTGTATTTTTGATGAAGAAAAACCTCATTGGTTTTTTGCAGGACAAAGCAGAAGACAAAATTAGTAAATCCCAAACTATATCTTCAGGAAGTAGCCAAGTAATAAAGAGTGGAAAGAACAAGAAATATGTGTAGGGCACAGGCCCATGGTAGGTTGGTATCAATGAACTGTGGTCAGAAAGGAGGAGTGAGAACAGAGAAAACAATATTGAAAAAAGAAAAAAGAAAAAAAGCTGAGAATTTCCCAAAACTGATTAATGATATTGATTCCCAGGTTCAAGAAGTTCTGCTTTCTCTAAAGACAAGTAAAAACTGCAGCTAAGCACAACACAGATGGCTGAAAACCAAGATAAAAAATTATTTAAGAAAATCAGAAAAAAGACATCGTCTTCAAAGAAGCCACCATAAGGATAAGAGCTGGGTTTCGACAAACCCATGGGGACAGAGGACAGTGGGACAACTGCTAAAGTGCTGGGGTGATAGGACGGCCAGTCTTGAGTTCTATCCTGAGAAGAAATAAAGGCAAATACATTTGTTTTCAGACAAAATCTGAGTGAGGTAATTGCTAACTCAGTTGTGTAGACGAACGGAAATCACCCTTGCCTGGAGTGAGGATGCAAGAGGAGTGGGCAGCCCACAGGGTCAGCGTGGAGAGGACGCGGCAAGAAGACACCCCGCAGAAGAGCGCAGGGCGAGGGGTGGAACTAGGTTCTGCAGGGCCACCCGCGAGGACGCTGTGAGGAGAGAAATCCGAGGAAATGCAGGACATGAAAGATCACCTCAATAAAGAGATGGAGGTTCTGAAAAAAACACCCAAGAAGAAATTCTCAGAATGAAGGAATCGATAAACCAAATTAAAAATTCAACGGAAAGATTCACCAACAGATGGAAGACAGAGTTTCAGGCAAGGAAGACAAAATATATAATCTTGAAAATAAAGTTGACCATGAAGAAAAGATGTCAAGAGACCATGAACCAAACTTCCAAGAATACGGAGGGCCATGCAGCTTCTGGAAGGTGGAGCCAACAGACTCCAGAGCCAAGCACACGAGCTACGACCATCACCAACCAGGAAGAGCAGCACAAAAAGGTGCTACTAACTCTCTAACAGAAGAGCCAGAGAGAGTCAGAGAAATGTTGACCAATCTTTTAGAAAGCAGTAAAGGGAGAATAGAGGAACAAAAGCATACAATATACAAAAAAATACAATATACAAAAAGATGGTGGACTTCACTCACTCACTACTGCCTTAAACGTAAGTGAATCCGCTCTAATTAAAAGGGAGATTGACAGGCCCGATCCCCCAAACCAGGCCCACCCTATGGGTTTCCACAAGATGCACTGAGACATGAAGACAGAAAGGTTGAAAGCGAACAATGAAAGAGGTTTTACGCCAACAAAATAGCAGTGGGAGGCTTACATTAGCATCAGACAAGCAGACTTCAAGGTAAGGAGTAAAAAGGAGAGGTAGAGAAAAGTCCACAGTGTTTGCTCAACATAAACTGTAGGCATCTAATAACGCAGTTCCAAAATACATACAGCAAAACTAACCTAACTAAAAGGAGTAATGTACAGTCCACAGTCACACTGGCAATGTCTAGGCCAAAGGCGAACCTCTGCTGGGCAGGGACCTGGGTGAATGCTTGGACTGCAGGGACTCTGCCCTTCCCTCCACCAGGAGACAGGTTCCTGCAAACTGTGGTCACATTTGTCACTAGGCTGCCCCCAGGGCGTCAGCTGGCTGCCAGTCAAACACTCTATCACCTAGACTGGCAGAAACACGGGGAAGAGATGAAAAACACGTGGTGTTCACAGTACTCTCCTTTTAATGCAATTTAAGCCTCCTACAGCCTCAGAAAAGAAACTCGGGTTTATTTAAAAACAACAGGTGCCTGTGAAATAAATCACAAGGACAATACCCAGCACCTGACATTAGTCCCCCTGCCAAAAGCCAGTGCCCCACGTCTGAAGATGCTGTCATCAGTGCTGTAACACCTTCTGGCTCTTAATATTTCCCGTTAAAAAATATATTCTGAGGCTGTGATGCTGATGGGTGAGCGAGGCCCCCTGAGAGAGCTCTGCTGGGGCTCGAGTCCAGTCTCAGTGTCACGGCTTCCTCCTGCAGCTTCTTGGCCTTTGGGAAGCGAAGAGGAGAGGGGAAGTGAGACCGGCAGCCCCGCCCCGTCAGGCAGCCCCGCCCCGTCAGGCAGCCCCGCCCCGTCAGGCAGCCCCGCCCCGTCAGGCAGCCCCGCCCCGTCAGGCAGCCCCGCCCCGTCAGGCAGCCCCGCCCCGTCAGGCAGCCCCGCCCCGTCAGGCAGCCCCGCCCCGTCAGGCAGCCCCGCCCCGTCAGGCAGCCCCGCCCCGTCAGGCAGCCCCGCCCCGTCAGGCAGCCCCGCCCCGTCAGGCAGCCCCGCCCCGTCAGGCAGCCCCGCCCCGTCAGGCAGCCCCGCCCCGTCAGGCAGCCCCGCCCCGTCAGGCAGCCCCGATGAGCTGGGCTTTGCCTCCACACCATAGTGTAGCCTTCCCCGCCCCCACCGGGGCTCCGGTTCTGTCCCTCTGTGCAAGGACACCAATAGCAAGGGCTACTCATCTTGGTGTCCCCAGCAGGCCCTACCGAGTGTCCTCTAGAATGAGTGGGTGAACAGAGGGCCCCTCTAAAGCTGGTACCCCCAGGCCGCTTGCCGGAGAACTGCTGACTTGCACTGCCCTGGAGGCAGACCCACAGCCACAGCCCCAGAGCAGGCCAGCCTGCAACACCCCCTACCCACCCCCCTCCGTGGTCAGTGACACCCCTGCTCCAACCCAGGCTCCCAGCTCAGCCTGCAGGCCAGAGCAAGGCCCGACAGGAGGAGGTCCTGGCTCACTGCGCAGGGGCAACTGCAGTGCTCCACCTCCCCACCCTGAGGAAGGCCGTCCTGAGTCCTCCCTTTGGCCTCCGTGGGGCACGACTGGACCTGCACCTGCAGCCCTCCCCTCTGCAGCTGCGACACAGTCGTGGGTTTGATGGTCATCCTGGGGGACGTCGTGGGGCCTAGGGAGGCACTGTTGCCTGCTGGCCCCGTGAGTGCGCACTGGCCACTGTGCTCCAGCAGGCCTTCATCTCCCTGTGGACGTGGCCATGGCCTCCTGTGGAGTCTCACCTTTTCTGCATGCCTGCCTGCCATTCAGTCTCCCAAACTGGGCAGCTCTTGACACTCCTCTCCTCCTGGCCGAATCCTGTCCCCAGAGAGACCTTGGCACAGGGGCTGGCCCCCAGCATTGCGTGGTGGTCCCCAGAGAGGCTGAGCCCCAAATCTCACATCTGAGTGCAGCGAGCCTGAGAGGCCTGAGCTGGCCGTGTCCTCCCTGACCTCAGGACTGTTACTCCTTCCACCTGCTCTAGACCGGGACACCACAGCAGGTGCTGAGTCTCAGGATCAATCCTCTACTTTGGCTCTTAAAACCGCACCCCTCTCTGATTTCCACCACTCCTCTTGCTTCTTTCACTTCCGGGGGGGTTTGTTCAGCTCGTCCACTGATTTAAATCTTTTAAAATCTTTGCCACATCTTTGCTCCACCTCCAAGAGCTCTCCCTGGGAGTCGAGCACCTGTTTGGGGAGCAGCTTGCTGTGTTTCGTGGTGCCGTGTCTTCTTTATTGCTGGAGGATTTGGAAAGCTGGATTGTAATTTCTACTTGTCTTCAGTGAGGTCTGCTTCCCAGCTCACTGTCCACCTGGTCTGCAAGGCCTCTCCTTCACATGGGTCACTCACAAGGCCTGCAGCCTCATCCTGGCAGCTGAGAGGACAGGAGGGGTGAGAAAGCTCCTGGCACGTCCCCGACAGGCTGGCCCTCATCTCTTCTCGGGATTCACAAAGGCAGCCCATGGCCACGTCACCTATGATGCCAGGTTGTTCCATTCTCTAGAGAGGAACCCAACAACCTTCCGGAGGCCTGTGGAGCCAGTGGACCAAGTGGTGCCAGTAAATGGGCTGGATCTCACTTGAGCCCAGGCCTCCAGCTCTCAGTCCCACTGTTCCTAGTTTGTGTTCCTGTGTGTTTTGGGTTCTGTGAAACAAATCATCTGGGATCCTGTTGGCATTTGTCTCTGTAGGCCCTTAACACTGCATCTGCAGGTGGCTTTTATTTTGCAAAACCACATGGCCTTGACTGTGTCAGGATTCAGGCTCAGCTGCTAGGCCCAAGGTCCAGCTCCCAGGACTGGAGAGTAGACACTCCTACAGCCTGCTACTCTGTATCCTCAATCAGGCTTTCACTGGGGCCCATGATGGCTGCCCAGCTCCTGCACTCAGGCTTGCATTCTGCCTAGGGGAAGGGAAGTTCCAGGCTCAGGGAGAGTGAACACAGCTGTCTCACCCTGCT
The DNA here is from genome assembly GCF_045843805.1 of Urocitellus parryii. Taxonomy (NCBI): domain Eukaryota; kingdom Metazoa; phylum Chordata; class Mammalia; order Rodentia; family Sciuridae; genus Urocitellus; species Urocitellus parryii. The sequence continues at coordinate 210,464,110 of NC_135535.1, read as the reverse complement.
GGCCAGAGCAGTGACGTGTGGGAGAAGGAGGGAACGGGCCTTTTGTGAGGTGCCTGTGCCCAGCTAAAGCTGAGGGTTCTCTCAGGGCAGAGGGCAGGGAAGCCTCCTCTCCTGGCACCTGGTCTGACCTGAGGAAGCTGGCAAGGGCCAGCTCTGGGGGCTGCTTCCTTTCAACATTTCCTTCTGTCACCTGTAGATGATGGAGACAGGGCCCACAGATGGCTTTGGGGACAGGGAGCAGGGACTTCCTGTCTGGACAGTGGTAGAGGGGGGCTCAGGACACTGTCAGGCTTGGGTGCCCTGGAGACCAGGCTGGGCCCGTGGTGAGCAAGGTGGGGACAGGCGCCTGGTGCTCGCGGGGAGGCCCGCAGTTTCCTTGGGCCACACAGGCAGAAAAGGGCCTCCGCGTCGCTGTGCCCGCAGGTCACTAGCTCAGCCTGGGCGGCTCCCCGGGCAGCGCTGCATGGGACGAGGTTGAAAGTCAAAGCATCTGGAGGGGCTTGGGGGCAGGTCTGCTCAGGAGGCTCCCAAGAAGCGCCTGGACCCCGTGAGCATCAGGCTTTCCCTTACAGATGCTGGGCACATGGTCACTGGCAAGCCCCCTTGGCTGCAGTGCCCCCCGGCCAGCCCTAGGCCAGAGCCTCCACAGGCACCCCACAGGTGTGTGGAGTGGACAGTTGCCATCCAGGGCTGTGGCTGCTGCTGGCGGACACCTCCTGCTGCACCCTCAGGTCCCAGCACACCCAGGCTCACGGTGCAGTGGGTGACCCAGGGCGATCCTGGAACACCCCCCACATTTCTGAAAGGACACATCATCCCCGCCGTGCTGGGGGCCCGTGCTCAGCAGACCCAGTGTGCACACACTCACAGAGTCCAGGTCCTGGGTGGCGGTCCTCGGCTCCGGCAGTGGCGCTACGCCTCTGGAGCTGCAGCGTGCCCGCACTGGCCGCTCCTGATGCTTCACTAGCTCCTCCAGGCTGGCACCGCCACTGGAACACAGGGCACCACAGAGCTTGGCCTGGGCATGGAGTCCTGGCACTCCCTCCACCCAGACAGCTTCCTTCCTTCTCCAGGCCAGGTGTGGTCCCTGGCTCCCTGTCCCCTCCTGCAGGGACTGTCCCTGCCTGGGCCCCCCCAGCTCCAAAGCCACAGGACAGTCCTCTGTTGCACACCGCCGCACCACGTGAGCACACACAGGAGAGTAGCACGTCTTGTTTTGCTGGATCTTTAAACAGAGCCGTGGGAAGTCCTACCAAGCAGGGGTTTTAAAAAGACCTCTTCCTATCAGCACCGAACGCAGAGCCTTGAGGCTCCCATTCCTGATGGTCAGTACAAGGACTTGGGATGGCAGAAGAGGCCCAGGGTCTGTTGCTAACTGTGGGCCTCCTGTCCCTCAGCCTCAGCCCCTTGCTCTGTGACACCATGCTGTCCCTAAGCTGACCCAAGGGTGCAGCCTGAGGTTCCCACTCTCCCCTCTCCCTGGTTGGCCCCACATGTCCCCATAGCTTCTCTGCTTTCCTGAGCTCCAGATGGTTGCCCAGATGGCCTGTCCCCTGGAGAGAGATGCCTGGCCACCACATAGCCAGACTCAGATCCTACAATTGCTCGGTGGCCTCCCACTGTGGCCTTCTGACCCAGCGGTTCCTTCCTGGGGTCGCTGCTCCTCCGCCTGAATTAGCACCGGCCTCCCAGCCCCACGGCCATCAGTCTCCTGCAGCTGAGGCCCAAGGGTCAGCCCAAGAAGCCAGGGCTGCAGAGTGAGTTAGAGCTGAGGCCTGCAAGGAGTGGGACAAACAGGGTGGCAGCGAGGCAGTAGTCTCCGCAGAGGGCCTGGAGCCTCAGTCCTGGGGCGGCTGGGCTGTGCTGCCTGCAGGAGGTCTCCGGGAGAGGCAGCACGATGGCCCGCTCCCCCCACGCCCCTGGTGGGCTGAGCCACAGCCCCAGCTGAGGAGCAGACAGCCCAGAGGGCCAAGGACAGCTGCTGTCACCCACCTGATCTCACTTGTGTGTGATGTCCTCTCTTTGCTGAGTCTCCTTCTTCCAGATGGACTGGGTGGGGCTTTCCCACTGTCCACCAGATCCATGGCGAATGGGTACTTGGATGCCATCTAGGGAAACGCAACAAGACGCTCTCAGGCACCTGAGAAGACGCTGCTCCTGGCACCTGGCCTGCCGTTCAAAGGGGGTGTTGTTTACCCGTGGTCACCATCCTGGCCTGGGGTGGGCTCCCCCCACCGTGGAGGTGGGTTTGGACAGCTTTTGGAGGTTTCCTGGACGGCCCAGGGTGTGCAGAGAAAGGTGTGGCGCGAGGGACCCAGGGTGGCCCCTGAGCCTGCCGAGGCTGGCCCCCGTCGCCCTGAGATCCTGTCACCTGAGAGAACATGATGCCCGCTGCCCAAAACGGGCCCCAGGCTTCCACACAGAAGCTTGGGCAGAGCCACCTGTGCCCAGGAGGCAAGGCCAGCTGGCTGCCAGCCGAGCACATGGACCCACAGGCCTGCCTGGCTGGGAGGCTGTCCTCACTGCACTGGGGAGCACTGGGCTAGGCCCAAACACACCCACAGCCCCTGCTGTCCACGGGCTTTCAGGGGCAGTCCCCAGTCCAGGGCTGCTTTGCTGGATCAGACCGACTTCTGATTTTACTGGACTTGGGAGATGGCAGGGAAGCAGAATGTGGAGAGGGGCACAGTGACCAGGCAGGGGTGGCCCAGCTAGGGCAGAGACCAACAGGCTGTCTGTAAACCAAGAGACCAGCTGGACTCAGGGAAACGACTCCTGTGTATGGCCACAAAGGTCCACACCGCCACTGGACCACGCTCCCTCTTCCTGACACACCACTCAGACTTCAGGTCACCTGGGCTTTCTCACCCTGCTCTGGTCAGTAGGAAAACGCCCGACTCCCTGTCCACTGCCCTGGCCCACCCCTCCTCCCACACGCCACCCCTGGAAGCTGGCTGGACTCCTGGCGGGCGCCGGCCCCTCCCACTCCCACCAGCAGGCACACTGGGCCACACTGGTTTCCCGAGACTCCACACCTCCAGTCCTGCTCCGCTCCCTGCCGGCCGTCTGTGCCCTCACCTCTGCTTCTCTCGGCTGTAGCCCAACAGGCCCAGCTTCCTCTTGGCTTCTGTAACCTGCGCTGTGCTGGTCCCTGCCCACATCCTGCACTGCAGCCGCCAGCTCACTGCCAGGACCAGGGGACGGTGTCTCTACACAGGGGTCCCAAGCTGCTCCTATAGCGTCAGTGCCGGAGCTGGGGGCTTGGGGGCCTCCATACTCAGGAGTGCAACCTGGACACCAGGGGTGGACACACCAAGGGCGCTGCTCACTGTGGCTTCCAGTGGAGCCTGATGGGGGACCTCTGGGTCTGCGTGTGCAGGAGCGTGTGTGCCTGCAGGCACGAGTGTGTCTGCTGTGGTGTGTCTGTGCGGGTGCCAGGACTGGAGGGCTGTCAGAGCAGTGGGTAGTGAGTGTGAGGATGGGAGGGTGAACTTCCTGCCAGGGGCTCCCCAGCTGCAGTCTGGCAGGACCGACTGAGGTCTGTTCCCCGTCTGAGTGGACCGCCAGAGCCAGGACCTGGTCTGTCTGCATGGAACACCCCAGACGAGCACGGTGTGCACACAGCAGCCTTGGCCTGGGGCTGGGGACCGACACAGGCCCACTGGCTAGGAGTGTCCCCCAGGTGACTCCAACAGACAGATGACAAAGCTCCATTCAGGAGGCTTTTTTTCCTTCTGAAGTCAGAAATTTAATTTTCTAAAATATTAAAAGCATTTGGAAAAAAAAAAGCCCACCCAGGCACATTCCACGAACATGGAAGAATATTCACGAAGTATCCGAGTCTCTGACGAAGACCGAGTGGGGAAGACCTGAGTGGGGAACTCGGGACCAAGGTGCGGGCCTGCCAGTGGCTGCCAAGGCCCCTTTCACACGGGAGTGTGGGGGGCACTGGTGCCGAGGCAGCCACCGTGAAAAACAGAAACGAAGGCTCTGGGCAGAGCCAGGATCCAGGAGCACCTGCCAGCTGCCGGAGGCCCTCCCTGCAGCCACCACCGCAGGCCCCTGCCTGTCACGCCTGTACAGGCCACACACTTGGGACCCCTCAGGGGACGAGCACCACTCCCGCTGACTGCCCAGGATCCGGGGAGCAGCTGCAGGCCATGTGCAGGGTCCTGGCGCCCTCTCGCGTCCTCTGGCCGACGGCAGGAGCAGGCACAAGCTGGGAGGCTGTCTTGGCCCTGCTGTGCAGACCTCGGGTGCGGCCAGCTCCTGGTCACAGGCAGCACGGCCGGGCTTACTCAGGCGGACTCGCCTCATGACCCGACTGCTTTTACTTCGGCATGATGGACTCCTGGATGTTTCCAAAAATACTTGTTCTTAACTTGGAGAGATATTTTCCAGGCCGGGCTTTCTGGTAATCCCAGTAACTTGGGAGGCTGAGGCAAAGGGACTATAAATTCAAGGCCAGCCTTAGTAACTTAGAACCTGTCTCAAAATTTAAAAAATTCAAAAGGACCGGGTGTCAGCTCAGTGGTAGAGCACGTGCCCTGGGTGCAGTCCCCAGCACAACAATGAACTGTTTCACTCCCTCAAGATGTTGGCAGCTGCTGTACAGTGACGGCTGCCCCTCCCTGAGCCCCCACCCCGTCCTGCCGCAGACAGGATGGATGGCCTGAGCGACAGTCTCCTGAGCAGCTGTTTCTGTGTGTGCACGTGTGGCTGTGGGGACCTCCACCCACTCTTCTCTTGGAGTCTCTGATTGTTAAATATCTCCACCTAGTAGATACCAAGACCTTGTCACAAACGTCGTCATCTCTGGACTTGATTATAGTATTCAGGCCATACAAAACTTTTTTCCAGTATCTGGGTGGGCACAATGTCCACATGCTGAGGTTCAGGATTCGTGGGAAAGCCAGTAGTCACAGCCACCTGCCCCAGGCCTGCTGCTTCCCTGCACACTACGCCCCTGACCTGCTGTGCCTCCACCGTCTCACTTGTCTCTGGGCTGCTGCAGCAGGAGATGGAGGCACAGCGCGTGTCCTGGCCCTGCTGTCTGAATCAGTCTACCACTCTTCCCTTCTTCAAGATCAAAGCTGCACACTCAGGCCTGGCCAGGGCCCTGGGAGTGTTGTTCCTCCTCCACTACCAGCCACGCTCTAACAGGATCTGTGCATGTTCTGCAATCGTGTTGGTTGAACTTACAGCCACTTTGGTGGGGTTTTTTGTGGGGGGTATACTGGGGGTTGAACCCAGGGGCACTCTACCTCTAAGCTACGTCCTGCCCCTTTCATTTTTCATTTTGAGACGGGGTCTTGTTAGGTTGCTCAGGATGAGCTGGAACTTGGGATCCTCCTGCCTCAGCCTCCTGAGTCACCAGGATGACAGGTATGTGCCACTACACCTGGCTTACCTTGTCTTCAAGATATCTTCAAGTCGGTAGATAATGGATCTAACTCAACGCTTTTGACGCTATGCTGACAACTCATAGTTTGGATGTAACCATGTCTTTAGTCATATCTACCTACTGACATTTAAGTTATTTTCAATTTTTTTCTATAATCAAGGTCTGAAAGCCTTCTTAAGGGTGTGTCATTGTGTGTGTGTTTCCTAGAAGCAATGTAATATATATCTAAAATTTTAATATGTCAGGAAATAAAGAACATGTTGTCTATCCACAACATTCAGTGTGTGGATGGGCACGAATGCTGAGCAGGACAGACAGCCACACCGTGACAGCGGCAGTGGCCTCAGCACTCTGCCACAATAAAGGAAGATGTGGGGTTTCAGGCTGGGACACCTTTGAGCCCCCAGGAAGATAGTGCTTCACGGGCATCTTGAAGCCAAACGCTGATTCTGCTCCTGAGAAAGATCTCTAGGGTAGGACATGCCTCTAACTTGAAGCCACAGGTTCTGTTTGAAGGGAGGACCCAAAGCATCTTGAACGGCAGGCCACTATGTGGCCACCTCTCCATCTAGAGTGTGAGCAGGCCAGGCTTGGAGTTGGCATGGCTGTCATGGTGTGCCGGGCCAGGTGCAGGCAGCCCGTACCATCAGGCAGGACCCAGGACCCCAACCACAGCAGAGCCCCAAAGGCCCTACTGTGGTCAGTGGTGCTGACCCACTGACATTGCAGCAGGTAAGGGGTGAGCAGAAGTCAACCCAGAGATTCCCAGGGTCATCAGCAGCAGGCCAGATGCTGCAGACAAGCCCTGCCAGCTGCAGCCACAGCCACAGGTGCGTGCAAGGCTCCAGGTCTCCTGGAGGTGAGGCCGGGTCAGCTACAGAGGGGAGGACCCTGAGACCACACCACCTTGACCAGGCGACAGGGGCCAGGCCAACCACCACCAGTGCTGCACCCAGGAAGACACAGGCCACTCCTGAGGTCCTGCCCCCAGTGGAAAACCTGGGGCTCCCTGGGAGAAGTGCCAGGTAAGTCCTGGCCCAGGTGCTTGCACAGTGACTGATCAGCACTACAGGGTCGACAAGGTCACAAAGGACACAGGAAGACTGACCACCGCCCTCTCCTGGAGGTCCCTGGGGGATGTGAGGACAGTGAGCCACGGGACACCTGAGCAGAACAGGGTGACCCGTCGGTGGAGAAGCTGGTGAGACGTGGTCTTTGTCTGGGCCCTGGCGCAGCACCTGCGTGGACATCAGTCCCCAGCCCTGCTCTGAGGTCACACGGGATGTCAACACCAGCTGGGTGAGGAGCGTGCGAGACTCTGCGAGACTCTGGTGAGTCGGAAACCAGTGTGATGTGAAATCAAGATGCCGCCGCGAAGCACTGCAGCTGCTGCTGGGGTGCAGGCAAAGGCCTCGGGGACCTCCCGGGGTGGTGCTGGGCACCACAGAGGCACCTGGCTTCTCGGGATCATGCAACGAACAGCTCTTCAAGAAGTGACAAGAGACCCGGGTGGCCCAGTGGAGCAGCACACCTGCGGTCGGCTCACAACAGAGCACCAGACGAGGCCGGGAGGAGAGGCCGGCTCCCAGCACCCTCCTGTCACCTGCACCTCAAGTGGTTTGGGGATATGGGAACAGGAGCTACACCCACAGCACTTATGCCACCCAGCCTGAGAGCTGGCAACCCCAGGGCCAAGGACAAGATCACTGAGGCCACCGCTTCCCGGCCTCTGAGGCAGAGATGAGAGTAAGGGTCCCAGGAAGACACCTGAAAACACGTGGAACCTGGTGGTGTTTTATTTTCATTTTTCCCCTTTTCCCCTTAACTCCTATCTCCCTTCCCTCTGCAAGCACCTGATCCACTGGACAGATCTTACAAGGCAGCAGCTAAGAGGGTGTCCCAGAGGCCAGGCCAGAGGATGCCCAGCTCCACCCGGCAGTCTCACGCCCCAGCTATGTGGGACCACGTGCAGCCCCACCTGCCGTGCAGGGCTGGCCCAGGCGGAGGTGCCCTGCCCGCCCTGCCCACCACGCTGTGCCTACCATGCTCCTCTGCAGGGGCAGCAGCTGACTGAGCGTCTCCTGCCTCTTCCTCATCACCTGGGCCTGCTCCCTCCACTCCTGCAGGGCTCTCTTTTCTCTGGAGAAAACACGTTGTGGTATCAATGTCACAAGCCACAGGCAGCTTCAAGCAGTGCTCACAAAGAATTCTGCCTTTTTAGCTGCATACAAACAGCCTTCTCTTCCTGTCTGCCTGTCCCCAAGGGGAAGCACAGGGGCCCATGGGCCCTCCAGGAAGGGCCTTGCCTGTGAAGGTTCCAAAGACCACCCACTCACAAGCAGACTTCCCACGAGGTGGCTTTCTCTAGAACCTGAGTGCCTCCAGTCTCCCCGGCCTCGGGCACAGTGCCTACTCCCTGGGGCAGGGCCATGCCCAGGGGCTGTGAGCTCTCTCCAGCAAGGCCATCCGGAGTCTGCAGCTGGGCCTTGGCTCCTTGAGGAGTGCAGACTTCCTGAGTTGTCCCCTGTGGCTGGGGATGGGATGGGCCTCTGAGAGCCCTCGCCGGCCGAGGGCTGATCCACCCTGCAGCCTCCTCTGGAGCCCCAAGGGGCACCTTCCTGTCTGCTGGCAGTTCCTGGTTGGCTCTCCTCCACCTCATGCCCCAGACTGGCCTCTCGTCTCCTCCTGACCCTCTGCCCACCACAGCGGCCCTGCGGCATCAAGCCTGGCTGCACCCTCCCCAGGCCTTCTACCCTCGGGGCGCAGGTCTGCGTGTCTCTTGGCACCTCCTCCTGGGTGACGATAGGCTCTGCCACCTGCCTACATGGACCCTGGACCAGCCCAGTGTGCTGGCAATACCCCCACCTCCTCCCATCTCCTAGCCAAGGGACTCCAGGCAGTGTCTGTGCCTCTCAGTCACACAGTACAGGAGGGACCTGTTTGCCCCCTGGGAAACAAGGGGGTGACCTCCCTCCATGGGTGGCATGATGGAGCCTAACCACATGCTGGCCTCTGGGAGCTGCTCAGCAAGGAGGCCCGCAGGTCTTGGGCTCCAGGCAGGGCATCAAGGGTCTGACCTGCTTCTGCCTTCAAGGTATTTTTTTTTCCTAGAAAAGCCTGAGTTGCTCCTGGAGGACAGCCAGGTGCAGGGGTCTGGGTGCTGGGTGGGACCTGCCAACCGCCGCAGAAGCTGGGCACCCCTTGGCTGCAGACAGAAACGCATCCCTGTGGGCACTTCAGCAGGCTTTGAAGCGGAGGGAGCAGGAACCCAGGGGCAGTGCAGGCACCTGGGCTTGCCTGGGCCAGGTCACCCCAAGGCCCACGGGCACACCAGGGATGGAGTAGCCAGCCTGGGGAGAGGTGGAGAGGCCAGGGAGACAGAAAGTCTGCCCTTTCTCTCCCTGTCTCCCCAAGCACCTGCTGGGCGCCCTCAATGGTGAACCTGAGCACAAGGCAGGGAGCACAGGGGCTGTGGACACAGTCCACGCCAGCCAGTCTCCCGGGTCCTGAAGCAGGGTGCTGCTGGGTGGTCAGCAGCACTGATGGGCAGAGCAGGGCAGAAACTGAGGACAGGGCCTGGTGTTCTGCCAACAGCAAGCCAGCCACCATGCGCCAGGGGCAGGGGACGAGAGTAAACTCATCCATACTGTGTCTAGATGCCCTTCCTCAGAAAAGGATGTTGGGTCAGTGATGGACAGGGGAGGAGGAAGGGACCAAGAAGGAGTAAGGAATTAGGGAGACACCCGAAGGCAGGCAGTGTGGTGAGAAGGCAAGCAGGGGACTGTGCCAAGAATGGCCACAGGGAGCACTGTGCCCACACCTGTGCCAGCCCCATGAGGAGGCAGCGAGGAGCTGTGAATCGAGAGCTAGGCGCTTCAGAGAGCCGCAGCCTGGCCAGGGAGGAGGAAGCAGGCCAGGCCTCCTCGGCTGCCGCCCTCAGTCCTGCGCAGTCCACACACCCGGCAGCAGCAGGGGGCCTCGCCTGCACCGCAGACGCACCTTTTCCTCTGCTCCACCAGAGCCTGCTTCTCCCGGAGGTCCCTGAGGGCCAAGACCCGGCTCTCCTCCAGTCTTCTCACTCGAGCCACTGTCTGGTAAAGGGACGATTGGTACGGCAACGAGAGGTCGGGTAACATGCTCTTGAAGGAGGTAGTCTTCCTCCTAAAACACAAAGTGCACTCCACTGCACGCTCTGCACCCACACAGACAGCACTGCGAACTCGACTCAAAGTCCAAGAGCAGGGCCTGCCAATCGGCTGCCTCGGGAGACACGATAGCTACCAACCGTGGTCACCAGAGCCACAGCAGGGACCTGTGCTCATCTCAGCAGTCACCAGGATGGTGGACTGCAGCGGGACACTGAGCCCCACTGACCACCACTGAATGCCAGCGACTGAAGCAGAAGTCACAGGAAAAGACATCCCCAGACCCCCCTGAGAAGTGGCTGCAGCGTCAGCATGTGACTGAGTCGAGGCTGAGGCTTGGGCAGCCTCAGCCCACGCTGCCAAGCACACGCCCAGCTGGAGCTGGGATCTAAAGGGGACAAGCTTGCCACGACTTACTTGGAAAAGCATCATTATCATTCCTAACAGCAGGGGAAGGAGGGAGGGAGCAGCGGGCTACACTGCTGTCCCCAGGGACGGAGAACACCCTAAGAGCTTGGGCCTCCTAGGCCTTGCTGTGGCTGGAAACCCATGGCACACTGCCAAGGTCACTGTCTGTCAGAGTGCTCAAGGTCCCTACACCTTTACAATGTTCGACCTCCAGGACCGAGAAGGGTCAGTGCCCCCATCGTTAGTCCCCTCCCATGCAGCCCACACCTCTCCACCTATCCTCACGCCACCCAGCTCCTGCGCATGTGGCCCAGCACCCCCACAGGTGCACTGTGCATCTGCTCCTGGGTGGCTCTGGAGGGCCACAGATATCTGTCACGTTCCCATCTCTAAGATCCAGTCATGTCCCCTTGGATGCGATGAGATGCTCTGGGGGACATGTCATCTAGGTTCAGTTGTTATTCTGACACATTTTTCCTCTATACATGTATCCATATGTGCACACAGACATACACATGTCCACACACACCACCTGTGTCTGGTCTATCTCCTCTGTGACCTCACATATCCATACATGCACACAGGTGGGCACACACACACACACACACACACACACACACACACACACCACCTGTGTCTGGTCTATCTCCTCTGTGACCTCACATATCCATACGTGCACACAGGTGCACACACACACACACACACACACACCACCTGTGTCTGGTCTATCTCCTCTGTGACCTCACATATCCATACATGCACACAGGTGCACACACACACACACACACACACACACCACCTGTGTCTGGTCTATCTCCTCTGTGATCTCACATGTCCATACATGCACACAGGTGCACACACACACACACACCACCTGTGTCTGGTCTATCTCCTCTGTGACCTCACATATCCATACATGCACACAGGTGCACACACACACACACACACACACCACCTGTGTCTGGTCTATCTCCTCTGTGACCTCACATATCCATACATGCACACAGGTGCACACACACACACACACACACACACACCACCTGTGTCTGGTCTATCTCCTCTATGACCTCACATATCCATACATGCACACAGGTGGGCACACACACACACACACACACACACACACACACCACCTGTGTCTGGTCTATCTCCTCTATGACCTCACATATCCATACGTGCACACAGGTGGGCACACACACACACACACACACACACACACACACACCACCTGTGTCTGGTCTATCTTCTCTGTGACCTCACATATCCATACATGCACACAGGTGGGCACACACACACACACACACACACACACACACCACCTGTGTCTGGTCTATCTCCTCTGTGACCTCACATATCCATACATGCACACAGGTGCACACACACACACACACACACACACACCACCTGTGTCTGGTCTATCTCCTCTGTGATCCCACATGTCCATACGTGCACACAGGTACACACACACACACACACCACCTGTGTCTGGTCTATCTCCTCTGTGACCTCACATATCCATACATGCACACAGGTGCACACATACCCCACCTGTGATTAGTCTATCTCCTCTGTCACCTCACATATCCATACATGCACACAGGTGTGCACACACACAAAACCTGTGATTGGTCTATCTCCTCTATGAACTCACATATCCATACATGCACACAGGTGCACACACACACACCACCTGTGATTGGTCTATCTCCTCTATGAACTCACATATCCATACATGCACACAGGTGCGCACACACACACCACCTGTGACTGGTCTTCTCCCTTGTGACCTCACTTATCCATACATGAACACAGGTGTGCACACACACACCACCTGTGATTGGTCTATCTCCTCTCTGACCTCACATATCCATACATGCACACAGGTGCACACACACACACCACCTGTGACTGGTCTTCTCCCTTGTGACCTCACATATCCATACACGCACACAGGTGTGCACACACACTCCACCTGTGATTAGTCTATCTCTTCTGTGACCTCACATATCCATACATGCACACAGGTGCACACACACACACCACCTGTGACTGGTCTTCTCCCTGTGACCTCACTTATCCATACATGAACACAGGTGTGCACACACACACCACCTGTGACTGGTCTTCTCCCTTGTGACCTCACATATCCATATATGCACATAGGTGCACATGTGTGCACACACACACACCACTTGTGACTGGTCTTCTCCCTGTGACCTCACATATCCATACGTGCACACAGGTGCGCACACACACACCACCTGTGACTGGTCTTCTCCCTTGTGACCTCACTTATCCATACATGAACACAGGTGTGCACACACACACCACCTGTGATTGGTCTATCTCCTCTCTGACCTCACTTATCCATACATGAACACAGGTGCACACACACACACCACCTGTGACTGGTCTTCTCCCTTGTGACCTCACATATCCATACACGCACACAGGTGTGCACACACACTCCACCTGTGATTAGTCTATCTCCTCTGTGAACTCACATATCCATATGTGCACAGAGGTGCACACACACACACACCACCTGTGACTGGTCTTCTCCCTGTGACCTCACATATCCATACATGCACACAGGTGCGTGCACACACACACCACCTGTGACTGGTCTTCTCCCTTGTGACCTCACATATCCATATATGCACATAGGTGCACATGTGTGCACACACACACACCACCTGTGACTGGCCTTCTCCCTGTGACGTCACACATCCATACGTGCACACAGGTGCACACACAACCAACCCTGTCTGGTCTTCTCTCAAGTGACCTCCCATTGAGCGCCTTCTCCTGGGGGCTCCTGCCTACTCTGGTCCTGACCCGGGTGGCACTCGTGGCACTCACACACTGTAAGTTGTGGTCACACTTCTGCGAACACTTTCAGTTGCTCCCAGCCTTACCTGAGTAGGCTCCGTGGCTTTAGGTGCTCTTTCCCCTTACTGCTTAATGCTGCCTTGAGATTTGGGGGCAGCTCGATGGGCAGGAGCTGGTGCTCCAGGACCTCAGCCTTCTCGTTCTCCACGATCTCCTGTCTCAGCTTCCAGAAGCGCCTGATCTCCTCCTCGCTTGCCCAGTGCTCTGTGGCGTCGGGGGGCCTCCGGAACTCACTCAGGTGGAGCCCTTCCACGGGCGGGAAGAAGTCCGCCTCCTGTCCCCCCAGCGTGGCCTTCAGGTCCCAAGGGCTCCTGGTTTTCTCATGAGGCAGGCAGTCCTGGGACAAATCCAGCTGGGGGTCTGGAAGCTCACTCGGGTCCAGCTTCTTAACTGGTGGAGCCTCTGACAGAAGGAAATGCCATTTTAGCAGCCTGAGCATCAAGGCCACCTCCAAGAGCAGTGCGCGCCCAGATGCCGGAAAGGTGGGAGGGCGTCCCCTCACCTCCACGCAGCAGGCTGCCTCGGAGCCCAGCAGCTGCTGCACAGACAGGAGCAGACATCTCTCCAAGAGGCCAGATCTCTTTGCACAAGTGTCACTGTCCGGGGTAGGACGTGTGCACATGAGGGGTCTCTCCACATGCAGTCGGCATCTCTGCTCCCACCCTTGAGCCCTCGAGCCCTGACTTAACTTACGGCTAGCCTGCTGCTCTTGTGTGGCCATGCCTCTGCTGACTAACAGAGACTTTGGATCCACATCAGCCACGGGAGAGAAAAACTAGCCCAGGAGTGTTTCTCACTGTGTTTGGAATTGGGACCAGACTGCATTTCTGTTGATGGAAACAGGTGCTCAGAACTGTGAGCCGGGAGGACAGAGGCTGCAGCAGGGGCCCTGCCAGGCGGGGCAGCAGCTAAGGGATGGGGGCCAAAGGGAGTGTCTCACTCCAGTCACTGCTGCACCTTTTGTTCTTAAATTTTAAACAGCTGTGACCACTCTGAGCTATTGTTTGGTAAAGCATACAACCACTGTCAGACTTTCAGGCCCAGCCCGTTGTCTGTCTGCCATCCACGTGTCAGCTGCACGGCCACCCCAGCTCCAGCTGCAGCCTGCTCCGTAAACTGCAATTGGGTGGAAAGTAGTTGAGAAAGAACACTGAATGAAACTGCACACTCAAGCACTCATTATAAAAAGTATTTTCAGAATTAGCAGTTTACAGATTGTTCTCCTTTTAGCAGAGCCTTTCTCTAAACACCCCGTGGAAGGGGCTGCAGGTGCCAAGGGGCACCACCCAGCTGTCATCCCTGTACATGCCCAGGGGGCTTCTCTCCCTGCCTAAACCACAGTGAGTGAGTGGGAACTCACACAGGTGCCACACTCGCACTGCACAGGACAGCATGTCCCCCACCTCTGCACCTCACGGACTGCTACATGCTGGGGGTTTGCAGTATTTAAGAAAAGGCTCACAAAATAGGCAAAGACACACTTTTAAAAGTCCTAATTAGTTGTGAAATTCCCCTGGTGTATTTTTAGCAACTGGAAATGTGCACATTTGGCCAGTTTGCCTGTGGATAGTCCATTTAGGGGAGAGTGGAAACTGTAGACTCCTGAGAGCGCCCCCTGGAAGAAGATGGTGCCACACTCAGCAAGGACGAGAGGCCAGAGACCATGCACAGCCGTTGGAAACCACCTGGGGGCCCAGCCCTGACGTGGGAAGACACAGAAGCAGCAGGTATTCATTTTTGACAAACTATTTGATGTATTTTGGGCTTTTTAGTTTGAAATGGCCTCAAACTTAAAGAACAGTGCAAGAACAGGGTGGAGGGCCTGAGCTGCACCTGATGCCAGGTGCGCAGCTGTGGAGTCCCACCTGGCACCAGGGCCACAGCTGTGTCCACGCTGCCCTCCCTCTCAGACACGGCTTCTACCTCAGATGGACTCTCCCGCAAGGGCCACCCCAGCCTGGAGAACTGGGGTGTCAGACTGAAGGCTCACTGTCCACCCACAGACCCTCTATGTGTCCCAACAGTGCCCTCTTCCATCTCTCTCCAAATAGGTCAAGCATTCATGGCTTCCTGCTCCTTTGGTCTCCTCCAATCTGGAAAGACCCTGCTGGCCATTCCCTTCCCTGGTGTGCTCCTCTGTGAAGGGTGCAGACTGTCCTGTGCAATGTCCCTCCATGGGGTCCGTGGGGTCTATCCTTGAGTAGACTGCATCTTGGGCCCCCAGGTAGGCCTAACGGCCCCTGTCCTCACGCAGCTCCCCAGCTGCAGAGTCCAGGCCCTCATGCCTACCTCTCCTCAGCCACCCAGGCTCATGCTACCTGATGCCCCAGCCAGGTGCCACTGCCCTCCACGGTGCAGTCCAGGTCAGACAGCCAGGGGTGCAGATGTGTCCAAGACCCCAACTTGCAGACTCTTCCCCACTGGGGGCATCCTGTTCATTCTTCCCATGCCCCACAACCCATCAGCATCATAAAAGCCAGGCGCTTTTGCCATGTACCCCAGAAGGAGCCAGCCTACCGAACGAGACTGTTGGGGACAACCCAAAGGACACTTATGGGCCTGTGACCTGCTGCCTGCTAAGAGTACACCACCCACATGCTCTCAGCAGCTATGCAGCCCAAACCATGCCAAGGTCAGGTGCCGTGCAGCATGGCAGTGCCAGCAGAGACTCCAGCAGTTCCCAGGGTAAGCTGACTGCCCACTCTTGAAGGCCAGGGTATCGGGCCAGTGAGAAACACTCCTGCATTACAGCCCACCCTTGACCTCCACACATGATCAAAAGCTGGCTGCTTTCTCGGCTGGAGGAGACGCCAGCCGCTCTGCTAGGGCACTCCCTCCTGGAGGAGATGCCAGCTGGAGCTTGGTCAATGTGTGTGTACTCCTCCACTGGGTGCCATTTTCACTGTCCCCAACCAACCTGTCTCTAGCATCACAATGGCTATCTGCCTTTCCCAGTCCATGTCACAAGATTCGTGGCAGCTTTTGATGCCACTGCACATGCCTCTCACACAGGATGGCAGGCCTGGAGAGCATACACCATCTCCGGAGCTAAGGGCACCAGGGTGCAGTGCTTCCTGGGCTTGGCACCACCACTCTGTGAGTCTTCCTATGCAGACATTCCTGGGGGTCTTCTGATTGGCACCTGGTGTCCTCACCAGCTGCTCTCGGCCCTCTGGCTCATGGTACACTGCCCTCCACCAGTGTTTCCCGGGTTCGCCTCCAAGCCAGCCACTGGCTCGAGCATCCAGATCTTGGAGCTGCTTCCGAGGATTCAACCTAGACATCGCACAGTGTGTATGACCAACACTCTGAAGTGAGGCATCCGGGCCATCTGCGATGGATCGAGGACAGATGCATTAAGCACAGGCCTGGTCATCTTGGACCAGGCTTTTCTACCAGCTTCTGGATGCTACAGTCCATCAGGAGAATGAAGCTCTTACTCTTTCCTCTCTCCCCAGGCTCCTCTTGTCTCTGCCAAGTCCAAGCCCAGCTCCTCTGAGCCCATCAGCAGACCACTCTGCACAGGGTGCTGTAGGCAGGGGCTCACTGCAGGAGCCCCTAGAAGGCATCTGGAAAGCTTATCACAATGGCCAAAAAACCCCAAACATAAGCAAACAAGAAACGAAAACCAAAAACCACAGCCCTCCGGAAGTCTCTGTTTATAAAGTGCAATGAGCACACCAAGGAGAGAGGCTTTTCTTCCTCCTCTGTTGTTTCAAAGCCCTGCAGCCTCTTCCCTGGAGAACTCCCACCGGCTGAAGACCCCAGGAGAGTCACAGTGGCCGTGCCTGGAGGCAACTCCCAACAGGCCCAGAAGCAAGTCTCCTTACCCAGGGCACCTCCAAGGAGTTCAGGAGCTCGGCTGTGGGCTTGGGATCACTGGAAGCTGTTACCAAGTACATGCCACCTGGGCCACAAGTGCAAGCTCACGTGTCACTGCCACAGGCCAACTGTTTACATATGCAATTTACATTATCTATGTGGCTTTCTTGGCTAATCATTAAAAATGCACACGTTCCTACGTATAGAGTATATGACTTAGTCCAACTTTAACCACGGTGAAGTCAATGTTTCAGAATGTTTACTGTTTTGGTGAGCTTCATGGTGATTCTCCTTCATCTCTATTTCACTTTACTTTTTCTAAGTGTAAGTAACTACAAGACCATTTGAGATCAGATGAGATTGTGAGCCCTGAAAACATCTTCCGGTCATGTGCTGACAAGGTGGAGTAGCTGAGCAAGGGCCTGCTGCAGAGCTGACAAGACCAACACGCTGGCAGGGCCCCTCTGCTCCTCTCCTGTACCTGCAGGCTTACTTTGGTCTTCTAATGGAGCACGGAGCACGGGCCTCCTGAGCCTCTGCTCCCTGCTGGCTTCGTTAAGTTCCCACAGTGACCTCCAGACAGGCTCTGTGATGCACCCTGGGGACGTGGATCCTCGAGCACAGGCCAAGCGAGGTGGTGTGGCTGGTCCTCTTGGGACCCTCAGAGGACAGCAGCTGCCCAGATCTTCAGGAGGACATCAAGAAGAGAGGAACGAGCTCCACCCTGGCCTAGAAAAGCTTGACCCCCAGTCCATGCACGATGTCATCAGTTGCATCCCCAGCCATCGTCCCACAAACCTGAAGCAGCTGACTCTCTGGGGAAGGAGTGCTCCACTGCACAGATCCGCAGGAAGGTCAGGATGGCCACCACTCCTTTCTGCACGATGAGCTGAGGAGGGAATTCCAGAGGGCAGTGTCTTAAGTTCAGTGCCTTCAGCGTGGCCACGTTCCCTGCAATGGAGGAGAGAAACGTCAGTGCTCTGCAAGACGCTGCTGCGGGGACACAGACGAGATCAAAGCAGCTGGTCTTGCCTTTAAAACGACTCTAGTTGGTATTGGGGTCAGAGCAGAGGAGGACAGCTGAGCTTGCTCTTTAAAAGCTGCAGGAAAGCACAATCCACAGATTGAGAACAGGCTACATGAAACAATAGCAGCAAAAGCCACCTGCATGCACCACTCGCAACACCCATTTGCTGCATAAAAGCTGCACCAGACCCACAGAGGTGGGGAAATGTGTCCTGCCCTCGGGGAGTGGGCAGTCACCCAGAACTGCCTGTGGGCAGTCCCAGATGCTGGGTCCAGCAGACAGACTTCAAAGCAGCCATGACAGCTGGGCATGGTGGCGCACGCCTGTAATCCCAGCCACTTGGAAGGCTGAGGCAGGAGGGTCGTGAGTTCAAAGCCATCCTCTGCAACTTAGCGAGACCCTGTCTCAAAATAAAACATAAAATGGGCTGGGGGGAGGGGGATATGACTCAATGGTTAAGCACCTGTGGGTTCAATCCCTGATACCAAAACAAAGGAAATACTACCTTACCCACCCTCCAGCCCTATCTGCTGTGTGCATCCACAGGCTCCAGCAACCCAAAAGAGCAGCATTTAAAATCATCTGTTGTTTTATTGTTCTAACACTTACCCAGCTCCACGGGTAACACTTTGATAGGATTTCTTTCTAAAAGCAAAGTTTTCAAATGCCTTTAAAGCAAAAAAGTAAAATTAAAAATTAAAAAGCAGAAAATTAAAAATGACCACACCTAAAATATACCGTCAAATCTCTTCATTTTCCTTCTCTTTCAGAAGTAAGTGCAACATAGATCCCAACCCCGATTCCAGCACTGACCTGCCACTGGCAGCCCCAGTCAGCGTAAGGCTCTGCCCCGGCACCACCTGTACCTGGGGCCAGGCCACTCTCCACCGTGGGTGCTGCCTGGGCACTGTGGGTGCTGCCCGGGCACCGTGGGCACTCAGCAGCATCCTGGGCCTCCCCCTAGAGATGCTGTGTGGTTCCCTCCAGCTGTGACAGCCCCACTGTCTCTGGACACTGCCAACAGTCTTCTGGGGCAAACCCGCCAGCCAAGAAGCCCTGCGCTAGGCTTTCCACCTCTTCCCATCGGGACTGCGCCTTGACCCCAACCCATGGCACGCTGTGAGCAGTCCAGGTGCTTCCTGGGCTCCGGAAGGAGTTTCAGCAGTGTTTGGAGACCCAGCTGTGCAGGACACACCTACGCCATCAGAGGCAGTCACACACCAGGCTTCTGGGAAGTCTCAAGGCAGGCACGGCCAGAGGGGACTTCTAGATGTGTGCCTTCTCTCCGTAGTGCCTATTAACAGCTCATGCATTAAGACAAAATGTGCCATAGACAGACGGGGTATACAAAAGGTGCCCTCTAAAATTCACTGACTGAATCATGATGGAAAAAATCAGTATTTTACATTAAACTTTATTTTGCACTTCTTCTTCTGCTCATTTTTCACATCTACTTCTGAGGACTGTATCATCTGTCCACCTGTGCAACTGCGTACTCAAGACGTTGAGATCTTGGTCAGCTGTGATGTGGGTGAACTTTTTCACCCCCCAAGGCAAATGAGACTCAGACAGGCCCCCCCCCCAGGTACTGCCTCACGTAGGGGAAGTGAGTGTGGCCAACTCTGCCATGTGGGGTGGTCTGAGAAGCTGTGTGGGGAAGGAGAGCTGCCACTGTGGACTGCACCAACTTGCACCCCAGCCAGGTCCGCACTGTCCAGCTGGAGCCACTGGAGCCATGCAGCCTTCTACCAGCCAGGGTCATTGCACACAGAAGCGTGGCCCAAGCTTCTTTTGGGGCAGGTGCTGCCACCAGTAGGGGCTGGTGCTGCCTGCTGCCCGTGCTCCTGGCTCAGCACCGCCTGAGCTGCTGCAGGGAGGGCCAACGGGGCCACAGGTCAGCCCAGGAGGCCAAGCAGGGCAGGGCTTGCACCGTCTTCTTGCACTGTCTCTTGGTGAAGCCAGCGTCAGCAGGTGACAGTGGACAGTGACCAGGAGTCCTGTCTTCTCCCAGGGTGCCCTTGAGAAGGGCCCCAGACCCTCGGGCACAGCGAGGGAGCCAGCATGTTTGTGATCTTTTGAGGCCAGATTGCAGCTGACGAAGACACAGGTACAAGACAGAGGCTTCCCGCCAGTATGTCATGAAAATGAATTTTCTGATTGCAATCCAGAGGAAAATCCGATTACCGAAGGATTAGACAGTTTTCTTTTACCCTCTTGGTTCTTCCTTACTATTGGGGTTTTTAAGGAATAAACTGCTGAGGGAATCCTTCCCTGCAGTGCTCAAGGTGGACCATCCCAGGGCTGCCCTTTTGGCTGCTGGGTTTTGGTCCCTTTCACTCTCACCACACAGACACAGCTACCAGGAAGCAAGGATGGTGTCTCTCCCTGTGAGACGTCTGTCTCTCCCAGTAGGGCCCCAGACACCCAGGATGGCAGAGGACAGAGTCAGCTCGCCTCCTCTTCTCCAGCGCCAAAGCCCCGGGGAGCTCGGCCCTCGCGGTAGTGCTTCTTCTTGGGAGGTGGGATGCTTCCCAAGAGCACAGGAGAGTCCCCTACCATGTACCATTGCCCCAGAATGTTCTCATCCACACTGTAAACAAACGACTGACTTGTAACACAGTCCCTTACGTCCTAGCAGTTCAACCTTCACTCATAGATTACTTCATTTCAATGATTCTCAATTGAACATACAAATCTACATAGAAAATTGGACTTGTCTGCCTGGGGATCTATTTTTTAAGAATTTCTCTCTGCTAGAAAACTCACATGTCCAAGTCACTGAGAAAGGGAAATTCTAAGGTTTTTAATAGGTCTACGATCACTCAAGATTTCTAATTGACATGTCTTAGCTCTTCAGCAAACTGATCCCATCTTAATCATATAATGGGTCATAAATCACAGAACAAGGTGTACCTAAACAACAAGAAGCAGCAGGCATTGGCTGGCAAAATCAAAGAATTCCAAACTCTGAGCTCTGTGTGCTTATTTTAGGAAGAAGTGTACTTGCAGAAATAGGCTTTAGTTTATTTTTACTCTTGAGTAGCAATTACTCACCCGAACTGAGTGCTGAGGCTAAGACAATTTATGAACAAAAAGCACTCACTCATCCAAACACAGAGGCTGATGGCCCTGTGAGGCAGGAAGCCTTCACAAATGCAGAAGCCACAAGCCCAGAGGCACAGGAGGCTGCTGGGCAGCCTTGCCTCAAATGCTGGCTCCTCTTGGGTCCACCCGTGACGCCCCCCAGCGCTCCAGGCGTCCCCACCTGCTTCAGTACTAGCCTGTCATCAGACTGGGCTAGCGACTGACGGGCACTCCTCATGGTCACATGGAGCAAGAGCACTCCTTAAACTACTTCCAAAAGCCTCACCCTGGCACTGCACCGCAGCCTGCATGACACAGTCACCGGGGACACCATGGTGTAGGAACGCCCCTCTTCCTGGTGGGGAGCGAGTCTGAATGATTCGGATTTTCCTTCCCTGAGCCTGAGAGGCTCTGACTCTCACCACATCTCGTAGTGACCTGGACACTGCTTGAAGTTTGAGGACACGCCTTCAGACGGAGGCCGGTCGCCCCATGGATTGAGCCACCCTCTCCTGTTCCTTTGTGATGTTACCCCTTTGCCCTGCTTGGGACAGAATGTTCCCTGGAAATGCCCTTTGTGTGTCCCCTTCTCTGGCTCTGCCTTTGAGCATGACCTTCCTAGACGTCAGTCAACCTGCTGACAGCAGACATCAGGAAGCCAGACTCAACCCCCTGAAACCTGACCCCCTGCCTCATTTGAATGGCTTCTCCTCAATAAAGGGTTCAGCACATGCTCGCTCGCTCTCTTTCTGGGGACCCTTAAGGTCAGAGGAGCTGTCACATGAACTCAAAGAGAAAAGTCTGTCTCTTGTGTGGATATTTCACGCAGCCCAGTTCCCCTGGAGGGACCCGAAGCGCGGCCAGGTGCTGCCTCTGGCCTGGACGGCTGCAGTGGCCTCCCAGCCATCCCTCTGCTTCCACTCTCGTCCCTGCAGCCTCCCCTCATGGTGTGGCTCAGGCCAAGTCCCACTGCTCCCTCTCCACTCACCCCTCCTGGGACTTCCCAGCTCTCCCTAAATGAATCCCAGAGTTGAGAACATGGGTTCTGCGGGCTGGCTCCCCACTGTGGGATGAATACACGAGGAGAACAGCTTAAAGGAGCATTTGGGCTCACAGTTCCAAAGGCTTAGGGCCACAGTCGGCTGGCACATTGCTCTTAGGCCTGTGGTGATGGCAGGGCATGCGGAGAAAAGGGCTCCCCTCCTGGCATCCAAGAAGCAGAGAGGGAGGAAGGGGCAGGGGACAGGAGACACTCTCCCAGGGACACCCCCACTGGCCCACTTCCTGCAACGAGGTCCCACCTCCTACAGTGTCTACCACCTCCCAGTGTCCCTTCAGCTATGCCCCATCAACGGGTTGGTCCACTGACAAGGTCAGCCTGTAGGGTTCAATTACCTCCCCAAAGCCCTGCCTCTGGACATTGCTGCCTGGGACCAAGCCTCAACACAGGAGCCTCTGGGGGACACTCCAGATCCAACCCTGTAGGCTCCAAGCTCAGTGACGCCCCAGACCTTACTACACCCCCAGCTCTGATTTGCACACTGGCCTCCAGGCCGTCATAGTCACAGCTAGGAGAGTGTGGCACATTTGGACAGCACACCTCCGACTGGCTCTAAAATGATCTAACACCTGCATTCTAAAGTAACCCCAGGAAAGCAGGCACTGATGCAGCCTAAAGAGAGGGAACAGGAACTCTGACTCACTTGTGAGAGCCAATCCCAGAGGGAAGCGCCTTGATTCTGTTGTACCGGAGGTCGAGCCAAGTCAGGTTTGGCAGCAGCTGGAAGAAATCTCTAGGAATCACGCAGAGGGCATTCCTCTGAAGATGTAATTGCTTGCACAGAAAAGAACAGAAAATGTCTCATTAACCAACCCAGTTTCGAAACATGGTTTATTCAAGAAAGCATTTCCAGAAAGACAGTATACTAACGACCATGTGTGGCACCTTAAAAAGTAACAAGACATTTTACCCTTATAGATTTAAACAGCTGACGCAGAATCAAACCAGAGTTGTTTTCAGAGCTGAGAGTGACTTCTGTGTGCCATGACAAGTACCTGCCTTCTCAATGAGGTACCTTTTGACACCAAACTCACCCAGGGCTTCACAGACCATTTTCTCCCTCCTCTGCTCCACACTCAGCGTCATGACTCTGGGTAACCCAGTGAACTGTTCCCTTGATGAGCAGGTCCTGGGGATCCACCCAAGTTCATGGCTAAGGGAAAGCTGCTGGAAATAGGGGTCTTCTATGGCACTATTTATGATAGATGGATGCACAGAAGTCCCTTCAGAAGCCATTTCAGAACAGTGTGGCCCATCAGCTCAGAAACATCCAAGTCACCATCATGGATAAGACCAGGTGGCAGCAAGACTGCTTGTCTATCTACAACCTACACACAACTGTCCCCACGTATCCACAGGGAGGCTGAAACCATGGAAAAGTACTGCATATGTGCTGCGTGCATCCCCCAATACACACACACCTAAGGAAAGGTGGGACTCATGGAGAGGCATGTAAGAGGGCCACAACCAAAGCAACAGCAGGGCTGGGCTGTGGCCCAGTGAGAGCGCTTGCTGGCATGTGTGAGGCACTGGTTCGATCCTCAGCACCCATGAGAATAATCAAAACAAAGGCAATCTGTCCATCTACAACTACAAGAAAGAGAGAGAGAAATAACAGAACCATCTAGCCATACTGTACAGTTCATAAAAGTCATTAAAACTTATGAGTTATTTATTCCTCAAATTTTCTACTTAATATTTCTGGACAAGGGGGGAATAAGGTGTATTTAATTGCACAATCATAGAATAGCCAGATGAAAGGAATTTTTAACATCATGCTATTAGCATTATTACACCCATCTCCTCCTGTACCTAGGTGTACTGAGGAGGCAGAGACAGATGCTCAGAGCATGACCTTGAAGCCAGATGGCTGGGCTCAAAGTTAGGTCTTGAAACCTATCAGCTGTGTGGCCTTGACCAAGTTCTGGAACCTCTGTGTTCCAGTGTCCTCGCCATAGCTGCTGGGCCCCACCTCACAGGGTGTGCCCCAGTCAGGGAGTGCCTGTGATCCTGGGCCTTTTACCACTACACTGTCTGCTACTCAGTGGGCAATCAGGCAATTCCTTGTATACCATAGCTCCACAAGCCCCCAAATCCAAACCATTTACAGGCCTCTGCGAGACACTGACTAGAAAAGTCACGCTCCTTATAAATGCATTGAAAATCATATGCCTATTAGAAAACCCCTGTCCCTGCCTGCTGGCAGCTGGCATGCTCTCTGGAAAGCAGTGGGGCCATCAGTGCACAGTATGTGCCTCCAGGTCAGCTGTGCATGTACACACAGGCCTCCATGCAGGACCCTCCCAGGTCAGCTGCTGGAGCAGAGTATTAACCCTTCCAGTCTGTGCTTGCCCTGTTGGTACCAGCCAATTCTAGTGTTCAGCTCCGAAACCACAGGTCCTCCTGAAGGCCAGTAAGAGGACTCCTTCCCAGCACCCCCAGAAATGCAGGCACTACCCCCATGTGAAGCTGGTGGCGTGGAAGAGTGTGTGGCCTCTCCCTGCCTCAAGGTCCTGGGAGTGTGAAGGTGGAGCATTCTTTACATGTCCCCTGAGTACCAGTATCTCTGGAAGTGCGACCTACAATTCCAAGGATTGCTCTATAGCATCAAAATGTGGCCTGTAACCCCTAAGAGTCTGCAACTGTGAGTGGTCACCTCACTTACTGATTTGTTGGCATGGCAATAAAATTATCTATCTTACGAAAGGGAAACAGTTGTGACGCTTCTCTATTAAGCTGAAGGACTTGGAATTTCCTCCTCTCCTGTAGGCAGAGTCAGTGGGAACCTCAGGGCTCGACATCTGCTTCATCACAAGTGACACACACAGGAGCCCATCACAGGATGAGGTGGGTCCCTGTGCTGGCAAAGCCCTCAGAGGTCAGTGCTAATCAAGAACAGCAAGAGCAGCGCCGGCCCTGGCAGCAAACAGGTAAACAAACTGGCAAGCAGGCTTCAGCAGTGCAGGCGCCACCTGAAATGCCAAAGTGCAGCTTCCATGAAACTGCTGGGCATGTCAACTCACATCACAATGTTCCACCCACTGTCTTCACAATAATCCCAGACTCCAGGTGAAGTCAAATGAGTTAGGGACCCTCGGTGACTCCAGCCGGGCTGGCACTGCTGGGGGGAGCAAGGTCTGCATCCAGGCTGTGCTCTAAGAAGGTGGTGCTCCGGAAGCACTCCCAGGCACTGCCCTCAGGAGGCGCCCAGCACCAAGGCCATGGCTGTCACATCGGCAACAGGGAAAGCAGTGGGAGAAACCGGCTGAACTGCTGTTCCACTGCTCAGGTCTTTGGAGGAGTTTGTTTTTTAAATAAGAGACCAAAGATGTTTGGGTGCTTGCCTCCCCCACGGGGCCTTGGTGGAGAGTGATGGCCTGCAGGATGGGCTCCCTCTTGTGAGCAGATGCACCACTGCCCTTGCCATGGCCCATATCTCGATTTCTCTTTGTTGTGATCAGCCATATGAAAGACCAATTAACCCTTCTCTGCCTCTTTCTAGAATATTCTCCAAACAGCAAGATGCTTAGCAAGCAAGCACAGGGCTGGGTGCTCCACTTATTTGCACAGCACCGGTGTGACAACATCCCAAGGAACAGCCACTTACTTGAAGGTTGGGGATTTTGAAGACCTCTCCCATGTGATGCAGACCACTTTGACTCAAGTCCAAACTTGGTGAGGGAGAAAAGATGATTCCCTCAATAATCCTATGAACATCTCTGGAAGGGGAGGCAGGCAAACCACTGACTCCATGAGCACCCTCCTCTGCATCCTCAGCAGCCCCAGCCGGAGCCCCACAGGTGCAGCTTCCCTCCATCTGTAGCCCTCCAGCGGCCACGGCTCATCCTCCTTGGTCTGGAGTCACCTGCAAACACAGGCAGGGGAGACCCAGCAACAACCAATCACACTGACACAGAATGTGAAATTAATTGTCCAGCAATACCACCTTTGCTCAACACCAAGTTTAAGAACTGTGGCTCACCCAAATCTCAGCGGCGAGGCACAGCTCCACTTTGTCCAGCATTGATAATCAACTCTGTAATGCTTATGGGTGTTACATGCATATCTAATGGACGACGCAGTTACTGATACGTGTTCATGTCACTCCCATTTAGGGAGGAGGAGGGGTTCCAGTCAGTGAAGGAGCCGCCCCAAGGGCGCGCACATAATGGGGAGCCAGGACTGCATGAAGGTAAACTGGAGCTCCCCAGGACATCCTGGCCTTTGCACAGTAGGTGGTTGGTGATTAGCAGAGAAGGGCAGGCCTCAGCCCGCTGCAGACCCCACAGGGAAAACGTCCACACCCCAACTGAAATATGCCAGGATGGCCCCGCCTCTATTTTCCCCATTTGGCCTGGTCGAGAATTGTCTCAAGTTCCCAGCCCAAGAGGTCTCTGCAGGAAAGGAGACCAGGGCCTGGCGCAGCCTTATCCGAAGCCCCTGCGGAAGGCCACGCCGCCGGCACAACCCCCCAAGTCTGCCCAGAAGCCCCGCCCGGCCCCGCAGGCACCACACCTCCCACAGCCCCGCCCCGCAAGCAACCACGCCCCGCAGCTCCGCCCCTCAGGCACACCACGCCTCGCAGCCCCGCCCCATCGGCACACCGCGCCCCGCCCCGCAGGCACGCCCCGCCCCGCAGCCCCGCCCCGCACATACACCACCCCTGCAGCTCCGCCCCTCAGGCACACCACGCCCCGCAGCCGCCCCGCAGCCGCCCCGCAGCCGCCCCGCAGCCGCCCCGCAGCCGCCCCGCAGCCGCCCCGCAGCCGCCCCGCAGCCGCCCCGCAGCCGCCCCGCAGCCGCCCCGCAGCCGCCCCGCCCCCCACATCCCGCAGCCACACCCCGCGCCCCGCAGCGGACGGCCCCGCCTTCTCCCGCCTGTGTCTGGAGTCCCCTGGCCTCCGCCCCGCCCCGCCCGTCCTGCAGCCCCGCCCGCCTCGCGCCCGCCTACCTGCGGACCCTTCTGCTGCAGGCCCGCAGCCCGGCCGCTGAGAGTAGGGGGCGCCGCCAACAATGGAGGCGGCTTGGGCCCGCGGTCGCCCTGGAGACGCCGCGCGACGGGGTGCCTGCGGGCGCCGAGCCGCAGAGGGCGCTATACTGCGCTTGCGCGCGCCGTGTCTTCTACAGGGCGGGAGGGGCGATGGAGAGGGCGGGGGCGGGGCGGGGGCGGGGCTCGGGAGGAGGGGTGGGCGGGGGCGGGGCTCGGGAGGAGGATGGGGCGGGGGAGGGGCCGAGGTGGGCGGGGGCGGGGCTCTGAAGGGAAAGGTAGGGCGAGGGCGTGGGGGCAGCGCGGCGAGGGTGGGGCGGGTCCAGGGCCAGCGGGTCAGCCACAGGAGCCCCAGGCGTTGGCAGCTTTGCGGGCGGTGGCCGGGTTTCTGCTGTGACGGCAGGTGAGGCCTTGCGGACGCCGCCCATGGAAACTGGGGAGGTTGAACACACAAAAACAAAGGTAATTCCATCAGGCCGAGCATGGCTGTAGGGGTCACTTTTCCTGCATGAGCAACCGCCTAACTGGCAGAGACGTCAGAAGGCTCTACTACTGAGCGAGGCTGTCAAGAGACCAGTGACCACAGCTTCAGTGATGTTCTGAGGCCACTTGCTGATCCAGTCAGATCCCAATGGCACCGAGATGGTCCTGGACACAGGAAGAAGGGAACATCACTGGAGATCTTAAGTAAGTTCTACAGCTCTTCATATGCTCTGTGTCAAACCCAGGGCAGTGTGAGCACATGGTCAGGTCCCAGGAAGGTCACCGAAAACAGACTGACCAGTGGCCCAAATACTGAGACCAGCGCGCAAACTGCTCAGGGCAATGGTTCAGCGTATGTAAGGTGGTGGAAGCAAAGGTGATCCTGGCCTGCCGGAAGGAAGCAGAGGGGAATTCCGGGACTGCAGGACAGTAACACAGCATCCAAACACTCGGAACTGAAGGGACACTTGTGGAATGGAAAGCAGAGCAGGAGACAATGTCCACTGGCATGCAAGAGAGTACTAAACTGGGGACATAGGGACCCAGTGAATGTGTCTACCAAACTGACTGATCAACTGTTACCAGCACTCCTCCCCACACCCCATGTACATTGCAGAGATACTAGCAGTTGTATACCCCTGAATATTTTGGTTACAGATTTGCAAAGTTTGTGCCAACAGGCACTTATCAGATATTTGACTCCTGCAGTTAAGTGGGCAGGCTCCAGGTGGTCGACCAAGGAGCCCACAGGCATGGTACAGAATACTACGTGACATTTTGTAATCAATGATTAGTTATAGGTGGAGACATTTTGCCATTTTCTGTCCTCACATTTTGTCCAGTTGCAATGCCACCTTTGGTCCATCTTTTGACATGTGATGTGGGTGGTTCTAAGTTTGTGAATGTACCAAGACCTCATTTTGATCTAATTCTTAAGTGATTGTTTAGCTGGTGCAGAGTTTCTTGTTGACAGCTACCGTCTATCAGAACGTTTAAGACATTAGTCCCTGGCTGCTGCTCCCTGCACGTAATTGATGTTTTTGTGCAGGGAATCTGCCTTCCCTTGCTGTGTCCTGTTCTGCAATTTCATTACAGTGTTTCTGAGTACAAATTCATTTGATGCTGCTTAGTACTTGATGTGACCCTTCTGAATCCATGCCCTCAGTTCTGGCCCCTTCTCGGCCTTCCTTCATGGCGTCTATCCACCCTGACCTTGATTCTCAAGTTGGTGGACGCCTCTGTGTTCTCCACGTCTCAGAGCCACCTTGCTCAAGCTTACCTGTGTGTGTTCTGGGTGGACTGTCCACTAAACATCCCTTCTGGTGTCCAGTCAGGCTTTGTTTCATCTACTGAGGTTCTGGGGTTTTGTTTTGTTTTTTTGTGACCTCATTTTGCAGTTCTAATTTTCTTTTTTGTTTTTATTTTGTCTCCTCCGGTTTTATTTTGTAATCTCTTTTTAATTTTTGTTGATGTTTTCTTTCTTTATCCACCATGAGATTCCTGAACAGACTCATCCCTAACTCTGATGCCTTATGCTATTTCATCTGCTGGCCTCTGGCCCTGTAACCTACCTCTCAGCACTGCGACTGGAATGCAGGCCTGCAGGGCAGGCAGGGTTTGGCATGGTCTCCCTCCTGGGTGCTCCCGGCTGTGTGCGGGTTCCTGCAGGTGCCCTGCAGGGTCAGGTGGATGCTCAGCCTGGCTGCAGGGAATCATGCCCCACCCCTGGCCCTGGGCTCGGCTGAGGTCCTTCTCTGCTTGATCCTCAGGCCACTGCGCAGAGGTGGCTTTTTCTTGGCTTCCTTTCCAGCCTGGTTTTGAGCAGAGTTCCTGACTGTTGTTGCCAGCTCCTCCTGGAGCACTTGATCTCATCCCTCCTGAGGAACGCGTCCCTGGCACCTTTGCCTGTATTTGGGCCTCCCTCTGTTTTATGATTCTAGTTTACTTTTGGTAGAAGTGTTGCTGTTTGGGGGGGTTTTTGTTCGTTTGTTTGTTTTTAACAATTATCTTTTGTCTGTGTGGGTGAGGGGCCCTGGGAAGGCCCCTGAGCATGGCTTCTTATGCTGCCCCCCGTGGAGAAGAAGGGTCTCACTCACCCGTGCTGTTCTCACTTCACATCTCTTAGGAAATTACTGTCGTCATGCTTGGTATTTTCCCAACAATCAATACTCTTCTACATCAAAAAAAGAGCAACTAATTAAAAAACAACTTGCAATCTACTTTATAGAAAATTGAACATAAGGACAATAAGCATCTCTAGATAAGTTTCAAAGATTCAGAAAATATTCTTTGGAAGATGGTCAAAGCCCCCCAAACAGCTCTGCTGTGCTCACAGTGACCAACATGGCACAGAAGGACAGCTGGGACACCTTGTCTCCTCCTTCAGAAAGAGCCAGGACCCCAGTGAAAAGGCGTCTGTCCTTCCATCCTCTCCGACTGGGCACAGACTCCGGTGGTTTCAGGAAACAGGATGTGGGCGGAGTACGAAGGCCAAAGGAGCTGCAGCTTTGTGTCCTGGGTGAAGCTTCCCAGGAGTGTGCTAACACTGTGCAAATCTTTCTGATGAGCCCAAGAGTGAACTCATTTGCCAAGGGCGGCTCTTCATTCACCCGGATCTTGGTCCCCATCTGCCTGGAGACTGGGGCCAGACCGTGTAGCTCTGCTCTCACCCCGCCCTGTGCCATGTCCATGTGCCATGTCCATGTGCCTTCATTTCCTTTGCCCTCTCTTTCCTTCCCAGCATCTTTAGCTTAATCACATGAGCAGAGTGCCTTCTGCCACGTGTGACCTGACAGTCACAGTGTGAGGGGTCAGAACATGGAGCCTGAGGAGCAGTTATTTTGTGCACTCCAGCTGGTGTCCCCTTGCCCCTCGGAAAGGAGCTCCTTTTGTCCCAGGAGTTGCCCTGGTCAGTGGCAGTGGAGGCAAGGGCCTGTGATGGTAGTGTGGGCCTACCTGTGGGGACAGCAGGAAGAAGTCTGTGCCAACCCTGAGGCCCTGCCCCACCTGCACCACAGGAAACCCAGCAACCCAGCACGGGTGCCCAACAGGACCACCCTCCCTGGCCGGTTTCCAGACCTGACTCAGGTCTGCACTTAGACACATTTAAGCTAGGAGGAGCTGACAGGTGGAAAATGACCCGTGGAGTCTATGGTAAGGGTAAGAAAAGTTCCAGAAGGATAATGAAACAGTGTTGGTTTAGCTTTCCATCACTGGGACACAGACTTGAAAAGCAGGAAAGATGGATTTGGCTCCCAGAGTCAGGCTCCAGCCCATGGTCCTGCATTGAGACAGCACATCATAGCAGGGCCACGTGGCCAAGGAAGCAAAAGGAGAGAGGAAGTTGCGGGGATCCCAAAATCCCTGCAGGGATCCCTCTGTGACCTGACTTCCTCCCTCCGGGCCCCACCTCTTAAAGGCTGACTGCTTCCCACCACAGGCTAGGAACCAACTCTGCAGCCCAGGCTTCTGGGGGACATTTAAGGTCCAAACATAACCAGAATGAAGCAGTTGAAAAAGTTATCAGTTCAGGAGGGGCAAATGGTAGGAAATAAAGAACCCTAGTCCCCAGAAGGAACGGGTGGTCAGCTGGACATGGAGTAGCCCTTGAGCTGGGAAAGAGGTGTGCCTTCTGCCTGGCCTCTGTGCTTTAGAGGGACCACGTTTTATAGCCAGAACTCTACAACTGGCCCACTGGTTCCTAAGAAGGCTCTTTGGGATTTAGTGACTGTGTTCAAGAGAGGGGTGCCCAGCCCCACTGGCCCGGAGCCAAGGACAGCAGGGCTGGGTGTGCAGGTGCTCTGGGAGCCACCCCAGGACTCTAGAGAGAGGCTCAGAGGTCCCTGCACACCAGGCAGAAGGGCTTTCGCAGCTGCTGGGCCCCTCCCTGCCTGCTGGCGTGTAGAAGTCCCCAGGGCTTCTCTGATGGCAGTTCTCTGCCTCCTGCCCCTGGTGACACAGGGGAATTCCCTCTGTGAATCCTTTGAGATACACATCAGTGGCCTGCAGTCTCTTCTAGATGATAGATGCAGTCTGATTCACTCTTAAAATTGGGAGCCATCTCACCACAAAGACATGAAAAGCAAATTTCGGCTTTATTATAAATTACTGCAAATTTTGAACCTGCTTGGAAGCCTGCCCATGCCTTGAACTCACCCTTGCCTGACCAGATAGCAGCCCTCTCTGAAACTTTAGTGACGCCTCATCAATCTTGGCCTTCCCTGGCCAGATAACGACCCTCTCTGAGGCTCTAATGACCTTCATAAATTCGGATGTCGGGGACAGCAGAAATATAAACTAGCCATTGTGTTATGCTCCTCAGAGTTTTGTTATCTGTAACCCGCCCCCCCCTCCTTTGTGTAACTTTCTGGGCTCTAAAGCTGGGCTGCAAGAAAGCTGCAATGCTGTCTTGTTCCCATGGTTTTTGTTGGGAGAGGCAGCCCGGCCGGTCGGTTGAAATAATAAGCTTGCTTTAATTTGTCTTAATTGGAGTCAGTGGTCTTTTCTTTGCATCCTGATCTAACACGAGGCACGTTGTGCATCAACATGAGAGCTTATTCTGTAAATATTCTTGGGGAATAAAACATAGGAAAATCTTATTTTGTTCTTAGGGTAAGAAAGAATTTTTTAACAAGATGTACAAGCAATAACCATAAAAACATATATGGTAAATCACTGCACTAAAAGTACTCCTGTTCACCTAAGAGATGCTGTAAGAAGAGGGCAGCCCAGAACGAGAGCAGGTATTGGCAGTTCTTATATCCAATGAAGATTAACATCCAGAACATATAATCCAGTAAAGAATATTATATAAAGAACTCCTATAATCATTACAACACGATAAAATAACAGATACGTTTAAATAGGAACCAAAATCTCATAATAGGAAAATAAAGAAATAGCCAATAAATACATAAATAGATGCTCTACTTTACCAGCTTCCAGGAAAATCTGACTTTATCCAAAGTGGGACATCAGCTTACCTTTTTTTGGCAAAAAAAGAAGGCCGATGATCCCCATGTGTCTGTGAGTCCGCAGTCCCTCTGCTGGAAGAGGGGGTGGTCCGTGGGAACTCCTGGGTGGGGTGATGACCCCGCTGGGCTCCTGACTCTTTTCTGGAGAGGCCGGGGGGATATGTACTAGCGCCCGGGTGCAAGAGTGTCCACAGCAAGGCTGTGCACTTTGGTCAAAACCAAAACCAAACCAAACTGCAAGGGCTAGGACAAGAGGAAGGGCAAGTAAACCGTACGCAGTCAGAAGATGGCACCTCTCACAGCCTACAGTGACAGTCTGGAAGGGATCTTAGAAATAGCACCAGCAGAGTAAGACGGGTTGCAAGAGACCTCTCCATCTTGGTGATGTTTAAAGGCAAGCAGAATTAAATGACAGATTGCAAGTCTGACTGTAAAATTCTAAAATGAAAAAATCGGGCAGGACATGTGGTTCAGTGGTAGAGCCCTCGCCTAGCACATGCAAGGCCCCGGGTTCCATCCCCAGGACCACACTACATAAAAATAAAGAAGAAAAAAAAATCAAGGAGACAACCCGAGGCTGAGGAGAGGGAAGACAAGAGATGAGCTGTGTGCCCTTATTCATGCTGTCAAAGGTGAGCAAGGCCAGGCATGGTTAGAGTGGTGGTCAGTACAGGGTCAATCTGTGGTTTCTGTTACAGTAAGGAAGAGTCCAGCATGCGCTCAGCTTGGATTTGCAGGGAGAGGGCTGCAGAGGAGTGAAGGGGTGGGGGCAGACAAGCTGAGCTCAGGGGGGTCAGGTAATTAAAAACTCTCAAAGATGCTGAGTGGTGGCGCATGCCTCTAATCCCAGAGGCTCAGGAGGCTGAGGCAGGAGGATCACAACTTCAAAGTCAGCCTCAGCAAAAGCAAGGCACTAAGCAACTCAGTGAGACTCTGTCTCTAAATAAAATACAAAATAGGGCTGGGGATGTGGCTCAGTGGCCAAATGCTTCTGAGTTCAATCCCCAGTACCTCTTGGAATGCAGCTCCGGACCCCCAGGTTTTCTTGGCCCACTGGTCCTGTGGTGCACCCCAACTTTGCCTTCTTGTGAGCGGGCCTGTTCCCACTCCTTGTCTTCACAGCTGTATCCCCAGGGCCATCAACATCTGTAGGAGGTCACCTGCTCACCCCACCCCTTGTGTGCCTGCTGAGCATGACTGGCCCAGACTCACCCCTCCCGCCTTGGGATGGGTTCCCTGGTAGAACCTTCCAGAGAGAGCCCCCTCAGAGCATCACAAAGTCCTGCATGTGTTCACTCCCAAGGATATTTTCATTTCATTGGCAAAATGTCCAGGCGGGTCTGTGGAGCCCCAGCTGCAGGCTTTGCTCAGCGTCACCTGGGATCCCTGCCAGCGCAGGGGGCTTCACCTGGAAGCCGGGGGGCGGGGGGCTGTGGCTAAACTTCTCTCCTCCCCCTGCTCTGGCTCCCTCAGTGTGGACTGGGTTGGTTTGTGGAGGGAGGGGATCAGGGGCAGCAGGCCTGACCTGACCAGAAAGACATGACGTCATGGCCGGATCCAAGGCTGCTGCTGCCTTGACAAAGGTGGTCAAGAGGGGTCCCTGATGTAGGGGTTCTGTGTTTGGGATTGGGGTCCCTGATGACTTCAGGGCTGTGGCATGCTTGGTGCTCGGAAAGTTTCTGTGCAAAGCCTAGGATGCCCGGTTGCTGTAGTAATGCCCTCCATGCTAGAGTCTTATCAGCTTCGACCTTAGTCTTAGGCACGTAGCTCCTGGGAATAGAAGAACTTGTTTGCTAGATAACTACAGTGTTTCACCAAGCTCCGGTGCTCCTGGAGCTGAACTAGATTTAAAGTAAGGTAGTCAGTGTAGTTAGGTAAATCGGGTCTAATACCGAGTGAAATCTAAAATGGAGGCCATGCTGGGAATGATTCCAGGAAACGCCTGACAACTCATGGAATGTTAATGAAGTCCTGAAAAGGCCCTAGGCCAAAGTCCATCCCAAAGAAGTGATAATGAAGTCCTTCCTGACCAGATAACTTCTTTGGCCCACCTGTGTCCCACCCCTCAGGCCTTCCCACCTACAGGCCATCACTGAAAGAACTACAAAAAGGGGAGACAACCGCACTTCCGCGGATTCCACCTCTTGGGTCCCCTTCTTCCTCTGGGAGAAGTCTTTTCTGCTGTCCTTTAATAAACTTCTAATTTCTACTCTGACCTTGCCTCTGCGTGCTTCTTGGTGTTATTCTTCAACATCAGGGAAGCAAGGACTCGTCACCGGTCAACAGCGGTAACAGAGCTGCCCGCCTAACAGTAACTTCAGACAAGGGACTTTCTTGAGGACTGCACAAAGCTCCTGACATTGCATATTGTAACCGTGAAATGTAACTGCAGAATAAGCAACTTTACTGATACTCTAAATAATAATGTGGTTATGGCACTAATGACCTAATGCAACCTATTGGTATAAATAAACGTGGCTGCTTGGAGAAGGAGGCATATCTGGCACCTTCCCTGCCTCTGCACCTTGTCTCTGTCTCCTCTTTATTATCATTTATACCTGGAGACCTGCTCACAGCAGT
Organism: Urocitellus parryii; assembly: GCF_045843805.1. Taxonomy (NCBI): domain Eukaryota; kingdom Metazoa; phylum Chordata; class Mammalia; order Rodentia; family Sciuridae; genus Urocitellus; species Urocitellus parryii. The sequence continues at coordinate 210,429,245 of NC_135535.1, read as the reverse complement.
CTCAGGGAGGGCTTGTCTCCATCTGCCATTTATGATTGAGTACCTGGATGTTCTCAACCTCTGCCCAGATGGGTTGTTGCCAAGGGGATGTTAGCAGAAGGGATACTGGCCAGGCCCTGACTGGCCTCTGGAATGTTGAAGAGGATGCCAAGGTGTAAGGATCCGGCGAATCGTTGGAGAAAGAGACCACAAGAGACCAGCTTCATGCAATGGGCAGGAGGGAGTTTATTGAAGAGGATCCTAATTCAGCGCGCTGAGGCTCAAGGCTCACTCAGGAAGGGAGAGCGGCCCAGAGCCCAGAGCAGAGGTCAAGCAGAGCTTAAGTACACTTTCTGGAGAGGGCGGTGGGCTTTGCATACATCAGAACAAATCATCATGAGGCTCGGGAAAATTGAACAACAACTCTGAGACGTGATTGGCTCATTCATTGGTGGGAACAGGTCGGGTGGGGTTGATTGGTCATTCCTAAGCGGGTACACATTCAAACTGATTGGTTCGGGCCCTGTGACAAACTGCACAGGGCCTTAGGCTAAATGGCCAGTAGGGCGTTGTCTTAACTATCTCAGGAATCTGGGTGTAACAGAGGAATTTAATAATACCTAATCTTTTACATTTTAATTCAAGCTTTCCAGCTTAGAAACTTTACCCTTTCAAAGGGAGTCCTAGCTGTCCAAGAGGATGTCAGATAGAGTGCAGCAGGGCAAGTCCTGAATATCTTCTACAGGGGACCACAGGCACCTTTGTGACTGCACAGAAGAGACCCACAGAAGACACCTGAACTGGATCCAGCCTGGCCAAACCCAGCCAAGATCAGCCAAATCACGGCCTCCTGCAGTGGCAACCTGAGTAGGATGCTGGGTTAGGCCTGGGGTGGCGGGTTATGTGGAGTTATTCTGGGAATAGCCAACTGATTCAGGATCACTTTGCCCCTACATAGCTCTCTGGGGCAATATCCAAGATGACCCAAGGCCAGCTCCCTCCAGGGATCCCCACCTAAGCCCAGGCAAATGAGTATCTTCCTGCCACAGAGCTCCTCCACATCTTCTGGTCTTAATATTTTACAAAATTTCTTTTGATGTACTAGGGATGGGTTTTATAGTTGTAAATTATACCTCAATACAGATGTAAAGATGGCCAATAGGAGGGAGAGAAGACTTGGCACAACCACTGTGAGATTCGGTGCAGCGATTCTGAGCACACTGGTTGAGTGCTGCCAGCCGGAATCCATCCCCCTTCCTGCTCCCGGATGGGGGGGGTCTGCTGTCTCTGAAGGAAGGCTGCCCCTCCCAGAGCAGCTTGTCCTCCTCCATGCAGGCCCCTTTATGCCCTGCCATCTGATGCTCTCGTTGCCTGGAGGGAAGAGGCTGGTCTGGGTGGGTCCAGAAGTGGCACTGCTTGATGTGTCTTCTGTCCCAGTCCCAGTCCCAGGAAAACTGGGTGCAGAGGGAGGCTGGTTTCTTCAGAGACAAGGTGCATCTGCGGGAAGGGGCGACGTCCTTGCCTCATGGGTGTTTCCCGAGTGCCCCTATCTGAACCCCAAGGCGCTCCTCCTTGCAAGTGTTCCGTTCACAGGCAGGGATTGGTGTTCGGTGTCAACTTGTCTGGGCATTTCTTTTTTCTTTCTTAAATATTTTTTAGTTGTAGTTGGACACAATATTTTATTTATTTATTTTTTATGTGGTGCTGAGGATTGAACCCAGGGCCTTGCACGTGCTAGGTGAGTGCTCTACCGCTGAGCCACCACCCCAGGCCCTAATCTGGGTATTTCTGTGAAGGTGTTTTGTAGGTGCGAAGAACATCTCTGACCAGTCAACTTTAAGTAAAGGATGACACTTGATGATCCAGGTGGCTGTAGCCAATCAGCTGAAAGACCTGGAAGAGAGGGTTACTAGAAATAAGGACAAGAAAGATGCTTCTGGTAGGGCAGGTGGGAATGAGGAGCCTTATTAGAAACTGGAGGAACATTCTCCCAGTAAAAGAGCAGCAGAAGACTGGACTGGATTGCACTCTTCCATCCGTGGACAGCAGAACTGAGGAACGTGGCTACGTAGATGAGGAGATTCCCAGGTAAAGAGGTGTTAAAGGTATGCGCTAGTGTCCTCCTGCTGCTCATCTTACAGTGTGAGAGGAAAGAGGTAAGGTAAAGAAGATCTGCTAAGCAAACATAAGCTAGCACTTAAATGATCCCGGAGGCTCTTTGCCTTGCAAAGGATGCTGACACCAGGAAGCTCACTGTGGGGAAGGCACATCCCGCTGTCCGGCGTGAGGCTGAGGGTGTACCAGTGCACGTTTTGCTGAAGGGACTGGGCTGGAGACCCGACTCCACTGGGCTCCCTCAGCAGAAGCTTTGGAGACGGGCATCCAGGAAGATTTGTGGAGCACTCTCCTAGTTACCGGGAGGAGACTCACAGGCTTTGGGGAATGCTCAATCAGCAGAAAGGTGGCCATCTTGGACCTAAAGGGAGACTCAGGGCAAAGCGAGGGAGTGCCAACAGACTGCTAGTGGGCAATGGACGCACCTGTGTGCTGCCCTTCACGAGAAGGGGAGAACCTCGGTGAGGAAGACCCAGAGACTGCTGGGGCTCCTTTGCTGAGAGTGGAGTGCTGAGCTGCAGGGCTCTCTTCAGGCCTGGAACTCAGCGGAACCTCCCCTGCCGGGTTCAAACTTGCCTGGGGGTAGGGGAGGACGGCAGCTCTTGGATTCCTCCCCGTCTTCCTTTGGAATGGAAAGGTGTCTCATTCCTGTCCCCTTTCAGCTTGGAAGGAGATAACTTGTTTTCTAAGGTTCCAGGTCCACAGATGGAGTGGTGTCTTACCTCAGGATGGATCACAGCCATAGTCTCCCCCATACAGTTGTCCCTCCTTTTTCAGAGGACGAACATCTAAAGAACCCCAGTGGATGCCTGAATCCGAGGATGTGTGTGCCCTGTATCTGCTGATATTTTCTACACATACACATGCCTTCATTCTCAACTAAGTAAGAACTCTCACACTGGTGGTAATGTTGCAAACCGAGGTGTGACAGCAAAACCAGCAGAACTTTCCTTTCCTCCTTCACAATTTCATGGTTAGAAGATTCACTTTTACCATAGATCTTAGCACCTCAGCATACATTTTTTTACTTAAGTTTATCGAGAACTTTCAGTTTTAACTTAAAGGAAGCACTTTATAGCTTCTTTTTAACATATCCAAATTGCAAGCATCACTACTCTTGTACATTATGGTCATTATTAAGATAAAAAAAGGTCACTGAGCACAAGCAATACCAGGACAATCTACCTGCTAGCTGAAACAGCTGCTAAGTGAGTCAAGGGTGGATAGCATATACAGCATGGATACACTAGCAGGGGTGGCTCAAGTCCTGGGCAGGTAGAAGTGACATGGTAAGAGGTTTCACACTGCTCAGAATGATGCACAATTTCAAACCTAAGAACTGTTTATTCTGGAATTTCCTATTTAATAATTTCAGACAGCAAATGATTGAGGGCAACTGAAACCACAGAAAGTGTGACTCTGATGGAGTAGGGTACTACTGTACCTGACTTAGACGAGGAGCCTGGGGACTTTGTGAGCTGGAAACATTCAGATGAAATTTTGGACTTAGAGCATGCTGTGAAGGCTGGGACCCTGGGGGCTGTCAAGCAGCTCACAGCCCTTGTTGATTTCCCTGTCCCTTTCCATTCCTTCAGCCCTGCCCAGCCTCAGCTCCCCCAGACCCCCAGAACTTCACCTTGGAGAATGCCCCGCCCTCTTAGAAGCATTCGTGCACTGGCTCTGGCACAAGGAAGACTCACCTTCTCTGCAGGGGTGACATTGGTGCTTTCAGCATGGTGTTAGAATGGAGAGGGCTCAGCATGGAGCCACCAGGCTCTCTCCAGGGAGGCCAGAACTTGCCTCTGAGCTGGAAGTTCACTTGGGTCTGTCTGGAGCAGGCAATTGCCAGGCAGGTAAGGAGGCTGGGGGAGCCAGTCCTCAGGCTGACCTAGGCTATGCTGTAGTAAAACACCCCCAAATCTCTAGACCTCATAACTTAACAAAGCAGCAGATGTCTCCCTGTTCTTTATGCTCAAGTGGGCTGGGAGGTGGCCCATGGTTTTCTCCAAGAGATGGGAGTTTCCTCTTGGTAAGGGTGTAAGTGTGGACAGTAGGATTTAGCCCCTGAAATGTCGGGCCCAGAAAGACACAGGTCACCTGTGCTCATATTTCTTTGGTCATGCAGGTTAGATGGCCACACTGAATTTCAAAGGTGTAGGGAGGACAGAGCCCTGCTCTGAACTGTGTGAAGAAAGGGGACCTGGGCGCAGGGGCGGGCAACAGCTCTTCCAGGAGTGACCCTACTAGGGCTCCAGGTAAGTTGGACAGAACAGCCGGCTTTGTGGCCTGGCTGCAAGGCAGAACCTCAGGAGGCAGAGCCTTCCAAAAGCTAGACGACTGACTGCGCAGTGACAAGGCAGCAGACACAGGAAGCTAAGCGCTACGGAGAGAGCCGCCTCTTAATTGCTGAGCGCGTTTTTCCCACGGTCTCATCCTGACTTTGCAAAGGGACCGAGATGCACCGAGGCCAAACCACGCCCCAAGACTCTCAGATAACTGCAAAGGCCGTGCAGAGCCCAGCTGTTGGTATGAGATTTCCGGAAGGCCATGGGACCTTGGACGACCTGAACGATTCCACTGGGTGCAGACCGGGGCAGGGAGAACGGTACCAGTACCTAGGCTGGGAGAGGATCCAGCACAGGGAACCCGCCAGCGCGGACGCACGTGCTCAGCGGAGCCTGGACGCTGGGCGCGCGCGCGAGCGCGCCTCCGAACCGGGTCCGGGCCGCCCTCGTGGGGCGGGGCTGACGGGTCAGTCCCCGCCCCTCATCTCCATCCTCTGGGGGCGCCGCGCTCGCGCGCCACCTGCAGCAGCAGAGCGGGATCGCGCCTGGCCCACGCCGCAGTGCTGCACGACCTGACCGCACCCGGGTCCGGCCCCGCGCGGCCGCTTCCCGCGTCCCAGAGCTCGGCCTCGCAAAGCCCAAGGTCTCAGGCTGAAGTTCGAGGTTCCCTCGATCGGCTGGCAAAAGTCCCCGGGCGGCATCTTTTCACGAAGGCAGTGGGAGTGGAAGGCCAAGGGAACCCCGAGCCCCCACGGTCGCCACACATCGGAGGAGGCTCCCCGCTGCCTTTACTGGCGGAGCCAGCACTGTTCTCGAGATCCCGGCCTTCCTGGGCCTCCGAGGCAGCCCGGCTGGGGCATCCTCGCTCGTCCTCCCGGGCTCTTGTCTCCGCCTCCTCGGCCGTGCCGCGGACCCGCGCGGACCGGACACGCTTGCTCGGTTCCAGACCCCGCGTGCGCCCAGCTCCGCGCACCGCTCCCAGCGCCGGCCCCGCCCGGCCCCGCCCGTCTCCGCCCCGGCGCTGGGCTCCACCCCGCTCCCGCCTCGACCCCTCCCGCCCCGGCCCGCCCGGGCGCTCGCAGTCCTCGGGGCCGAGAGCTGCCCAGGCGAGTGGGAGCCCGAGGCTGGGCGCAAGGCGGGCGCCGCCGGCCCCTCGAGTCCGCTCCGCTCCCGCCTGGCCCGGCGGGAGGGCCATGCTCCGGGTTCTGGCAGAGGCGCGCACCCAGGCCCCGCGATGAGGAGCGGCGCGGAGCGCAGGGGCAGCAGTGCCACTGCGCCCCCAGGGTCACCGCCCCCCGGCCGAGGGCGCCCCTCTGGACCAGACGCGCCCCCGGCCCTGCCACCGCCCGCCGCTGGCCAGCCCCGGGCCCGGGACGCGGGCGATGCCCGAGCGCAGCCGCGCCCCCTGTTTCCGTGGAGCAAGTGGAAGAAGAGGATGTCCATGTCGTCCATATCGGCGGCCACCGCGCGGAGGCCGGTGTTTGACGACAAGGAGGACGGTGAGTGTGGCCAGGGACAGCTTGGAGACCTAGCGCCCTCTCGCAAGGGGGATGTGGGGGTGACATTCTTTGCGTCTCGACACAGTAGGACTGTCTGGGTTACTGAGGAAACTCGGGGACCACTGCTGAGGTCCTCTCTCTGGTCCTGAGTACCCAGTGGCTGTGCCGCGGGAGTAGCCGTGTTGGGCGGGTCCTGCTAGATGAGGGTCCATGGGCGCTGGGGGCGGCTCTCAGCTTAGGCGCCCAGCAGCTAACTGTGGAGAGCACCTAAGGTTTCATTTTCCTTGGGGCAGTGTTTCAGGCGTGGTTGGTTCCTTGCCTTTCCAGGAGGCGCTCACCTGTAGTGTGCCGAGTTCTCAGAAGTGAAATGCCTGTCCACAGGTGGCAGGAGGTGTGTGTCGGGGGAGCTGGCCCCTCTCAGTCTCCAGGGTGACCGTACAGTGCCAGTGGCATGCCGGGCCTCTGCTTTGGGCTGTGCTGTGGAGCCAGGGCCTCGCCTTTGTGCAAAGACCTGCCCTCTGGGGAGCCAGTGTTCTGTAAAGTCCTTCTGTAGGGAATGTGGCCTGACTGAGGTGGGCTCTGAAGGTGACAGGCATCAGGCAGCTGGTTGTGCACTGCACACCTCCTGGGGCTCTGCCGGGTGACCTTTGACAGCACCCATGGGAAGGTGATGTGCAGGGGCGCCTTGGGGCCACTGTGCTTAATTCACACGCAAACATATAGCTTTTTTTCCTACAGATGTCATGCAGATAATTTTAAATGGTACAATGATGACACATTTGATGTTTTTTTTGACATTTTCTTAAAATAGTTGAAGACTGCATTTTCATTTGTAGGCAGCCTGCAGAGATATGATGGATTTTTTTTTTTTTTATAATTTAAGAGCACAGCTCAGTTCAAGAGCCCAGACTATTTATTTCTAATAAATAATTTAAGCACTATGGGAAATTACAGCAGGACCTCAGGCCAGTGTGAATGCACGTGCCCTCATTTCTCACAGAGACAGTGTGGGGTGGCTGGCCAGGGCTCACCAGGCCTCGGGGGAAGAGGTCGGCAGGGGAGCGGGGTTCTGCAAAGCAGTGTCAGACGCAGTGTGTTCTGGGGTGGTCTGTCATTGTGTCCTGAGCTCTGGGACAGCAGAGCTCACTGTGATGACTGGTTCCTGGGTTGTGCTTTTGTTTTCAACATTAATATTCAAAGTGTAAAAAGCCCAGAGTGAAGCAGGAGCTAATTAGAAAGGAGATCTACATCTAGTTTCTGGCTGAGGATGACAGAGGTCTGAGAAACAAACACTCAGTGCTTGCTGCTGCTGGCGGAGAGAGACCTGCCCCCCTGAGTCTTAGTGTCACCTCTCCAAGGCAGCAGATGTGGAGATGTGGTGTAGCACTGCCCTCAGACTTTGGGGGTTGACTTTCCCTGCTTGTTCAGTGTGTTGTATCTCAGAATCCCAGGATCATTCAGGAGGCAAAGAGAGCAAAGGATCTGTTTATGGTACTCGCTGTCTGATTTGAGAATTATTTTACTCATTCCCACCTCCTTATTTGCTTGTAGTAGGATGGCAGAGGTACGGAGTGTTCTGGGCTTTGTGTGGGGTGGTTAATTGGTGCTGGCTCACAGAGCTTGCTCTCTGTGTATGTAACTGTCACCAGCTTATCACTGGGCACCAGGGACACATCCCCACACCGAACACACCGCTGGTGTTTAACTGGGCTTTGGTGAGATGAGGAGGTCAAGCCTGGCCCTGGTGGCAGCTGAGCACATTCTCCGGGTGGGCGACACTCAGTGTCACTTTTCTATGCTGTTGGTAGGGCACAAACAGCTTGAGAGATAACCTGGTACTTATCAAAGAGGGCTGTGTGCCCTGAATGTGAAGGCCATGGATTCACGATACAGTCTGGACAGGCGAGGACGCCTGGTTCAGGAAGAGGCTGTGGCCCGGTCCCTCTGTTTTTGGGAGATGCAGTCACTCCCCTAGTCTTGGCCCCACTCTAGCCGGGCCTTCAAGCTGTGGCTGTGCGGTGCTGGTGGCTTGCCTGTACAGGAACTGCACAGTTGCCATGGTAATGCAAGGCCTTCTGATGAATTTTTTTTTATATTAAAACACCTAATTAATATATCAAATTGGTATGAAGAGAAAAAATTTAAAAACAGTAAAAAAGAAAATAGGAGGGCAATTTAAGTGCCAGGTAAATTTCAACTAAAAAGTATAGTTACGACATGTAAGAGCTTAAATGTCCTCTGTTCTTGCTTCTCCCTGGGGAATCCAGAGCCTCATTCCTTCTTCGGCAGGTGTTTGGTGCACTGTGGAATTTTTTGCTTCTCTTCCTCACTCTAGGGCTCCTTTTTCCTTCCCGTGGGCCCCATGTCCCTCTGTGTGCCATTTCTTCTGGGCTTGAACCTGCTACCAACCTCATTTCCTCTGTGCTCTGCCACAGAGCTGCAGGGAGCTGGGCAAGCCCCTCACTCCTCTGCTTCTGTGTCCCTGTGCTGCAGAGGGCCTCCGGGCGAGTAGCCTGGGGAGGGGCGTGGCTGCTTGCCTCAGACCCACCGTGGCCTTAGTTTACAGTTCGGAGTGGTTACACACGGAGGGGCCTTGACTGGGCCCAGAACACTGGGAGGAAGCGAGGCCCTTGTAGGCAGCGATGCCTGGCACCCTTGGTTGGGAGAGTGGAGTTGGGACAGGGGCTTCCCAGTTCTCCAGTCACTGCTTTTATAATTAAAACACTAAAGAGAAAGGAATTTTGTTTTTCTCATTTCCGTGCATTTTGCCAGGCTCTGTGGAACCTGAGCTGTGGTGCACGTCCCAGCCTCCTGGGAATCTGGATGCAGTCCTGCTGCCATGTAGAAACACACCTTTGCTGCATATTTTTTTTTTTTTTAACAGAAGCAGGGCTGTGCACCATGTACTGCTGTGTTGAAACCTAGTTTTTTATGTAGTGAGATGCTGTCGATGTCTTGCAGTCTGAAGCATTGATGGCTAAGTTCACAGGAGCCGTTTTCACCCTGAGCAGGGTAACAGATTTTGTGGGTGTTCTAAAAAGGCTCCACTTCTCTCTCAAGACCCTGTGGTTGAATTGCTGGGTGTGGGCATGCTGTGGGTGGTCTTAGGTCTCAGGGCATGGTGTGGGTACTCTCCTCCCTGAGCCTCCTTGTGATTTTGAGGCACAAGGGGCAGATCACTGCTTTGCTATCTTCCTGTGTGGACTGATTTTCCCTGTTGACTTAATTTCCTGCTTGATGTCTCTGTGTTTAGAGTAGCATCAACTCTGTGGACAGGAGTACCTCTGCACAGCCAGCTCAGGGCAAGTGTCTCTTACCTTAGGACACATTTCCAGGAATGCCAGAGCTAAGGCAGAGGTCCAAGCAGAGGGTCGGGATGCGTGTGGCTGGCCCCCGGGTGGGAGTGGAGCTCTGTGACCAGCCATGCTGGGCACGGCTGCACAGTGAGGACTTCTTGGTCTGGCCCTGCTGTTGTGGGGTGACTAGACCAGAGGGGAGTGGGGAGCCTGACAGTACGCAAGGGGACATAAATAAGGTCGCCTGAGTGGAAACGGGGTCCTGGAAGAGCGGGCAGCAGGGGGGACCTGCTTAGGAGCTGGCCAGGGAAGGGGAGGTCAGTTTCACTTGCTCCAAGGGTCCTCTCCGAATCCTCCTTACATGGTTAGCAGTGTTTTTCTTTCCTTTAATCTAAGAGATAAACAAGATGGCATTCATATTTTGCAGTGTCTTTGATCACCAGTGAGATTGCTAACCTGCTTTTCATGTTCAAGGTATTTTAATATTTTTCTTTGTTTGGTTATTTTTTGCAATTTACTAGTGAGTGCTCTTGGCTGGGGTTTTGTGTTGGACAATTGCTGTCCTGTTCTTTTTCTTTCTTCTTTGACTAATGACATCAATTGTACAGACTGATGGGTTTCATGGCAGCACACTGGTGCGTCTGTATGACGTGTTTTGATCTCGTCTCCCCTGCTGTCCTGCCTCCCTTCCCGATCCCCTCTCCTCCTGGTGGTCTCTCTTCTGCTTTCACGTGGTCTTTCCCTCTAGAGTTCACACATGAGTGCTCCTTGTCTTTGAATCTTTCATCCACCAAAGTGACCTCTGGGTGGCCGGGCTGGGGCTCAGTGGTAGAGCACTTGCCTAGCATGGGTGAGGCCCTGGGTTCGATCCTCAGCACCACATAAAGGTAAATAAATAAAGGAATTGTGTTCATCTACAACTAAAAAACATTTTTAAAAAATTATCTCTGTGTCTGGTACCTTTGGACCCTTCCTTATGTAGAAAACTTGGCCGTGAACAACCGTCTGCTGTTTGCCGTTTACCTTTTAATGCGGCTGGGTTTTCCTCCTCTAGGGATGTGCTCAGTCCTTGTGTGGTCAGGTTCCTCCATGTCCACTTCATGGAAGCGTCCCGCCTTGGTGTGTGTTACAAAGTCCTTTTCCAGCCACAGGTAATAATAGTTCCACTTGTAAATCTGCATTCATACTTTCTCCTACCACTTGTGTGGTTCTGCCTTCTATATTGAAAATTTCAATCCATTGGAAACCACGTTTGACATACTGTGGGAAAGAGTTCCCTCTGTGTGTTCTGTACTTGATCAAGCCGAACACACTTAGGATGCTACTGGGGCCCAGGGCCTTGTGCAAATGAGGCCAGCACTCCACCCAGTGAGCTATTTCCCCAGCCCTTAGGATGTTTCTGAGGTTAAAAGTCACTCTTGTTGTATGTTGGTGGCTCTTTGTTGATCTGTGAGTGGGAGCTTTCTATGCCACGCATCACTCTGGTTAGTGCTGGTATAATGGAAAATCACTTGTAAAACATTCATCTTGAATGTGGCCGCTTCGCCCTGCCATGATCAGTCCTCATGGTTTTTGGGTTACTTTCCTTCTGAGTGATCTGTCAGGTGACCTGTGACAAATGACTCAGTTTACCAAATGACATGTTTTGTCCTTTGTTTTTCTTTTTCAAAAAAAATATTTTTTAGTTATATTTGGACACAACACCTTTATTTTGTTTATTTATTTTTATGTGGTGCTGAGGATGGAACCCAGTGCCCTGCTCCACCGCTGAGCCCCAGCCCAGCCCTGCATGGCTTTCCTTGATGTCATTACCCAGGGCTCTAGGGGCACAGGAGAGCACAGGTCCACATAGGGCTCTCTGCTGGCCCTCCCAGGGCTCCCGTCACTTCACTGTGGGCCTGGCCCGCTTAGGCCTTTGTCCAGCAGGGTGTGAATTCAGCCTTAATGTGCCTTCCTGGCCACCTGGCCCTGGAGGAAAGGGCAGTGAGGCCCACACTGCAGGGGCCTTAGCAGGGCAGTGGCTGACTTAGAGTCCCCCGGTGTGGGAGTCGGGATTCGGGCCCCTGGACGTTTGCTCCTGGGTTCTCAGGTTACTGGCCCAGCAGAGGGCCTTTGGGTGGCCGCGGAGCTTGCAGCCTCCTTTCCCCCACGATGAGGCGGCTCTAGAATGGACTTGGGACCTACTGTCACACTTTTTTATGTAACAAATGTCAGCTCTGTGTGTCTATCCATCTGGTTGTACATTTTACAAGTCTAAAAATAAGCTGCTTTTTCTTTAAAACTGAAACCGCCCAGCTTTCGGTTGAGAGGAAATGCAGGCATGCATTGGAGGTCCTTTTCTTCAGGGCTTCTCTCTGCAGATGGACCTAGAGGAGAAAGATGCTAGGAGGGAGGTCAGGCCGCGGGGAGCACTCTCTTCGAGGAGCTCAGTGCAGCTCCAAAGCTGTGACTAGCATCATATCATGGGCATCACCCGATCCGGGGCCGGTGGGTCTGGATCTCCAGCGGGCTTCCAGGCAAGGCCACACTGCTGGGCCCTGGACAGACTGAGTAGCAGGAACTCAGTGGGTATCAGTGGGTATGCAGCAGGTGTATAGTGAGTCCAGTAAGCTGAGGATGTAGCAGGCCTGTACGGTGAGCTCCATGAGTATATGTCAGTTGTATGCTGAGAGCTCAGTGTCAGTGGGTATACAGCAGGTGTGCACTGTTGAGGGAGGGCAGGAGGCCATGGGCCATGTCCCTTGGCCTGGGCCCTGGGGGAGCTGAGGACAGCTGGGGCGGCCTGCCCTGGCCCTGCCCAGTGCCGGCTGGACACACACAGCCCTAGTGCTGGGGCACCTGGCCCTTGGGACAGAGCTGCCAGTTATGAGCTGGTGCTGCGTAACTGTTTTACTTCTGTGTCACTTGGTGTTCTGTAGACTGCGTCCACCACCCAGCACTGCGGTCAGAGGCTTGCCCCTTGTTCACGTGGCCTCTTCCTCTGGATGTCATTGGGACGGGCTGCTGAGGTACGGCCCCACTCTCTTGGTCTGGGTCCTTCTGGTGCCCTCTCCTGGGAGTGCTCTGCCCCCGGGGGCCCTGGTTCTGACGCGGGGGCCTGGCCCTGGGCCTGTCCTGCCCCTTCCCGTCAGGAGCTCAGCCCTGCCGCCCTCACTTTGCTCCCCGTCCAGATTTGCCCTCCTCATCTGAACATGCCGGTCCCTTTGTCCCGCTCACTGCAGCTTTGGTGGCCCGCATCTCTCCTGCTGGCTGAGGCACTGGCCAGTGGCTGGACCCTGTCCTCCCGGCCTTCTCCTCACGCTGGGTCGAGGTGGGGTGAGCATGTCATCCCCGTGCCTGGGGCTCTTCTGAGGGGTCTTTCTCCTGCCCAGAGCCTGGACAGATGCTGTCCTTAAAGGACAGGTGGGACCCACATGCGGAATGGTTGTGATGCCCCAAATTTCAAGCCATATGGTGGAACTGTAACTAACACAATCATCGTTACTTAAAAAGCCAGAATGGCTGCTCCGTCAACAACCAAGCTTCCCATTGACTCCAGATCTGTTGTGTTAGAAGCCGAGCAGCTGCAGAGATCAGCGCGGCTACGGCGTGGGAGCAGACCTGGTCCAGCCTGCGGGTCCGTGCCCCTGCTGTGAGGCAGGTTGCCCCATCCCTGTTCTCCTTGCCAGGAGCCGGGACGGTCTCTAACAGGCTCCCCCCGAGCTCCAGCCCCATCGTGTGAAATCCCAGCTTGATGTCATTTAAGTTCTGAAGCCAAGTTGGCTACAGGTGGGAGTCAGTATCGCCCCCAATTTATTAAAAATAGGAACCGAGCACATTCCATCTCTCACAGTGATTTAAAAAGGCCTCTGCACCTTCAGAACCCCTCCCTGGAGCCCCTGCCTCGTGGGTGCTCTCCTGGTGAGCTGCCTGGGCCCTGGGCGGGGGCCACACCAACCCCCGGGCCGGTGTTCACAGTAGGACTGCCCGAGCAGCCCGGGGACAGGTCCTGGCTTCCCATCTCAAACCAGATGCTTTTTGTGCTGGGGCCCATTGTTGTCTGCAGCTTTCTCTGGCAATGACCTACTCCCTAGTGCAGGGACCTGATGACTATTTTGATCACTTTTTCTGATTCTGTGGGCTGGGAATTTGTAAGGGCTCAGTGGGGACAGGTCCCTCTATCCCAGGTGACATCTGTGGGACCAGAGCATCCAAGGTGGCCTCCTGGTTCAGTATGTGGCATCTCGGCCAGAGTGGTTGGGGCTGGGGCTGGTGGGAGCCTCCCAGGGGCCTGTCTGGGGTCTGTTCCGCAGTAGGTGGGCGTGTCGGATATCTAGCACTGCTGGGCCGACCTCCGCAGAACTCAGTGGCTTACAGTGGGAAACACCGCCTCGCAGTCTGCAGGCTCTGGCCCGTTAGAGCGGCCTGGGCACATCAGCTGGTCTGGTGTGAGCTGTGTCATGGCAGCTGGGGCTGCCACCTCTGGGGGTTTGACTGGGGCTGCAGGATCTAGTTCCAGCCAGTCCCCACGCGGGCTGGAGGCCCCGGCTCCTCACCACATGCCCTCCCCAGTCGTGACGTGAACCCCAGGCACTTCCACCCGGTCCTGTGAGAAGCTGGTCACCAAGTCCCGGGCACACTTGGTGGAGCAGGTGAGGCTCAGCCTTTCGAGAACTGAAGAACCCAGGACACGTTTTTACCCACAGTGACCCCATAGTCCATGGGCTTCTCCTCCCCAAGGCCCCTGCAGGAGCCAGCAGGACTTCCCAAGAACTCAAGGGTGGACCATGCCAGGCCTTCTGTGACCCAGGCATGGCTGGGCTCCACGTCACTTCTGCCACACCCTGCAGTCGCAGGAAGGGTGCGGCACAGATCCAAGGAGGGGTTCCTCGTGACCCAGGTGCTGTGTCTGGGGTGGATTGGGGGCTGCTGGTCAGCATGCTGACTTTCAGGAAGAGCTGGACCCAGGGCAGGGGACTCAGAGACAGACTAGAGTGCTGTCGGGGAGCAGGGTGGCTGCCTCCCTCCTGGCAGCTCTGACCTGGGACCACGCAGGACCCCTGTGCCCAGCAGCACACCCAGCTTGCTGTGCCAGAGACACGAAGCATCTTCCACGTCTAGAAACTGGAAGATCTTGGAGGCCAATCTGTTTCCTACCCTCAAAGTCAACATCTTCGTATGTTTGACAAGCAAAGCCAAGAAGCAGGGTGCACAGTGCTGTCGGTGTCAGGGCCAGCCCCCAGCCTGTGGCTCCTTCCACCTCTGACTGGGACTTTCTGATTCAGGGCTTCCTGTGCTGCCACTGTAGGTTCTACCTGTGATCCACCCAGGGTCTGCCATGTTGATTTCACTGTTTTTCTTCTCAGTATCAAGCTCATCTTGTGGTTCTGGAATCATGTTCCATGGGCAGAAAAGATAATTTGCAAAGTTAGTACCTGAGACGGGGTGGAGGGTGAGAGGGAGGAAAAGGATAAAGCAGAGAGGAAAGAAGATGCAGAGGAGAGAGGTGTGAAACCGAGAGCTGAGGAAGGGTGGGCCCGGCCCCGAGTGTGACCCTGCTCCCGCCTGGCCATCCAGCGGCACCTGGTGCCTGGAGATCCCAGGTGCCATCACTGAGGGCAGGGCCAGCAGCTGGGCAGAGACCTGAGAGCTGTGAGCAGTGCAGGGTGGGCCGGCTGCTCTGGTCACACAGGGACCAATGTGGGAAGAGGGGCCCCTTGTTCTGAGGTGGCTCCTCAGAGGGCAGAGCCAAAGAGTCCTCTGCTGTGGTCCCAATGCCTCCTTCCCAGAGCAGTTAGACTGCAGGGAGAAGGGCCTGATGGGATCTCCGCCCAGGACGGTGTGGTGCAGGGCAGTGCGGGGCCAGTGGCATGGACAGTGGTGTGGGGGGGAGTCTGCGTGGAAGTGTGTGGTCCTGGCCTCCCTCCACAGGCCACACCTCTCCTGGCTTCCGCTGAGCCTCCTGCCCCACACCGTCCAGCTCAGCCTCTTTTCACGGTCACTGGAGCTGGTGGGAACCCCAGAGGGCACAAGCCCCTGAGCCCCACTTCTCTGTCCCTGGGTCGCCTGGGACATTCCGCTTCATGCGGCTGACCTGGCATGATTATTAATAGTGTCCCCTTTTACTCTAGGGTGACCTGGATTAGATGATAAATTACATGGGTCTCTGTTTAACTGCAAGATACTGTTACCAGAATGATCTTTTTTCCCTTTATAGCTTTTTATTATGTAATGAAAATGACAAGTATGAGACTCTCAGTATCTTATGTAATCCCAGAAACTAATGTAGCAACTGCTTTGAGTTTTCCCTGACAGTCCAACTCCTGGTTGAATGCATACAAAAATATGTATCACTTTTAAAACGCTTTTTTCTAATAAGCTTCTTTTAGCGTGTTGTGGATTTACAGAAAAGCCGGGAAGATGGCACAGAGTTCCCACATACCCTACGCCTGCTTTTCTCCCGGGTTGACATCTTGCATTAGCACGGTGCCCTGGTCAGGACTGGAGAAGCAATATTGATATGTCACTGTGAGCCACAGGCCACCTTTGTCACATGTCCTTACTTTCCCCCGAAGGCCCTCTGCTGCCCCATCCAGGACCCCACATGGCAATTAGTGACAGGACTCCTTGGGCTCCTGGGGCCTTGACAGCTCCCCGACTTTCCTGATTGCTGGCCACCTTGAGGCGATGCCCCCAGGATTGGGCTGGCTTGTGGATTCTGAGGGTGAGACGCCGTCCCCAGGACTCATGGTCACCTGGCTGAGGGTTGGGTGAGTCAGCTTTCTGTCACTGTAACCATATACCTGACACAGACTGCTGGTAAAGAAGGTGCATTTAGCTCAGAGTTTGAGGTTCAGAGTCCAAGACAGGTGGCCCATGGTGTGGCCTCTGAGGATGGCGGATGGGGACACCCCAAGGTGGAAGAGTGGGTATCTGAGAGCTTCCGTGAACAAATTGAAGCTGGGCAAGAGAGACTGATCCCAGAACCCTGTGAGGACACCCCTCAGTGGCACAAAGGCCTCCCATCAGGCCTCCCTTCCGCTACCTCCCACACTGCCTCTGCGGACCCCGCCTCTGGCCGCAGTGGACCTGGGGCCCGGGCCGTAGCAGGTGTGTTGGTCGCTCTTGCTGTAAAGCTATTTTCCCTCTCTGTCCAGTGCCCTGGGAGGACGTTGGCTGCCTGCAGCCCACACGTGAGGGGTGGGGTCATGGTTCTTGGGGGACGCACCTGGGCAGTCATTTGGGATTCTTCTGCACAGAAGGCCTGTCTCTTTCCCCATTTAGGGGCACTCAGTCCTCAATGCACTGTGGACTCTCGCACTGGGTGACGGCCAGCTCGGCTGTGTGCCGTGTGCCCTGTGCCAGGCCGCGTGGCTCCCGCTCCCAGGTGAGCCTCAGCGGTGTTCTTGTCTGCTTGCCGCTTGTTTGGGGCGAGCTCCTGGCGTCTGTGTGTTTCCTGTCCCGGCCTGGAGCAGCATTTCTCCCAGGACTGTGGTTCCTGTATTAGAAGCTAAGAACTGGGTACTGGTACGTGTTCTGCCCTGGGATACTTGTCTCTCAGTGCCAAGGCTGACCACTTACTTGCTGGCTCGAGACTAACTTCGTTCATTCAGCTGAATGCACTTTCTGTGCCCCCACTGTGCGCCCGGCTGGTGGTGTGAGGATCGACACAGGCCCTGGGGAACCACCTGGCTGCTGCACATCTCCTTCCCCTGCAGGAGAGCGGCAGCAGCCCTCAGCATTGGGAGCTGGCCCTGCCCCTCTGCTGGGCCTGGGCCTTCTCCTGGTGACCACAGTTGATTCCCAGTCCACCGCCTCAGCCACTCTGCGGCCAGGTAGATGAAGACAGAACGAGGCCCTCTGAACATGCCCCGGCCCAGTGACCAGACCCCGCGCTGCGCCATGGTGGGCTGCCGCCTTGCCTCCTGGGGCTCACCCTGGACCCACTGCTCCCACCTTCTCTGCAGGGGTTCTTACGGGATTTCTGCCCTGTCCCGATCACATCGGCCCTGCTGCCCCGAGCCCTCCAAAGGTCACCCACCATAGCCCCACAGCTGGCACCCGCCTTTCCCAGCACCCTTTCACAGGGTGCCCCACGTTCCCCTCAGGGTGGTTCTCCCTCATCCCTATGCACCTTCTGTGGGGGCACTGACCCTGTCACCAGCAAGTGCATCCCTAGCCTGGACCAACAAGGCTGTGCGTCTTAGCCCCAAGACCCGAACAAGCCCACCCAGAACCAGAACCGGCCAGACACACACAGACTACACATGAAACAGTCCCCGTCCAGTGGGACCGCCACCCACGGCTGGCACAGGAGCAGAGGCGAGCCCTGGGAGATGCCAGGGTGGGACCACGGAGTGGGACGGCACACAGGCTCCTGGGGCCGGGAGCTTCCTGACTCCCGAGTGGCTCTCTTCATACGCAGTATTCAGCCGGTCCCGGTTTTGCATGTTGTGAATTCAGCCTCAATTAAAAGCTTCCAAGGACAGCAGAAACGCCAGTGCCCTGCTCCGCCCAGGAGTCTGGCTTCATGGTGCAGCCAGAACACTTGGTGGTGAAGAGCTGACTCGGTCCTGGGAGCCCCAGGCCCACTGCACGTCCCCAGTGGCCCGACCACGAGCCATGGTTCACACACTCGCTGTCACGATGGCTTCCTGTGCCCTGGGCCTCTGCCTGCACCCCACCTCCTGCCAGGGTCTGCAGCTCCTGTCAGCTGAGCCGCGGAATCTTCCTCCAGCCACCATCCCTGGACCTGGACAGGTACCTGCCCTGACCCCTGTCTGCAGGTAGAGCTGCTGGTCCCTGGACTCTTGGTCTTCACATCCCCCAAGGAACCTGCTATCGGCGCTCTGGAGAGGACCCGGGCCACGGAGAACGGTGTTCCAGGCTCTGACCCTGGAGGACGGCCAGCTGCAGGCCCAGGCTGGGACTTCCAGGCTGCACTCTGACCACAGGGTCGTGGCTGGGGACGGTCCTACTGCCAGCTCCTGAAGGGCCTGAGGGCAAGCCAGGCCCTGTGTCCACACACGGGACAAGGGCCAGCATCCAGGGAGCCTCGGGTGGTTGTCGAGTGCATAACAGGTTCCCCACATCAAGGAGCTTCACCTGATCCCATGCCCCATGTTCCCACAAGAGACCACTGTTGTCCTGCTGTCCTCTGCCTCCCTCCACATCTCCCTCGACCCCTGCAGGCAGACCTACACCCACTGTCCCCTCATGACCCTCTGTGGTCACTCCCTCCCACTGTCCCCTCATGACCCCGGTGGTCACACCCTCCCACTGTCCCCTCATGACCCCCTGTGGTCAGACCCTCCCACTGTCCCCTCATGACCCCCTGTGGTCACACCCTCCCACTGTCCCCTCATGACCCCCTGTGGTCACACCCTCCCACTGTCCCCTCATGACCCCTGTGGTCAGACCCTCCCACTGTCCCCTCATGACCCCCTGTGGTCAGACCCTTCCCACTGTCCCCTTATGACCCCCTGTGGTCACACCCTCCCACTGTCCCCTCATGACCCCCCATGATCAGACCCTCCCACTGTCCCCTCATGACCCCCTGTGGTCACACCTTCCCACTGTCCCCTCATGACCCCTGTGGTCACTCCCTCCCACTGTCCCCTCATGAACCCCTGTGGTCACACCCTCCCACTTTCCCCTCATGACCCCCTGTGATCACTCCCTCCCACTGTCCCCTCATGACCCCTGTGGTCAGACCCTCCCACTGTCCCCTCATGACCCCTTGTGGTCAGACTGTCCCACTGTGACCCCTGCAGTCAGAACCCTCCCACTGTCCTGCGTGACCCCTGTGGTCAGACCTGACCTGCTCCTGGGCTGCCCTGGACAGCCCCCTTCACGCGGCTTTCTGATGGTCCTTTCTTTGGCCCATGCGGGAGCCCACGCTCTTGAATTCCCCGTGACCTTTCTTCCCAGGGCCTCTGGGACGCCCACTGCCCAGTGGGCATTCTCAGCCCCCTTGCTGACCCTCTCTGTTACCCCAACTCTGTGCTGGGTGCCTCCAGGCTCCTTCCCTTCTCACTTCACTCGGGCGTTGGTGGACTTGTGGCTCCAAATGCCATCCATAAGCCAGTGGCTCCCAAGTGTCCGTCTCCAGCTGGGCCCGTCTCCCACACTGCAGACTTTCCTGTCCAGCCGGGATTGACATCATTCCTGCGTGTCACAGATGCCTCGTCACAGTCAGAACCAGTCCCCAATCCCCCCACACCTGCGCTGCCTGAAGTTCCCCTCTTGGGTGTCCTTCCGGGTGCTGGGGATGCTCCCTGGGCCCCCTTTCCCCCATGCCCCACCCTGGACTTTCAGGATACCATCTTGGCCCTGCCTTCAGAGGAGCAGCTTCTCTCTGTCTGTCTCAGGTCTCATGAGCTCTGAGCCTCTTTCTGCCCTGGCTCTGGCTGTGCCTTCTCTGGGGTCTCCCCTGAATGTCCAGTGCTGCTGTCAGAGTGGCCCTCTCTACTGCCCTCCCCTTGCCTGGTGCCCATGCTCAGCACCTGCTGTGTGCTCTCTCCCCAGCCCCTCCACTGTGGCCAGCCCCACTCTGCAGCTCCTTGACGGAGCCCCACTGCTCATCCACAGTGCCCTGTGCCTGCCTGGCCATCAGCTTCGCTCCCCTGCTCTGCCATAGCAAGTGTCCCCACCCCATGCCTTGGTACAGTGCAGCCTGCCTTCTGCCTCCTGATCCAGCTTGGCCTCTTTGTCACCCTGAGGCTGTGTCCACTGGGGCTACAGTCGGGGAAGGAGCTCTCCAGATAGGCTTTCGCTGGCAAAGAAATTTCCCTGGATTGGGAGTGGCTTACAGCTGGGTGGCCAGAGTGGTCACTTGGGCCATCTCCGAGTTCAGGAGGGGCATCCCACCAAGCCCAGGCCAGGATACTGGGACGTGGCCTCCAGGTGTCCTCTCCCCAGGCCCGCCTAGCTCCTCCTGCTTTGCTGTGTGCTGCCCTCTCAACATGTTGGCCTGGGGAGGCACTGTGCCCGGGGCGGGCTCTGCCTCCTGGGTTCACTCCTGCATCTGAGTGACCTAGCACCTGGAGCAGCTGGACGCCCTCCATTACTGGGCAGGGGTATCTGTGGGATATGGGGCAGTGGAGCTTGGTAGTGGTCATTTTGGGCATCTATGAGAAGCGGCTGGAGCATGGGGGCACTGTGCCTCTGGGCTGGGCCCAGGAGGTCTACCAACCTTGTGGCACCCAGGGAGCCTTTGGACCTGGAGAGGAGCCCAGGCCCGGGGAGGGGAGGGGCAGGCTGGGGCAACCCCTACGGGCTCACCTCAGTGGCTTTGCTGCTCGCCTTTCCCATGGGTGTCTGGAAATAGAGACCCTTTTGTACCTTCTCTGCCAGCATGGGTCCCCAGATAAGGTTAGGCTGAGAGTGGCCGATAGATGGGTGGCCAGAGTGGTCACTTGGGCCACACAGGGAGGGCAGTGAGCCCCCTGGTCTGTGTCCACTAGCTCGACAGAAGGAGCCCTCAGTGGGCAGGTGTGCCGCTGGGAATGGAGCTCCTGGGTGTGTGCTCTTTCAGGCTCTGCCTGAAGCCCAGGCTGATGGGCATCAGGTGCGCCTGATCAGGTGGGAGTGTGTGATGCTCTAGGTGGGTGTCAAGGACCTTCATCCCTGGCACAGCTCAGCCTTGGTGTCCATGTGGGAGGCTGGAGGAGACGGGAAGATGGAATGGGACCTAGTGCAATGCCTCTCCAGGCTTTCAGAGGGGCAGTGAGGGTCCAGGCTGGCGTGCATGGCAGTGAGCTAGTGTCTCGGGAGCACAGCCCCTCGTCCACCAGCCAGCCTGTTACCCAACTATGGCTCGTTACTTAAGGGTGACAAGAGTGGTGTCCTGTCCCAAGGGCTCTGGGATCCTTGGAGGGCTGAGCCCACCCTCTCATGCAGATGACATGCATCTCCAGGCCCTGCATGCATGATCTGTGTATGAATGCACCATGGGTTGATGGGCTAGAGGGGACAGTGGTCACCTAGAGCCATGCAGGCCTGTCCTGGCTTTGGACCCATGTGGTTGTGTCCAGTAAGCCCCAGTACAGTGGAATCTCAAGAAACTGTGACAAAAATGAACTCAAATTCCTTTAAATTAAAACTGCAATGCTCCAGAGGACACGAGCCAGCTCATCTGCAGAGCGAGTTAATTGGAAGGTTCGGAAAGTTTCCGTTAATTACACTGTCATCCAGCGGGGCCCTTCTCCTCCACGGCAGCTGCTCTGCCGACCTGTCTCTTCCTGGCTCAGACACTGCGCTCCCACAGCCCCGTGAGTCATCGTCAGAGCCAAGCAGAGAGGTGACAAGTCCTCAGACAAGGGCGGATTGCGCCTCTCCCCACGCTGCTTCCCGGGGTGCCTGATGGGTGGCTCAGGTGGGCGCCTGTGAAGGCACAGCACCTGGGATCCTCTGGGCTGTGGGCAGGAGGCTGCCTCAGGAGGTGGCACCCAGGCCTGGCATCACCAGGCCCCGAGGCTGTTGGCTGCTTAGTGCTCCTGGAGCGTGGTCACACGGTCCAAGCAGTTCAGTGCTCTGGCTAGAGGTCCCGCTTTCCATTTGGAAATGACATTTCCTGTGAGCTGCATGCCACTCCCGTGTCCTCTCAGGAACCGCCTGGGACAAGAATGCATCTTTCCTGGGTGAGGACACAGTAGAGGGATGGCTGTGACCCAGGAGGTGGGCCCTCACCAGACACCCCACAATCCAGTGTCTCGAGCCAGTGCTTGTGGCCCCCAGAAGTGTGAGAAGTCAGAGAAGGCCAGTTAGCCACCCAGTCGTGGTCATTTGTGGGCAGCCTGAAGTCAGACTGTTTGATGTTTTCCTTGGTGAAGTGTCTGTTCAAGTCTCACGCAGTGTGCGTGTGTTGTATGTGTGTCTTTTATTAATATTTAGTGGTAGGAGTTTTTGAGTCATGGGATTTGGGTTCTTGGATGGATCTCCGTGCTGTGAATGCTTTCTCCCAGCCTGTGTCTTACCATTCATTCTCAGGATTCTTGTTTGATGAGCAGTCTTTTGGATTAGTGATTTCTCTGTCTTTTGTAAGAAATATTTGTATTTTAAAATTTCTTTGAGTGCGTGTCCTACTGAGGATGGAACCCGGGCCCTTGCACAAGCTAAGCACATGCTCTGCCAGTGAGCTACTTCCCTAGTCCTGCAGTCGAGTTCAGATCTCGGATTTCAAATTAGCTTCTGTGCAGGGTGTGAAGTGGGGTCAAGGTTCATTTTTTCCAAGTGGCTATCTGGTCATTCCAGTACCTTCCTTGAAAGCACTTTCCTTTCCCAAGGGATTGCCTTGGACCTTCCACAGAAGTCAGCAACTGTGCGTTTGTTTCTCAGGCCTCTTTACTGCACTTTTAGTAAACCTTGAAGTGACCTAGTGTACATCCTCCAATATTGCTTGTTTCCAATTGTTTTGGCAATTCTAAGTCCTTTATATTTCCATACAAGTTTTGATCACTCTGTCAGTTTCTACAGAAAGCCTGAAGTGGTTTTGATTGAGATGGTGTTAAATATGTAAATCAATTTTGGGCTCGGGATATAGCTCAGTTGGTAGAGTGCTTGCTTTGCAGGCACGAGGCCCTGGGTTCAATCAACAGCACCACACATACACACACAAAATGTAAGTCAATTTTAGGGAGGCTGGACATCTTAATAATATTGAGCCGTTCAATTCATGAACTCAGTATATCGCTCCACTTATTAGGCTTTCTTGAATTTCTCAGCATTGGGGTGTAGTTCTAGTAGTCAGGTCTTATACACCTTTCAGAGGTTTAACTACAAATAGTTGCTTTGATGCTATTATAATAGACATGGTTTATGTGAATTTATTTTGATGTCGTCCAATTTTCTGAACAGATTATTAAAAGTATAATTTATATAAAAAAAGTAATCAGAATGCAGGACACTCACCTCCCAGGGGCTCCCTGTGGCTCCATGCATGCATTGTGGGCAGGTGGAGTGCAAGACACTCACCTCCCAGGGGGCTCCCTGTGGCTCCATGCATGCATTGTGGGCAGGTGGAGTGCAGGACACACACCTCCCAGGGGCCTCCCTGTGGCTCCATGCATGCATCTTGTGCAGGTGGGGTGCAGGACACTCACCTCCCAGGGGCTCCCTGTGGCTCCATGCATGCATTGTGGGCAGGTGGAGTGCAGGACACACACCTCCCAGGGGCCTCCCTGTGGCTCCATGCATGCATCTTGTGCAGGTGGGGTGCAGGAGACTCACCTCCCAGGGGCTCCCTGTGGCTCCATGCATGCATTGTGGGCAGGTGGAGTGCAGGAGACTCACCTCCCAGGGGGCTCCCTGTGGCTCCATGCATGCATTGTGGGCAGGTGGAGTGCAGGACACACACCTCCCAGGGGCCTCCCTGTGGCTCCATGCATGCATCTTGTGCAGGTGGGGTGCAGGAGACTCACCTCCCAGGGGCTCCCTGTGGCTCCATGCATGCATTGTGGGCAGGTGGAGTGCAAGACACTCACCTCCCAGGGGGCTCCCTGTGGCTCCATGCATGCATTGTGGGCAGGTGGAGTGCAGGACACACACCTCCCAGGGGCCTCCCTGTGGCTCCATGCATGCATCTTGTGCAGGTGGGGTGCAGGAGACTCACCTCCCAGGGGCTCCCTGTGGCTCCATGCATGCATTGTGGGCAGGTGGAGTGCAGGACACTCACCTCCCAGGGGGCTCCCTGTGGCTCCATGCATGCATTGTGGGCAGGTGGAGTGCAGGAGACTCACCTCCCAGGGGCTCCCTGTGGCTCCATGCATGCATTGTGTGCAGTTGGGGTGCAGGACACTCACCTCCCAGGGGCTCCCTGTGGCTCCATGCATGCATTGTGTGCAGGTGGAGTGCAGGACACTCACCTCCCAGGGGCTCCCTGTGGCTCCATGCATGCATTGTGGGCAGGTGGGGTGCAGGACACTCACCTCCCAGGGGGCTCCCTGTGGCTCCATGCATGCATTGTGGGCAGGTGGGGTGCAGGAGACTCACCTCCCAGGGGCTCCCTGTGGCTCCATGCATGCATTGTGGGCAGGTGGAGTGTAGGACACTCACCTCCCAGGGGGCTCCCTGTGGCTCCATGCATGCATCTTGTGCAGGTGGGGGGCAGGACACTCACCTCCCAGGGGGCTCCCTGTGGCTCCATGCATGCATCTTGTGCAGGTGGGGTGCAGGAGACTCACCTCCCAGGGGCTCCCTGTGGCTCCATGCATGCATTGTGTGCAGTTGGGGTGCAGGACACTCACCTCCCAGGGGGCTCCCTGTGGCTCCGTGCATGCATTGTGGGCAGGTGGGGTGCAGGAGACTCACCTCCCAGGGGGATCCCTGTGGCTCCATGCATGCATCTTGTGCAGGTAGGGGGCAGGACACTCACCTCCCAGGGGGATCCCTGTGGCTCCATGCATGCATCTTGTGCAGGTGGGGTGCAGGACACTCACCTCCCAGGGGCTCCCTGTGGCTCTGTGCATGCATTGTGGGCAGGTGGGGTGCAGGAGACTCACCTCCCAGGGGGATCCCTGTGGCTCCATGCATGCATCTTGTGCAGGTGGGGGGCAGGACACTCACCTCCCAGGGGCTCCCTGTGGCTCCATGCATGCATTGTGGGCAGGTGGGGTGCAGGAGACTCACCTCCCAGGGGCTCCCTGTGGCTCCATGCATGCATTGTGGGCAGTTGGGGTGCAGGACACTCACCTCCCAGGGGGCTCCCTGTGGCTCCATGCATGCATTGTGGGCAGGTGGAGTGCAGGACACTCACCTCCCAGGGGCTCCCTGTGGCTCTATGCATGCATTGTGTGCAGGTGGGGTGCAGGACACTCACCTCCCAGGGGCTCCCTGTGGCTCCATGCATGCATTGTGGGCAGGTGGAGTGCAGGAGACTCACCTCCCAGGGGGATCCCTGTGGCTCCATGCATGCATCTTGTGCAGGTGGGGGGCAGGACACTCACCTCCCAGGGGGCTCCCTGTGGCTCCATGCATGCATTGTGGGCAGGTGGGGTGCAGGAGACTCACCTCCCAGGGGCTCCCTGTGGCTCCATGCATGCATTGTGGGCAGTTGGGGTGCAGGACACTCACCTCCCAGGAGGGCTCTCCATGACTCTATCCATGCATCCCCCTCCTCCCTGTCCATCCCCTCCCCTGGCCCCCTTCCCCCCCCTTGGAACATGGCTGTGTTTGGCAGTGCATCTTCTGCTAGAGTGACAGGCCTTTCCCCCTGAATCTCCATGGCACTTTCCTTAAACTCCAACTTAGAATTGGGGGCCTCCTTCTGGACCAGTTTCTGCTCCTGTCACCTGCTGGGCCTATCTTGCTCTCCTGCCCTGCGGTGCCATCACCGTGGCCTCCTAAGTCTTGAAAGCCGCCTTGTACCTGCGTTCTGTCTCTGGATCGGCTGTTCTGGACTCTTAGCTCCTCGGTGTTTACAAACAGTAGACACTATTTGTGTTCTTTTGGAGGAAATGTCGGTGGGGGTTATATTGACACTCACTGGTTAAGGGAGAGTGGATCTCTTAAAATTGGGGGTTTTGCAGTCCGTGAACATGGCCTGTTGTACCATTTCATTCCGGTCTTTTAATTCCCTTTTTGTTTGTTTAGTTTCTTAGTTTTCAGTGCACAGGCATTGTACATATTCTGTTCAATTTACCCCTCCCTATTTTCGTTTCTAAAATAACATGGCTTGTGTGGATCGACCCTGTACCCTGCCGCCTCCTGCGCCTCGGTGTTTATTTCTGGCATCTTCTCTGGATTCCCAGGGTGCAGTCTTCTCATCACAAGTAGATGCCCTGTCCCATGGCTGGGGCTGGTGAGCAGTGCTGGGGGACCCTGACCTCAGGGAGCGGAGGCTTGCCCTCCACAAGCCCTGGTGGGCCTCCTGAGGCTGCCTCTACTCAGACGCAGGAAGCCCTTGCCGTAGTGGTGGCCTCGGGTGTGGGCTCTTGTGCATTCACGGCTGTGGAACTTGGCCTGTGGCTTTTTCTGAATCAGTGGGAGTGGACTTTGGTGTCTCCTGGGTTCTGTCAGCATGGTGACTGGCCTGGATCAGGTCTGAGTGTCACCCAGCCTTGTGCCTCAGGTTCACACGCTGCCGAGTCCAGTGTCTCAGGGATGGCCGCCAGGCCTGGCTCAGTGGGCTGGGCCACACTGTGGTGAAGTCCAGTTCACACTGAGCTTCATTTTCTGTGCAGTGGCACTCTGCAGGGTCCTGACCAGGTGCTGGGTCCTGGACTCCTCCCTGGGGCCTGGGATGAGGCTGCCGGGCCAGCTGCCCCTCCCTGTCCTTCCCCACATGAGGAGACAGCAGGAAGGCCCTGGTCGCTGTCGGGTCTCGGTCTCTGGCTCTGTGAGCCGTCCGTCTGTGCTTCGGAGCCCTCTGTCCCAGCAGTGTGGACTAGGACAGACGCTGCTCTGCCTTTTCTTCCCTTTGCTAGATTGTGGATCAGGCTTTGTTGGCCTCACAGAATGTGCTGGGCTGCCCTCTCTTCTCCTTCAGTTTCTGAACAAGTCTGCCTGTCTGTTGTTGTTTCTCTATTAATGTTGGCTGGAACTCACAGGTAAGCCGTTGGGCCTGGAGTCTCCTGTGTGGGAAGGTTTCCATCACGAATCTTACTTCCCAGACATGGATGTTCAGACTTCCACTCCCCTCATGTGGGTTTTGGTCACTTTTATCTTCAAGGGGATTTGCTGGCTGTCGAGGGGCCGTCCGTGTGGAGTGCTCCTCTGTTGGTCTGTAGTGCCCCCTGCTCCCCTCTTGTCAGGGTCTGCTTCTGTTTTCTTGAGTGCCCGCAACAGAGGAGGGTTAACTGTCCACCTGGGCCCCCAGAGCCTGTTTCCTGCTTCCTTCTGTCAGCTGTGGGCTCAGGGAGACCTGCATGGTGTGGAGTGGCTCCTGGTGGAGTTCAGGGAGAAGTGGGAGCTCTAGCCAGGCTCTGGGGGCCCAGGGGAGGCAGCAGCTGGTCATAGGAGCCAGAAGGCATGTGGCTCCCCTCTCTGCCATGCTGGGGTCATGGCCACGACAGCCCCTGTGGCCCGCCCCTCCTCCCGCTCTGCAGAGGACACTTGGGAGTGGAATGCAGCGGGCGCACCCTGGCTTCCGTAGCTCCTGGGAAGAGCTGTCCTTCCCCAAACCCACCCAAGGCTGCTGTGGCCTGCAGGTGGCCAGCTGTGCCTTGACCGGCCTTGGTGAAGAGGCCAGGCTCGCCTCTCTGCCTCCCTTCCTCAGGCATCAGGTCAGAGGGGTGGACCGGCTGGTGATGGCCTGCCTTCCTCCTGGCCAGCGTTCTCCTGTCCCGGGCCACCCCCAAGGCCGTTGCTCCTTCTCCTCCCTCTGACAGGGAACAGGGTGCAGCAGAGTCACACGTGGCTGCTGGTGGCTGGTAGACGTAACCTACGGCTGCTGGTCTCCCAGAGCCGGTGACCAGGATGCTGTTCGTGGTGCCCTTGGAGCACAGAGCTGACACTGCATTTAGACTGCAGGGGGCCTGGGGTGTGATGATTAGCTCGTCAGCACCCCACCCAGGGCC
Organism: Urocitellus parryii; assembly: GCF_045843805.1. Lineage (NCBI taxonomy): Eukaryota > Metazoa > Chordata > Mammalia > Rodentia > Sciuridae > Urocitellus > Urocitellus parryii. Next base: position 210,401,577 of record NC_135535.1, on the reverse strand, counting down.
TGGCCATCAGGCCATTGAGTATGTTAGCCACACGGGTTAACATGGACAGGCTGGTGCTGACGGCCAGTGCCCCGGTGCCACCTTCATTGCCTTCGGCTGTTGGTGGGAAGCCACCAAGACCCGTCTCAGAGGCCTGTGCTGAGAGCCAGCCGTGCCTGACGCCTGGGAAGGGGGATAGCACGAAGGGTGGCCCCGTGCCCGCATGTGGCCCAGGAGGGGTGAGTTGGCTTCTCCCTGGGGCGTGGACGGTGGGCACCTCTGCAAAGCCCTTGGGGGACCTGCTGTCTTGCTGGTGCCTCTGAAGTTCTGCTGGACGTTTTCAGCAGAGCCTGGCCCTGGCTCAGCACAGTGCCTGGCTGGAGTGTTTTGAAAGCTAGCGCCTCTCGCCCGCTGGTGCCAGCTGCACCACCAGAGACGGGACTGTGGCTGGCTGGTGGCTGGAGGCCCTGGCCCAGGCCCCAGCAGAGGCAGCCCATCCCTGCACCACACCCTGGGCCGGCGGCCAGTGGGGAGCTCCTCCCACAGTCGTCCTCTCCCTGTGGATGGCTCCTGGGGGTGGTGGTGGCCGTCTCCAGGGAGTGTTCAGATCCTCCCTGCTGGGCCTGTGGGTCTATGGCTGGACAGAGGTGACCACTGTGTGGGAAGAGCCCCCACCAGCCTCAGCTCGGTTCTGAAGTTGGTGTTTCTCCTGCTGGCGTTTGGGCCCCTCGGGTCCTGGAGCCCAGGCCAGGGGGCAGCGAGTGCCCTGGAGGGTGGGTTTTCATCTGCAGAAACCCCCTGTTTACAGGGTTTTCATCTCCTGGCCAGGACCCACACAGGGGAGCACAAACCTGAGCGGATCCTAGATCTGCTCCGTTTATGGCTCTTGTTTTCAGAAACAACAAAGGGAAGGGAAGCTTCTGTCTGGACATCATGGCTGGCCTTAATTCAATCCAGCTGGCCCCAAACAGGCCCCTCCCAGGGCCAGGACCGTCTCTGGAGCTGGGCAGGAAAGGCGGTGGGAGGCCGGCTGGGCCTGTTCCTCTGGAGCCTGAGCCTGGTGGCTCAGCCCTGGGGATAGCCAACCCTACATTTGCTCAGGACCCTCAGGCCAAGTGGACCAGCCTGGGGAGGGAGGAGCCTGGGGCTGGAGGCGTTTTCTGCGTGAAGGTGTTTGTCGGCTGCAGATACTCCAAGTGCCCCTGACCGACCCTCTCCCCAGCCTTCTTAGAGACTCTCAGCTCAGGGGGTCCTGACCCACACCTGTGCCCTGGTGCCATGGGTCTACAGGACGGCCGGAGGATGTGGGGTTGTGCCTCCGACATGGGCTGATCCCAGGCTTCTCAGTCCTTTGGTGTCTCATGACTCCTCTTAGCACCTTTCTGTATCTTTCCTTGAAAAATTCTCCTATTACCTTTATCCCATTTTCTGTCACCCACCTGTGGACTGGAGATTGGTGGTCAAAAATGATCCTCAAAGATGTGGTGTCGGAACCTACCGGGAGCATAGCCTCGGGAGGGGTGGGAGCTTAGTGCGAGCTGTTCTGGGCTTCCTGTCCCCCCACCCCTGGGCCCTGGTCTTTACCACTTCCTCTGTGCCAGGTCACAGGCTGCTGGGAGGACAGGGGCTCTCTGGGCTGCCGCATCTCCCAGTAACGCTCCTTCCCACAAAGGGTGGAGCACTGTGCTCCCTCTTGGAGGAGGGGGAGGAGAGAGGAGCTGCCTGGAGCTGCCTGGAGACCTGGCCCAGCCAGCGCTGCACTACTGCAGGGGTCTGTGGGGAAGGGAAACGGACGGAGCCCAAGAGAAGCCGGTAGGCAGCCTGTGGCCCAGGGCCCCGTGCATGCAGCTGAAGTCATGAGGATGGCGGCTCTCAGTGTGGGCAGCAGCCCCATGCCCCACGGTGGAGTCCTGCTGTGCAATTGCATGGCCGGAGGAAACGTGGCTTCAGAAACTGAGTCAGACCTTGTGGAGTAAGACTGTGGGGACACAAGGCTCTCCCATTGCTCAAAGGGACTAATTGGCATTGCTTGTCCCTGGCACCAAGTTCAGACTTGTCAAGGCCAGGCCAGGACCGGCTTCCCTCAATGGGCAGACAGTCATTTGTCCCTGGCCCCTGCTCCTTTGCCCTTTCCCGCTTGCCCAGCCTGCAGCCCTATGGGACTGTGAAGGGTCATGGGTGTGGGTACAGTGGACATGGTTCCCCGGCGCAGCAGGCATTTGGACATTGGACGTGCTTGTCCAGGCTGAAGCCTGGGCTAGGGCTGGACAGGGAGCGGCAGCACCAGGGACAGCTCCCCACCCTCTCGCCCTTATGGGAAGGAGTGGTGGTTTGTCCTGTCCTGGGGACAGCCTGGTGTGTGCACTGTGGCTGTGTATGGTGCCGGTCCTCGGAGGTGGGTGGTGTGGAAGCTGTGTTCTTAGGGTCCCTGTCATGGCCTCTGTGTGACACCCTCTCTGGAGCTGGGAAAAAGCATGGATGGAGGCTCTCTGAAGGACTCCTGGGAGTGACCCGGCCCCAGTTGGCCTTTGCTGACCCTGAGCTGCAGGTGACCATGAGATGGAGGTGCTCCATCTGCTGAGGAGCCACTGGACAGGTTCCGTCCCTGCAGAGCTTTAGTTTGAACTTGGCCAGGCTTACTCTGCAGACAGGGCTTGAGGAATGTGGGCACAGTGAGGACACCCTGGAGGGTCAGGACAGGGGCAGGCTCTGTGGCCAGCCGCACTGCAGCCCAGTCCTTGGGCCATGTGAACCTCGTGGTGTGGCCTCCACAGCCTGGTGGAGGGCTTGTCGACACCTTTCCTGCAGAAGGAACAGCGGTGTGGTTTGTTAATCTTCACGTATCGACTTTCCATCAAAGCACATGCAAATTTCTTTGCAAAGAAAAAGTCTGAAACGAAACCATCCACTTACTGTGGGATGGAATTTAAAATAGCAGCTTTCCCTTAACAGTGAAGTGCTGCTTCTGTTTATCCCCATTGGGTGAAGATTGGCATTTCACTAAGGCCCCACGTGCCCTCCTCTCAGCCTTGCTGGGCTTAGCTCCTGGCAAGCTGAGGTCGATGGTGGCAGGGCTGCACCCAGGAAGAAGCCCCTCCCCACCCCTTCCCGCTGCTGGAGGCTGCGTTCCTCACAGACTGTGGCTCTGGCCTCTTCCTCCCTCGTCAAAACCCCGTGGGGTGGCCTCCACAGCCTGGCAGAGTGTTAGCACCGAGGCCTCCCTGGGACATCTCTCTGCCACCCTCTTACCAGGATGCTGTGGTTACAACCAGGATCCAACCCAGGATCCGATTCCCTACTGAAGATCTTCACATACTCCCCTGTGCAAAGTCCCTTTGCTGTACAAGGTGACAAGTTCACAGACAACAAGGATGAGAGCCTGGGGTGTCACTTAGCCAACCCAGGCTGCCTGCGGCAGGCTCCCGAGTCCCTCCTGACCATGGGCACCCTCTGTCAGTGTGGCTTTGGTGGGGCCTGGCCGAGGTTCCAGTTTGCAAACCCGGGCTTGCTGTGAGCACAGCAAACACAGGGCTGGCAGGGAGTGAGGAATGGGTGCAGGTCTGGGTTGCATGCACCTTGCAAGGGGCCTGGCTCAGGGAGCAGCAGGGCCTATGGAGGAGAGCTGCTGTTGTGGCTGTGGCAGGCCCAGGACTCTCACTGGACTGCTCCCACAGTGACCTCCAGCGCTGGGAAAGCTGCTCTGACTGCAACTGGCATCTGCACTGCCGCAGGAATGGAGGAGGGTCTGGCCTGAAGGGGACCCAGGGCCACCCTGCTTCTGCAAGGAGAGGTGAGGGTTCAGAGTGGTCTAGGTGGATGTGCTGCAGGGGCAGCCAGGGTCTGATGGGGAGCCAACCTGCGGGGCAGGGCTGCACCCTGCCTGCCAGCTGGTGAGCAGGCTCCAGGCCTTTGCAGATAAACCAGTCCATCAGCCAGCTGAGGCCCAGCAGCCAGCCCAGGGAGGAGGTGGCAGCTCTGAGAAGCAGTGATGGTGATAAGTGGCTGTGAGGTCACATGCTTCAAGCCCTGTCCCCAGGTGCTCCCTCAGCAGCTCGCAGGGCTGACAGAGTCCTGAGGTCTCCAGGGAAGATCTGGCTCATTCAGCAGAATCTCAGGCTGCATCCAACATTCAGAGCTCAGAACCTTCTGGGGTCCCAGGCACTTCCAAGTAGCAAATATCTGTCAACTTCTCTGGCAGGATGTATCTGTCAACTGAAGCTGGGAACCTAATAAACCCACTCAAAGAGGATCTTGTGCATGACCTCCATGCTCTGCCACTGTGTGTGCACACATGTACACACATACCCCACACGCATGCATGCAGACATAGGCACATGCACAGAGCTATACCCATAGGCACTGCACACACACAAGGACACACATGCACAGAGATGCACCTATGGACATAAGCATGCACACACATGAACACACATACACAGAGCTGGGCACACTATGCATAGAACTGGGCACACACATGAGCACACAGAGAGCTGCACCCATAGGCACATGCATGTACATACACGTGAACAGAGAGAGCATCATCCATAGGCACATACATAAACACACACAGAGCTGCACCCATAGGTACATGCACACACACACACAAATGAATGCATGTGCACAGAGCTCACCCATAGGTACATGCACACACACATGCACACACATGCACAGAGCTGCACCAACAGGTACATGCACATTCACATGCACAGAGTTGCACACACACACAGAGCTGCACCCATAGGTACATGCATGCAACAGATACACACAGAGCTGCACCCTTAGGTACATGCACACACATGCACAGAGCTGCACCCATAGGTACATGCATGCACACAGACATACACAGAGCTGCACCCATGGGTATATGCACACAGACACACACAGAGTTGCACCCATAGGTATATGCACACACACGCACAGACCTGCACCCATAGGTATATGCATTTACAGAGCTGCACCCATAGGTACATGCACACACACAGAGCTGCACCCATAGGTACATGCGCGCACACACACACACACACACACACACACAAAAAAAACGAATGCATGTGCACAGAGCTGCACCCATAGGTATATGCACACATACACACAGAGCTGTACCCATAGGTACATGCACACACACAGAGCTGCATCCATAAGTACATGCACACACACACATACACACACAAACACACAAAAATGAATGCATGTGCACAGAGCTCCACCCATAGGTATATGCACACATACACACAGAGCTGTACCCATAAGTACATGTGCACACACACACACAAATGAATGCATGTGTACAGAGATCACCAATAGGTACATGCACACACACACAGAGCTGCACCCATAGGTACATGCACACAGGTGTGGTCTGAGGTATACCAGCGACTTCTAGGATTAGAATGAATTCTATGCTGCACTAACTTCTCCCATTATGGCCAGATTTCAAGGGAAAAGAACAGAGCTCCACACTGGATTCCCTCCTTCTAACAGGGCGTGACCCCTGGTGCAGCTGTTCGCTTTGCCCCTCTGAACCCAGAGAGTATATGTCACAGGCAGAGGAGCCTTTTGGGGGCAGAGGGGCTGAGGGAGCCTGGATGGGCTAGAGGGGCTTTGCAGGCCTCTGTCCACTGGCCTGGCTTTGGGTTGGGTGATACAGCAGTCCATGCAGTGATGGCCCAAGTACCCAGTGCTTGGTGGGAGAGGTGGAGATGGAGTGTGGCTGCTTGCTGGCCCTGTGCCTGTAACCCCTCCCCAGCCTCTCTTGTCACTGCCAGGCTGGCCTGCCCTCCAGAGCCTGCCCTGGCTCCCTGAAGCTCCTCTTGCTGCATGCACCTCCAGAGCTCTGCAGCACGTCCCTCTGCTCCTCCTCTGCACCCTGCTTGGCCTCTCTTTTCTGGCTTGCCCCACCTACCTGGGCTCACCTACCTGAGCCTGGGCTGGACCTTGTTGGCATTGTTTGTGGGCTGTGACCCTGGGTGGTCACTTGACCTCCAGGAGCCTGTTTCCTGTTATCAGTGGCACATGTCCACTTCCCACAGTGTAGATAATTCCTGAAATAGCCCTCTACCTAGTGTCCGTATTAATATTCACATTTGGCATTTTCACCTCATTGTGGTCACGGTCCAGGGTCTGAAGGACACAGTGGTGAGCTTGGCAAGTGTGCTCTGCTCAGAAACCATGACCCTTGGGGTGCAGACCTCTGCCATAGTTTGCAGAGTCCCCTCATGCTCTGCCCTGGGGACTCCCTCGCCTGGCGCTGTGGGCGATGCCTGCTTCTGAACTCGTAGGGATGGAATTGTACGATAGATGCTCTTCAAATCTGGCTTCTTTCATTCAACATTGTTTTGAGATCCATCCATGCTGTCACATGTCGGTTTTCCCTTAAAGAAATTGCTGAGTCTTATTCCGCTGCAGGAATGAAATAGAGCACAGCTTCCTCTCTGCCGTCCTCCTCATGGACACAGCTCTGGCTGCTGTGACTCAGGTTGCTTTCCTGTGTGGACGTGCCTCATTTCTCTTGGGCAGGCATCTAGGAGTGGATCCTGGGTTGCACAGCAAGCAGTCGAGCTTTCTAAGGAACTGCCTGAGGCTCCCAGCCCAGCCCGTGGGTTCCAGCCGACGTGTGTGCTGTGGGGCTTCCCGTGCTGGCCGCGCTGGCCGCGCTGCTGCGGGCAGAGCCGTCTTGTTGGTTCTAGTTGGCATTTCTTGGAGATCAACACCATTACCTTGTCTTCCCGAGTGCTTCTGGCCTTTTGGAAACCCTCCATCGAGGCGCCTGACCTAGTGTGCTGTTTCTTGCCATTTTTGCACTGGTTTGCAGAAGCTCCTTGTTCACCCTGGCTACCTGGGCTGGACGTGACTTGGAACCCCAGGGAGAAGGGAAAGCACTGGCCAGAAAGCAGGAGGGTGGAGGCTGCTCCAGGACTCGCAGAGCTGCCTGGTGCCCCACCTGGCAGCCTCGCTGTCCCCTGTGGCTCGTGTCCGGCCCACTCCCCTGAGGGGCGTGGCAAGTGACAGCCTCCTCTGGGCTCAGCTCGTGCCCTGTGACCCTGCTGGACGTTTCTGTGGTCTTACATCCACCATCATGCCAGTGGGTCTCCCCTGGAGAGTCAGGCTGCTGTTGGAGGAGAGGGTGACATGGAGGGTGAGAGGGAGGGTGACAGGGTGCTGGCCTCAGGCCATAGTGCTGCTCCTAGGATGTGGTAGCACAGTCCCAGGCCTCCCCATGGCTTGGATGCAGTGACACAGCAAAGCGACACTGCCTGAGTGCTTTTCCAAGACTGGGCCTGAGGGACAGGCATGAATTCTGTCATTTAAGGTAGTTTAATGTCATTCATGAAATTAGAGTCAGAATCAAGCTACACGACATGATATTTTACCTCTTTCAAGAAAAAGCATGATTGCCGACTACCCTGCCAACCACCTGAGCAAGGAGAGACTTGTACTCATCTGGAGGTCTCACCTGCTGGCTTTGGGTGACAGCAGCACTCACAGGAGTGAGCAGCGTCCTGGATTAAATGGTGTCACATGGCTGCTGCTGGTCCACGTGGGAGGGGGCCTGTCCCCAGGGGTGCTGGAAGAGCAGTAGTGTGGGCCTAGCTGGTTTCTGATGGTGCTGTGGTTCAGGTGGACAGCAGAGCTGTCCCTTTGAGTGACACCGTCCCCCAGGCAGGGGCAGAAACCAGCCCCTGTTGCAGTGTGTGTGGCCGTGGCCTGGCTTCCTGAGGGGCTTGCGTGGCGGGAGAGCCGGGGCTGGAGGTGGTGCCCGTCCTCCACCAACACCCGGAGCTGGCAGAGACCAAGGTGGGTGGGCAGCTTCCGCACTGGTCCTGGCTCGATTTAACAGATGGTACGGTCTACCTGTCCTTGTCCTCTGAGCCAGTGGCCCTCATGGATATGGCCCATCCTGACCTTTGACTGGCTTTTAGGTGGGACTTTAGGGGGTCCCCTGTGACTGTGGAGGTTCTGGCTGGTGGCTGTGTCTCCATGGCGCCAGGTGGGGAGTTACATGGGGTGGCTTTGACACAGAACCATGGGCCTCGTGACCTCTCTGAGCAGCACCAAGCTTTACCTGGACTTCCCATCCCCAGCGCTGTTCATGGGTACAGCATGCACGCTCCGGTCTTAGTGTCATGTGCCCTGCCCTTGGCCAGGAGCTGACATGGAGCAAGAAACTGTGGCTGCCCCTGGAGCTGGTGCGTGGTCAACCACTGACCTCTGGGAGGGTGGCTGAGAGCTCGTGGCTCCCTTGTTAACAGGAGCTGCTCAGCGAGGCGATGTCCCAGAGAGTCTGTAATCAACAGCCTCAGGACCTCTAGCTGCAGCTCAGTGACCACCCCAGAGGGCCCCTGAACAGTTGTTACACCTCTCCACAGCCGGAGGGTGGATGCGCAGGGCCCATTTTGCCACCTGACCTGGCTCTGGGAAGCTAGAACTGGGAGGTCCCTCCCTGGGTGGGAATGCTTCCCAGGTAAGGGGTGAAAGCAGTGTCTAGTCCAGGCCATGCTGTGAGTGGGTGTCAGGCCCCAGGCTGGCTTTTCTGGCCCTCTGAGTGTAGGGACCTTTGGGGATAAGGATCCGCTGTACCCCTCTATGACACTGCTGTTTCACAGGTCAGTTTGTGCAGACACAAATGCGTACACATACTTGAAAGCACATGCTCATGCATGTACAAGCAAGCACACGCCAGTGAGCATGCAGTATGTGCACAACACACACACATGCAGTGTACAAATGAGTGCCAGCACATGTGCACACAAATATCTGATACAAAGACACAAGCACATGTGTGCTCAGGCACACAAGCCCATGTGAGCATACATGGGCTTATGCATATGCATGCACATATGTGAATGTAAACAAACATGCCTCTCCGTGAGCATGCACGTGTGCTCATGCATGTGCCCACGCTCACTTAGACCCACCGCTGGCCTTGGGGGCAGGCAGTGTTTGGCACCCAGGATCCAGTCCCTTGTGGTCCCCTGAGCCCATCCAGCCCTCCCTGTCCCTGAAGCTGGGGCACTGCACCCTACTGTAGTCTTGTACCCCATATCCTGCCCAGCCTCGATCCCTCACGGGCTTCCTGGAGCCCACAGGAATGCCAGGTTCCCTCTGGATCAGCCCGTGGGAGGCCCCAGGGCCTCTTCTCCAGGAGGCCCTCCCTTGCTCTCTGTCTGGTGCCATCCAGTGTCTGTTCAGTGCTACCATCTCCTCTTGGGTGGGGCAGCCCCCTCCCAGTGGCCCAGCCCCTGGGGCCTGCCCTGGAAGTTCTCATGCTCTTTCAAGAGCTACCTAGGGTGGGGGTGTTGGGCAGAGGTGGCACCTGGGCTAGTTGACCAGAAGGTCTCAGGCACAAGTTTACATTTTGAAAAGAGGCCCTCAGAGCAAATAGTCTCCAAGTAGACATGGCTTCTCCTGGATTGGAAAAGTGCTGGCAGGTTTGGGGGTGGTGTCGCCCCTGCTGATGGCACAAGCTGCCAGGGCAGTGGCTCTGCAGGTGGGCAGTGGCAGGCAGGGCAGCACTGGCCTGAGGCTCTGCCCAGTGAGACGCTCACTGCCTGACAGCCTGGCCAGGAGGTGCTGGGCCAGCAAGTCCAGAGGCGGGGGACGAGGCCCGAGTCCCCTGGGAGGACTGCTCCCTGGAGCCTGGAGAGTGTCCCTCCGGGCACTTGCTGGGAGTGGCAGGCAGCCTCTGGTCTCTTGTGATGGCACAGATCCTCACGACCTGACCACTTCTCAGAGGCCACCTCCAGGACCAGCACATGGGGTCAGCACATGGATTCAGAGGACGCCAGCTTCCAGAACTTTCGTAAGCCAGTTCTGTGACTTCAGCTGTGTGGGACCCAGGTGGGGCTTCAGACCCCAGAGCTGAGAGAACACAGTCGTGCTGTTACAGGCCAGGGTGATGGTGGCCAGGAAGTGGGGACGCCAGGGTGCTCCTCAGAGGTGCTCCCCAGCACTGTAGGTGCCGCCCACCTTCAGAGGGAGGCCGTGCAGAGCAGAGCCTGGGTGCTCTCCAGCCGTGCTGACCAGTGAGCCTCCAGAGGTCTGCAGGGTGCAGCCTGGGACGCGGGCCTCGCCTGCTGCCTGGGTGCACTTGGGGTTGTGAGGGGATGCTGGGAAGGGGCTCGGGAAAGGGCCTCGAGCCGGTCATGTGGGCACCCAGGGGTGGGGCCCAGTGTTCCCAGCGTTCCCAGCATCACTGTGGTCATGGAAGGAGGCCTGAGTGTGCCCCTCTGCATCTGAGTCTCTGCATCTGAGTGTCCCCAAACTCGAGGGTCCCACAGGTGAGCCGCAGTCAGGGCCTGTTCAGCTCTGCAGGCGTCCCTCACACTGGTTCCATGCCCGCTCAGACCCTTGACCCTCCAGATTGTCTGGACTTCAGGATCTTGCCCTCCTTCCCCGTGGGCTTGCTGCTGACCATGCCTGTCAAGTGCACTCCAGTCTGTCCTGGCATTGAAGTGTCATCAGCTCATGCCTGTGGCTGTGGGTTCCGTGGTGTCAAGGTAGGGCTCCCGAGGCCAGGCTGTGGTGTGGGTCAAGGCGGGCTCCAGGTAGGACTCCCGAGGCCAGGCTGTGGTGTGGGTCAAGGCGGGCTCCAGGTAGGACTCCCGAGGCCAGGCTGTGGTGTGGGTCAAGGCGGGCTCCAGGTAGGACTCCCGAGGCCAGGCTGTGGTGTGGGTCAAGGTGGGCTCCATGGCTGCAGGCACAGGGTTCACTGGGACCAGGAATCTTTTCAGGTCACCTCCCTGAGAGGAGGGAGAGGCCTGGCGTGGCCTGCTGGGTCTCCTCCCTGCCCACGCCTTTCTCCTGGTGGGAGCCTGGAGGTCCCTGGAGAGTGGGCATGAGGGGAAGGTGGCTCCAGATGGGGGCAGCTGACAGCAGAGAAAGAGGCAAGCAGGACCGCAGACTGGTGTGGGTTGGAGGGAGATTCCCCAAGTGTGAACATGATGAGAATGGAGTAGTGTGAGTGTGTGCACACACCAGGGTGGAGAGAGTGCATGGGTGCATGTGTGAGCGTGTGGGTATGGAAGTGTGTTCTGTGGGTGTGCAGGAGCACCCTCTGTCCACGGTGTGTGCGTGGATTGTGAATGTGAGGGTGTGAGGAGTGGACTGTGCCAAAGGTTTGTGGGTAGAGTGAATATGAGTGTGAGGGTGTGCAGGAGTGTCCTGTGCCCACAGTGCATGGGTGGAGTGAGTGTGAGAGTGAAGGCGTGAAGGAGCATCCTGTTCCCCCAGTGTGTGGGTGAAGTGAGTGTGTGCATGAGGGTGTGCTGAACCACCCTATTCCCACAGTGTGTGGTAGGAGTGAGTGTGAGCATGCAAGTGTGCAGGAGCATCCTCTGCCCACTATGTGTGGGTGGAGTGAGTGTGTGAGGGTGTGCTGAACCACCCTGTTCCCACAGTGTGTGGTAGGAGTGAGTGTGAGCATGCAAGTGTGCAGGAGCATCCTCTGCCCACTATGTGTGGGTGGAGTGAGTGTGTGAGGGTGTGCTGAACCACCCTGTTCCCACAGTGTGTGGTAGGAGTGAGTGTGAGCATGAGGTATGCAGGAGCATCCTCTGCCCACAGTATGTGGGTGAAGTGAGTGTGTGAGTGAGGGTGTACAGGACCATCCTGTGCCCACAGTGTGTGGGTAAAGTGAGTGTGAGGTTGTACAGGAGCGTTCTTTGCCCACGGTGTGTGATTGGAGTGTAAGTGTGAGGGTGTGCAGGAGCATCAAGTGCTCACAGTTTGTGGGTGGAATGAGTGTGAGCGTGAGGGTGTGCAGGAGCATCCTGTGCCCACAGTATGTGGGTGGAGTGAGTGTGAGCATGAGAGTGTATAGGACCATCCTGTGCCCACAGTGTGTGGGTGGAGTGAGTGTGAGCAAGTGTGCAGGAGTGTTCTCTGCCCATGTGTGTGGGTAGACTGAGTGTGAGTGTGAGGGTTTGTGGGAGCATCTTGTGCCCGCAGCATGTGGGTGGAGTCAGTGTGAGCGTGTTGGTGTGCAGGAGTGTTCTCTGCCATGGTGTGTGCGTGGGCTGAGTGTGATCATGTGGGTGTCTAGGAGTGTCCTATGCCAACAGTGTGTGGTTGGAGTGAGTGTGAGGGTGTGCAGGTGTGTCCTGTGCCCTCCATGTGTGGGTGGAGTGAGTGTGAGTGTGAGGGTGTGCAGGAGTGTCCTCTGCCCACAGTGTGTGGGTGGAGTGAGTGTGTGCGCGAGGATGTGCTGGTGCATCCTCTCCCCACAGTGTGTAGGTGGAGTGGGTGTGAGCATAAGTGTATGCAGGAGCGTCCTCTGCCCATGGTGTGTTGGTGGAGTGAGTGTGAGCATGAGGGTGTACAGGAGTGTCTTTTGCCCATGGTGTGTGGGTAGAGTGAGTGTGAGCAAAAGGGTGTGCAGGAGCTTCCTCTGCCCACAGTGTATGGGTTGAGTGTGAACATGAGGGTGTACAGGAGCGTCCTCTGCTCCTGCAGAGGTGGAGTGAGTGTGTGAGGACCATCCTATGCCCACAGTGTGAGCATGAGAGTGTGCAGGAGCGTCCTGTGCCCATGGTGTGTTTGTGGAGTGCGTGTGAGCTTGTGGGTATGCAGGTGCGTCCTCTGCTTACTCTGTGTCGATCAAGTGAGTGTGAGCCTGTGGGTGTGCAGGAGTGTCCAGTGCCCATTTTGTTTGGGTGGAGTGAGAGTGAGTGTGAGGGTGTGCAGGAGCGTCCTGTGCCCACTGTGTGTAGGTGGAGTGTGTGTGTGAGGCTGTGCAGGAGCTTTCTCTGCCCTAGGTGTGTTTGTGGAGTGTGTTTGAGCTTGTGGGTGTGCAGGTTTGTCCTCTGCCCACTGTGTTGGGTCAACTGAGTGTGAGCATGTGGGTGTGTGAGCGCCATGTGCCCACGGCGTGTGTGTGGAATGAGTGTAAGCGTGTAAAGACATCTGGCGTGCAACTTGTGGATGCATGCTCCTCAGACTTTCTGCAGTGCACCATGCCTGCTGCCTCGGCGATTGCCTGAGCACCCAGAGCCCCTTGTCCTGATGGAGGACTTGGCCACCTCCCTTCTGCCAGACGTGGAGGACTTTCTTCCTGTGGTCAGCCCCCATGGTGGTGAGCTGGGGCCTGGGGAGTGGGCCACAGGATTGGGGCGGGGCCCACGTGGAGTCTACATTTTGTGGGCTGCTGCCCACTCCCAGTGGCCTCCAGGGCATGGTGCTGACCTTGGCTACCTCCCCCCAGGAGTTGAGAGGTGAGTGAGTGGGCTGGTGGCCTCCTGTGCCACGTCCCTCCTGGTGCCTGGTGGTCAGGGTTAGGAGGGGTTTCCCTCCAGGCCCTTCCCCTCTGTGCCTGAGGCTCCTCTGGTGCCCTGCTGTCCATGAGTTACGGATACCAGGACCCACAGGGTTCTGTCCGAAGGTGGGGACTGCTCAGACCCCAGGGCAGGAGTGGCTCCCAGCCTGAGAGCAAGGAGGTCAGGAGCTGTGTCCTGAGCAGGAGGCTTCAGTTCCCGGTCAGGACTGGTCCACGCCTGTGAAGCCCGGGGCCCTGGCCGGGGCAGGTGGCCCTGCAGAGCTGTGAGGGTGCCCCTGGGGAGGAGGTGCAGCGGGACACAGGCCTCCTTAGGGCGGTGACGGGAGCAGCTCCACTCTGGCTGTGGCCCAGCCCCTGCCAGGAGCCCCTCACCCTCTGGGCCTGCAGCTGAAGGTTGCAGACACTTTTCTGGGCAGTGGTGTCCGACCCGGCACTCTCCTTCCAGGCTGGCCAGGCTTTGTCAGGTGGGAGGGGAGATGGCCATGCCCTGGGGCCTGCTGAGGGGCCTCCAGAGCAGGGACTCCTGTTTGGGCCAGTGTGGGGTGAATGCCTTTGATTGAAGGTCCTCTTTCCCACTGTTCTCATGAGCAGTTTTAGGGGAGTGGCCTGTCCTCACCCTTGCCTGTGTCTGGGTGGGATCTTGGTGCAGAGAACAGGTTCTGCTGTCCGTCTTCTGGGTGTGGTGGCATCTGGGTGCCATGGTCCTGGGGTTCTTGGCAGACCTCTGGTGTGTGGCCGCAAGCCCCTGGACTGTTTAGGAAGGGCAGTGAGACCTTCTCTCCAGAGGCAGCGAGTGACTCCTTTTGAGGACCTGCTCAGGCATCAGTGTGCACGCTGCGTGGACAGGGGCTGTCAGGGTGCCAGGGGACCAGCCCTGAGCCCCATGCCGGTCTGTGCTGGGCTGTGAGGGGTAGGGCAAAAAGGCTGGGCCCGTGAGTGCGGGTTGTCAGGTTCCTTCCTGTGGCAGGTGGCCAGGCCGAGGAGGAAGGGGGCCGCTGCCCTGGCTGTCCTTGGTGAACGGCCCTGGGCACAAGTTGCTATGGTTGCTTGTTCCTGGAAAGGGGAGGCTGTGGGACGGGCCAGGTGGTGCCGGCAGTCTGGGGAGGTGTTTTTGCCTGCGTGGAAGTGCTAATGTGTGAGATATAAAGCGCGCCCTCGCCTGTCGGCTGGGAAGCCCTTGCTGCACCAGGCTCTGGGCACCACCCCAGCAGTGGGCCGCCCTCCCACTGTCACGGCCCAGTGGGTAGCCCCACGTGGTGCTGGACGAGAGGTAGTAGGCGCAGGGTGACAGCCTGGTGCTGAAGCATTGGACGTGGCTTCCTGTGACAGTCCTGGGGGTCCACATAGCTGGGTCTCCCCAGATCTCAGTGCCAGGGTGTTACCAGGTCACCAGAGCAGATCTGGCTGGCACCCTGTCCACTCTCCAAAAGCACCCTGTGCCAGGGAGACTCCACTGTGATTCTGGGCCCATGCATTTCGGTGTTCCTGGGTCTGTACCCTGAGCTCCCAGGGCCAGCCTCACCTGAGGCAAGGGCCAAGTGTACTGGGGACCTCCCAGGCCTGTCCCTGGTGGTCCCAGGGATGCTGAGCACCTGGAGTGATGGGAGAGGCCAGGCCTTGAACTGTAAGACCCTTCTAGGTGGCCCTGGGGAGGTACTGCTGCCCAGCACTTTGGGAGAACCCTGAGTTCTGGCTGCTAAGGGCCACTCCCTCTGTCCCTCTTCCCACAGTCCCGGGAGCTGAGTGCGGCTGGCCTGCAGATGCTGTATTATCAGCCACTGTCCTGATACATCATTCATGGACGTTTCCGGTGCTGCCTGGGGTATCAGCAGGAGCAGTTTACTTCAGCCTGCAGGGCCCCGTGGCCAGGCAGGCAGGAAGCAGCAGATGGGCTCCGCTGGAGTTTCTGCTGTCAATAAAGGTGGGGGTGGTGAGACTGTGGCCCCACAGGGCCCAGGATGGAGGCCAGTGCCAGGCCCTGGCTCCGTGCACCATCCTGGGCAGAAAAGGCCAGGACTGTTCTGGATCTGGGGTCTGAGCCCTGCTGCCACCCCTGATGTCACTCCCACTCAGCTGGTGCCCTGTGGGAAAGGTCTGCATGGGACCCCAGATTAGGGGCCAAGGACAGGCCCATCAGCATGGTGGGGACTGCTGTCAGGGGAGCAGCTGAGGCCAGCCTTCAGGCAAAGCCCAGGGGCCAGCAGTGGGTGGGTGGCAAGGCCTGGGGGCGCAGGGTGCCTCTGGAACAAGATGCCCAGTTGGCCGCCCTGTGGTCTGACTGGCAGGTGCCAACTGAGGCCAGAAGCCCCAGCCACTTGGGTGGCAGTGAGGGATGCCAGGGCTCAGGAGGGCACTGACCATAGTCCTGGCCCCTGGGGTCTGCCTGCTGCCCTGCCTGGGGATGGACAGTGGAGGATGGAGAGATGGCCGACTGAGTCCTTTGAGATCCATGGGCAATACCCAAAAGACTGTCCCTCACCTGGCATGCCCCACAGGCTTCAAGTCCCCCCGGTAGACAGAGGAGTCCAGGGTCAGAGCCCGAGCAGACATTTACTCTCCTATCTCCAACAGCTGGAGACACTCCCAGGGGCACATGGTGGCCAGCGCTGCCAGGGGCCCAGGTTAGATAAAGACTGGTTCTTGATCTGCTTCTAGGCCCTGAGTTCCTTTACTGAGAGCCGTGCTGGACTCTCCTGCTCACACGTTCGTGCCTGGGAACATGGGGGCACCCACGGCCCTCAGGTGACTGTGAAAGCTGGTCCTGCCTGTGTCTGGGGCAGCCTGTGGCAGGCAGGAGGCGCTGGGCTCTGAGTGTTCAGAGGAGGTTCCCTGGCGCTGTGCCCTGGGAGGTCCCCAGTGTGGTCCGCTCCTTCTGCCGGGGCTGCCTGAGCTCTGGGGAGCGCAGGGCCTGGTGAAGTCGGGTTGGGAGACTCCCTTCAGGCAGGAGTCCATGGTCAGGGGATGCATGGCAGAACTCCACTTCCCAGCGAGGTCTGATCTGACGTGGTGAGCACAGACTCCACCCAACACACTGCTGGTGTGGGACTCCGCGGGCCACTGGGAGGTCCAGGCTTCCCCTGGTAATGATGAGGCAGGCCGTGGCAGGGAAGGTCCCCGACTGCGTTCAGAGCCAGGACGGTCCTGTGACTGTGGGCAGTTGCCTTGCCCTGGCTTCTCCAAGAGCCGCCCGGCACTCAGGTGCTAGGCCTCCAAGGGCGCCAGGACCGGGTGTGGGTCTGCGGGGGAGGCCTTCGCGCAGCAGGGGCTGCTGGCTGGCAACAACAGGGTGACTCACGGAGCCGTAGCAGGTCTATTTTTACCCTCCCGGCCGTCTCCTCTCTGCCTCCTCTGTGTGGGCTGTTTCTTCTGTTGTAAGAAATGCCCTGGCTCGTGGAAGGGCTGCTCAGCCCAACAGTTAGTCTGCAAAGTGACCCTTCCAGGACTGCCGCGGGGACTGTGAGCCAAGTGCCAGAGCCAAGCAGCTCCTGGGAGTCGGGAAAAGAGTGGGCAGGCACACGGAAGGAAGGGGTCATTTTGTTGCTGGTGGGAAATGTCAAACATCACCTTCTCCTGCTGCTTCAGATTTGAGGTGGCTCATAGTGGCTCTTGCTATGGCTTTCCTTCTCCCTGCCTCTCACGGTGGCCTTGGCCCCTCTTTGGGGGTGACCACTCCCTCTGCCCCTCCAGCTACCCTTCACCCGCCATGGCAGGACCAGGGCTCATGGGTCCTGTCCCGGCCAGATGTGCTGGCGGCCCCTGTCCGGAGCTCGCCTGCTCCCAGCACAGTCCTGGTATCCCGCCGGCCCGGGGGGCAGGAGTGATGTGTGTGAGGCCAGCGGGAGCAGGGCCATGCGTGAGGACCACTTTCAGGAAGAGAGGCCCTTGCCTTGCCTCTGGCATGGTTCTCTTTGCCCCTACTTGAGCCTCAAGGTTGGATGAGACTGAGAACAAAGTCCATCTGGGCACTGGGCTTGGGCCACAGTGACAAGAGCTGTCTGTGAGCTGAGCCCAGCCGGCAGCCTTTGTGGACAGGGCCTGGTGGGCCTCCCAGGTGGCTCGCAGGACACCTCCTGGCGCTCCTGCAGAAGGAGAGTCTGTTCCCATGGCAACAACCGAGCTTCCCTCAGCCAGTGCTGCAAAGCAGAGACCTCTGAAGAATGAATTTTAAAGCCTGGATTTTAAAATATTTATCTGCACTGGGAAGAGGCTGTGTCCCTCAGCTTGCTACACACAGTGGAGTGGGCCGTGGGGCTGGGGCCCAGCCGAGCCTTGCCCAGGCACAGGACAGGCAGGCCGCTTCCCCAACAGCTCCTTGGTTCCTGTGGGGAACATGTACATGCTGGCTAGGATGGCCAGGAGTCGAAGTGGCTGTCCTTTTACCCACATTCTGCTTTAAGAGCTGCCTGCGTTAGGGGAGAGTGGCCTTGGCCTCCCATAGCCCATCACCCTGGAGAACGTGCAAGCCGGTCTTGCTCAGTCCAGGTACCTGGCCGCAGGCCCTCACGTGTTTGTCCAAATATCAGCTTTGGAAATACCTCTGCAACAAATTTGTGAAAAACAGCAACCCACCCCTTCCTGCCCTTCCTGCCTATCCCCACTCCTGGGCCTCTCAGTGTCTCCCTGACTCCAGTGTGCTCAGGGGCATTTCCTGCTTCTCCCAAATGGGGAAGGGGCTGAGAAGGCACTGCAGGGCCCCAGGCTCCTCTTCTGGGCACAGTGGGCTGAGTCCCCTGGCTGCTGTGTGCAGGGAGGCCGTGGGAGTCCACGTCAGGGCCTGGGAGGGGAAGCTGTTGTTGATGGGCAGGTTTGGGCAGTCAGGAATTTGTGCTTTGATTTTCTTACAGCCACAATGTCTTCATGTGGCTGTGGGGCTGATGCTGGCCCTGCACGGAGGCCTGGCACCCCCAGGGCCCTGCCAGCTCTGTCCTTCCTCTAACTGGTGCACACTTGGGGTACAGACTTGGGGATTGTCAGAAAGGCCACCAGAGTGGGTTTTCTTGAGCTGCACAGAGGGAGCCGTCTGGATGGGATGTGGGCCGGTGGCTTTTACCACGTCAGACTGCTGACAGTCTTGCTCTTGGAGAAGCCCTCCAATAAGACGACTGTGTTGACAGATTCCTGCTGGTGGTTTCCTCCCTAATTACCTCTGTAAGGGCTGGACCAAGAGCTGCCATCTCCTTTAGGAACCAGAAATGGGGCTGAGTACCTGTCTGGGAGCTGGGCAGGGCAGGTGGTTAGGGGAGGACCTGGCCCCGCCACAGAGAAACTTGAGACCCTCCTGGGCTGCGAATGGCAGGCCCCAGGGGAGGGACCTGGGCAAGCCCTGGGTTTGCTCCTCCCTGGCCTGGACTGAGTTGCAGGGTGGGGGCATGTAAGCTGTGGTGGTGCTTACTGTCATGGTCAAGTGCTCCCACCCCAGCTGGGGGGTCAGGAGCCAGGTAGGAACCTATTTGTCAGGGTGGGCAGCAGGCGTAGGGGTGCCCCATGTAGTCCCCTGGCACCCTGAGGACTGAGGCAGGGTCTGGGCAGAGGTGCCTGGGAGGCAGCTGTCTGGGAGGGTCTTTGGTGGGGATTGCCATGTGTGCCCTGCCCAGGGACCCCACTCTGCCTGCCTCAAGGTGTCTGCCAGCCACATCGGGGATTCCCGTCTCACCCGGGACTTCTCTGTGCCTGTCTGGGGGCCACTGTCTGGGACCCCTGTCCGTGTGACTGCCCTCCTGGTTAGGTATAGTGTGAAGGTGAGATTTCGATAAGCCACAGAGTCAATCTTAAAGCAGGAGATGGAAACTTTATTCACCACTTGGCGGTCTGGATCCACCAGCTGTGGGCCATGGGCAGGCTGCAAGTCTACACCCTGTGACCCCCTCCCGGGGTTTGAGTCCACCTCTTATAGCCCAAAACCCTGTTAGGTCATAAGTGGCTGTTGCCGTGTTGCTATGACCATAAACGTCATGAGATCTAAACTCATAAGCAGGAAAGGAAGTGGGCCAAAACCTCCGTAGTTGAGTACAAGTTAAAGAATGGTTACTGACATGAAGACTGTAAGAGAGAACACTTTCACATTGTGCAAGAATTGCCACTGTGGGTTGCCAAGCGTGCTGTGCCAGGCAGCTGGTGATGGGTGCAGAGGTGGGCTTTCCCTGGCAGAAGCAAGCCTTCCAGGACTGGAGTCTCAGGGCCAAACGGAGTCCGTTTGGTCATTGCCCGTCTAGCTTGGCCCATAACAGCAGGAAGTGGGCAAAGTTGTGCTCAAAGCCACAGACCCTGATGGCCTGGGCTGCTGGCGCTGACTGCACCCTCCCTACCCTCACCGGAAGCTGAGGGCTGGCGGGAGGCCACAGGCCAGCATCCAAGCCAGCAGCACACACCCGCTCACCTGCCGGTTGCTGGCACAGCTGGCTCTGTGCCCACAGACCGCGCCAGCTCTCCTTCCCCGAGAGCTCTCCTTGCCAAAACCCTTGGTGGTGACACGCCGCGGGTGTCTGAGCGTGCAGCGAGAAGCCTGGCGGGGACTCCCTTACGCCCCAGACCTGCTGCTCCGTGTGTTTCATTTCCCGTCCTTCTCTCCAGCAGACTCAACTTGGAAACTAGTGTTTCTTCCCTAAAGATGGTGTTGGTCTTGGCCAGGTTCCCGTGGTGCTCGAGCTCTGCCTTGCGCTAGCTGCAGCGGGCTGCAGGGCGGGACTCCAGCCAGCTACCCTAGGGCAGGAGGATGCCCACCCCCTGCCTCCTTTAAGCTGCAGTGGGGCTGAGTGACACGGTCAGGTGCTCCCGCCCCAGCTAGGTGGTCAAGAGCTTGTGCACCAGGGTGGCTCCGCAGGTGGTCCCCCTCCCAGGTGGTGCTGGACTGGATTCCAGGCACCTACTGGGCAGGTGGCTGGGACTGTGGCCCCTTGATTCCAGGTGTCCCTGGAGGTGGCACGAGTGTCATGCTTCGTCCTCAGCACTGTGGAAAGGGCAAGGCTTTTGTCCAACCACAGACTTGCAAAGCGTCTGGTGCCTCTGTAGGAGCCTGGGAGCATCTGGGCAGCAGCAGCTGGCCTGGTGTGGACTGGGCGGGTGGAGGTTCCCTGGCTCAGAGCCTCCCAGCACAGACATCACCCCAGGCTGCATGGCTGCCAGCTCGGCCCTGTGCCCTCCTGGACACTGTGTTGTCCTCCTCCGCAGTGCAGACACAAAAGCCAGTTCTGTGCTGCCCACCAGTCCCTGGGCTGCTCCTCCCGAGGACCGCTGGACGCTTCCTGAGTGTGAGCTGTGCTGGCCTCCCCTCGTCCCGTCAGCACTGGCACAGGTTGCCAAGGACGAGAACAAAGAGGTCCCTTTAGAAAGACCCCAGCAAGGGCCAGCAGCAGGCCGTGCCCTCCAGGGTCCTCACAGCCCCGTGCGGGTGATGTCCCCCGAGGATGGCTCTTCTCTGGCCTGGCCTCATGCTGAGGAGGAGAACAGTGTGGTCAGGACTCACTGGTGGCCGGTGCCCACAGGGTCCCTCTCCGCCACCTCCCAGCCTCTCTTGCCTCGCTCTTCCTCGTGCCCCTGTCAGTCAGGATGGGAGGCGTGGCCTTCCCTGGTACCTGGCCGACTCGGAATCGGGCCAGGCAGCGCGCAGTGTGCTTCCCTGCCGGGGGCCCATTCTCAGGGACTGTGGGACGAAGGGAAGGCCACTCCTCCGAGCCTGACAGGGACACAGCGGGAGGAAAGTGGAGCGAGAGGGCACATGGCCTCGGTTCTCTCTGTGGGATGAGGCCCTTCCCTGGGGGCTCCCTGGCAGCCCTACACCTTCCTTGCTCCCTGAAGCACCCCTTCCACCCACCCGGCGCCACCCAGGCCCGTGTTGCACTGATAGCCTCACCCACAGCAAGGGCCAAGGCACGTGCCTGCCCTCGTGGGCGGGGGCCCTGGGGTTCGGACTTGGTGCTGGGCAGGCTGGAGGGCCTGTCCCGAGGCTGCCTGCGCCCAGTGCTGAAGGGCATCGTGCTGTGGGCAGCCTCGGGCTCAGGGCAGGGCTGGGGGGAGTCTCAGGGGCTCACTTGGGGTTATCCTCACCACAGCGTGTCCCTCACGGGGACCGTGGTGATTAGCAAGCCCCCTGCAGGAGGGGTGCTGTGGACCCTGCGGGAATGACCAGGCCCTGCAGAGCCTCTCACAGCCCCCCAGGCCTGTCCAGTAGGGCCAGCAAGACGGACACTCTCCCACTCCTCCGTACAGGAGAGTGGGGGACAGCAGGCTCCCAAGGAGAGAAAGGGGCTCCCTGACTCCCAGGCTGGCCTGTCCATGCACGTGTGAACTTGGGGGGACTGCAGGTGGCCGTCCGTGGGGGTCGCTGATGGCAGGACTACAGGGAGTGAGTGGTCTGATGCTCAGGGCACGTTTCCTCTGGGTCACCTGTGTCCTGTCTGTGGGCCAGTTGCATGTGCCCACCCACGAGGGCCCTGAGAAGAGGTGCTACTCCGCCTGGGCCCTCCCCTACTTGGGCTCAGTGCTTCCTGCTTGGCACAAGAGCCAGAGTTCACACTGAGCCCCAGTGGACCCTCCGCAGGGTGGAGCGGGGTCTCTGGTGGGCTGCGGGGTGCAAGGTGCTGGGGAGCACTAGGGGCTGGCGCCTGGTGTGGGCCTTCCTGCTGCCTGGGGGGCTGGCGCCTGGTGTGGGCCTTCCTGCTGCCTGGGGGGGCTGGCGCCTGGTGTGGGCCTTCGGGCCGCCTCACCTGCATCCTCTGTTTCCTTCTGCAGTGAACTTCGACCACTTCCAGATCCTGCGTGCCATCGGGAAGGGCAGCTTCGGCAAGGTAAGGCGGGGCCTCCCCGTGGGCCTGCAGAGGGCGGGGACTCGCTGGGCCACGGAGCTGGGCAGCTGACCACCCTCCTTCCTGCTCCTTTTCTCTCCTGGAGAAACCAGCTCCAATGGGCAGTGTCAGGGAGGGCATGGAGGCCTGGGATGTCCGCTTGGGCCCTCTGGGGTCTGGTAGCCCAGCCTCTGGAGCCTGGGTGGCCACGTGAGAGGGCCGAGGCTGATGCCCACACCGGGGCACTGAGGTCCACCCTGGACTGAGGGCTTCCTCCAGGGAGGCGGTGGCTTGGGCCTGAGGGGAGAGCATTCAGAAAGGCTGCATGGTGTCCAGAAGCCCCGTGAGGCTCGAGGCTGCCGTTGACCACACCGGAGCCCAGGGCCTGACGATGACTGGACCGAGGTGGGTGGCCTCCAGAGCCCCGCTCCTCCAGTCCCTCTGGGCCAGCTTCCTGGTGACATCCTGCCTTGTGATATCTAGAGATCGGGCGTAATTTTAACTCCGCGAAGCCCAAGAGCACTCTGACGGGGGGTGGCACTGGCCTGGGGGTGGCTGCTGTGCTGTGCATGAATCACTTTGAGTGGACGCTTCCTGTCGGCCGTCCCCACAGCTGTCTGGACACTGCCTGCCACGGCCCCTGTGGTGTTGTCGTTTGTGAAGGTGGTGACCCTAGGGTGAGGTGGTCGGGGACGCTGAGGTCCTGTTTTCCCAGTGGAGCACAAGCTGTGCCCCCAGGCCACAGGGGGTGTGAGGAAGCACCAGGGTCAGGCAGGTGGGGATGCCCCTCAGCCCTGCGGCAGAGGACAGTGGCTCTGACCAGGTTCAGGAGGAGTGGCTGAGAAGGGGAGACCAGCACCAGTCATTCAGAAATCCTCCAGAAACTGAGGGGTGCTGAGCTGCCTAGAGAGGGCCAAGACCACCTGGTGGGCGAGGCCAGTGGGCGAGGCCAGTGGGCAGGGCAGGTGCTGTTCTCTGGGGTGCTGTGCCCCCACCTGCCCCTGGTGGGTCTTTCCACTCTCAGGATGCCCTCCCCTCTACTGCCCCGTGCCCCTACCAGGGCACTGTCCCTGTCCTCATTAGCACAGCTGGGCAGCCCTCTCCTCTGCCGGGTCCTCAGAGCCCCTGTGTTCCTGTGCCTCTGACCAGTTCTCGGCTCTGAACAGGCAGCTGGCCAGGAGATGTCGCTGTAGGGGGCGAGGAGAACAGGTGCTGGGTTTCTTGCAGATGCAGTTTAGTGGGACAGTTTAAGGGCTCTTCCTGCCGAGTAGCTGCCTAATCGGGCGTCCAGGGTCTCGGGCTGCTGCTCTCAGGTGGGTGTTTGGGATGTGTGTCGGGTGGGGCCTGTCCCAGGCCCAGTCTGTCCTGCCCTCATCCTGCCGTGGCAGGACAGTGGCCTTGTGACTGGGGGGAAAGGGGACTTGGAGAGGCAGCCCCGGGGAGTCCAGCAGGCCCTAGGTGCCTCTGTTTATATGGCTGTGCCTCAGTGGGACTGTCGCCTCCCTGCACCCAGCACCCCACCTACGACAGCTCTGCAAGGGGGGTCATGAGTCTGCAGCACCCTCCAAAGCAGGGCCCCCATTCAGGGCTGGGCAGAGTCAGATTGTGTCTGAGGAAACGGTCTGTCCCCAGCCAGAGGTCCCTTTAACTTGGGGCCGTAGCTCCCAGAGACAGAGTAGCTGAATTTGTTGAGTCTGGTCCTTGGCTTCTGTTGTTCCATTTTTAAACCATGATAGTCATCACTGTGCCGCTGCCCTCTCAGCCACCTTTGGGAGCCTCCGACAGGGTGCTCTTGTGCAGCAAGCTCTGGACCTCCTCCAGCAGAACCCAAGCCCTGTCCCCACCCGCCCCGCCCGCCACGCCCCCGGCCTCCCACCTTCTCCTGTGATTTTGACCACTCTGTTCAGGCTGTTCCAACCACACCACAGCCTCAGAGGCCGCGCCCACAGTGCGGGGGCCAGAGGGCAGCACGGAGGAAGATTTGGGGTCTGGTGGGGCTGGCTTCCTGGTGTAGACAGCGTGTCCTTGCTGTATGTCACGCAGCGCGGAGGAGGGCAGGAGAGCTCTCGGGGGCTCCTTGTGAGGGCACAGACCCATCCACGAGGGCTCCCCTCCTGGCCTGCCCACCTCCCAGGGGACGGGCACAGACCCATCCACGAGGGCTCCCCTCCTGGCCTTCCCATCTCCCAGGGGACGGGCACAGACCCATCCACGAGGGCTCCCCTCCTGGCCTGGCCACCTCCCAGGGGAAGGGCACAGACCCATCCACGAGGGCTCCCCTCCTGGCCTGCCCACCTCCCAGGGGACGGGCACAGACCCATCCACGAGGGCTCCCCTCCTGGCCTGCCCACCTCCCAGGGGATGGGCACAGACCCATCCACGAGGGCTCCCCTCCTGGCCTGGCCACCTCCCAGGGGAAGGGCACAGACCCATCCACGAGGGCTCCCTTCCTGGCCTGCCCACCTCCCAGGGGAAGGGCACAGACCCATCCACGAGGGCTCCCCTCCTGGCCTGCCCACCTCCCAGGGGAAGGGCACAGACCCATCCACGAGGGCTCCCCTCCTGGCCTGCCCACCTCCCAGGGGATGGGCACAGACCCATCCACGAGGGCTCCCCTCCTGGCCTGCCCACCTCCCAGGGGACGGGCACAGACCCATCCACGAGGGCTCCCCTCCTGGCCTGCCCACCTCCCAGGGGAAGGGCACAGACCCATCCACGAGGGCTCCCCTCCTGGCCTGCCCACCTCCCAGGGGATGGGCACAGACCCATCCACGAGGGCTCCCCTCCTGGCCTGTCCACCTCCCAGGGGAAGGGCACAGACCCATCCACGAGGGCTCCCCTCCTGGCCTGCCCACCTCCCAGGGGAAGGGCACAGACCCATCCACGAGGGCTCCCCTCCTGGCCTGCCCACCTCCCAGGGGAAGGGCACAGACCCATCCATGAGGGCTCCCCTCCTGGCCTGGCCACCTCCCAGTGGAAGGGCACAGACCCATCCATGAGGGCTCCCCTCCTGGCCTGGCCACCTCCTATGGGTGAGGCGCGACAGGAGTGGCGGGGACACCCGGTTCTCTCTTCTGCACCTACTTCAGTGGATCATGAGATACTTGTCATCTGTGCTTGGTTTATTTCAAGTAGTAAAATGTGCTCAGGTCCGTCCATGTGGTGGATCATGTCTGAATCCCCTCCTGTTAAGGCAGAGCAGTGTCCCTTCACGCATTTGTTGGTGACACTATGTCTTCGCCGCTGGAACTTTGCACTGTGCACATGGCGCCTGGGATTTCCTGGAGGCCCTGTGAGCCATTCTGTGTGTGACCCTGAGGAGCACGAGACTGCAGCTTTCTGCACCCACCGCGGGGCACCAGGGTCGTGTCCGGGTCCCCACCAGCACTAGCCATGAGCCTTCCCTGGGGGAGAGGTGCTGTGCCTATGATTTTGATTTGCATTTGTCTAATGGTTACAAAGACTGGTGCAAAGTCCCCTTGACGAGATCTTACCTCTGAGAAGGAGCCATTGGAGGGCAGGGTCCGTATGATGAGACCCCAGGCCTCTGAGGAGGGGGACTGGGCCCCACCCCTCCTGTGGGGCACTGGAGGCTGATGTTTTCCAAGGTTTCCTGCCCACAAGGCAGTTACTGCTGGGGGCAGAGTTTGGTGGGCCGTCTGCGGTGGGGCGCAGGCTGGGCGTGAGGCCGGGTGCCCAGGAGCGCACATCGAGCCCGAGGTGCAGACGTGGCTGGTGCAGAGGTGGAGACGAGGACCAGCAGAGTTCCAAGCCAGGCTGCCCTCAGCAGTGCTGGTTTTTCAAGTTCATTCCTCGTGGAGTATGACTGGGGTGTCTGGGGGTCCCCCTGCCTAGGAGACACCTGTGGTGTCCAAGTATCAGGGCCTCGGCTGTCGTGGCTGAGTCAGAGCTCTGAGAAGAGTCCCAGGGGAGCTGGGACGGCTCCGTGGGACCCTGTCATTGCTGGGTGCATTGCTCTTCTGCAGACTCCTGCCGCTCCCTGATGACAGGTGAGCCCCGAAGAGGTGGGGCATGGTCAGACCCACCCATCACCTGCAGCTCGGGGACATCATATCATGGAGCCAGTGTTCTGGGCTCCGTGGAGAGAGCCGCTGGTGGTCTAGCCACTGTCTGGCTGTGGGAACACAGTCCTCACCAGCTGGGGCATGGCGTAAGACTTTGTCCCTCGGCCCTATGGGCTATCAGGACCCCTGGCTACATTAGGAGGGGCCAGGAGGCGCAAGCCTGCCGCTGGGACCCTTTCCACCCTGCCTAGGCCCCCGCAGGGCCTCCCGCTCCCACCCCAGTCCCACTCCAGCCAGGGGTAGGAAGAGGCCACCGTGGCCTCTGCGGAGCTTGCCCCCTCCTGGCACTGCCTGGTTGTGTTGGCTGTGGATCCAGAGGCTGGAATTCCAGGCCTGACTGTCCCAGGGACAGTCCATGGATGCCCAGGGCAGGGGGAGGTGGTCTGAGTGCAGACGTTGCCTTGCTGGGAGGCAGGGAGAGCCACTAGGCAACAGAGGACGCAAGCAGGGGGAGAGGGCCCTTAGAAGAGCAGGTGGGGCGCCTGCGTGTGCCCGAGCCCCGGGGAGGGTCCGCCCAGGCCTGTGTGAAGAGCGTCCCTCTCCTGGGGAGGCTCCTGGCCATGAGTTGTTGGAGGGAGAAGTCCTCTCCTGTGTTTGCTGGAGTTGAGGTGCCTTTGGCTCCAAGTGGCAGTGCTTGGGGCTCGGCCTGAACCCTTGTGTGCCCCGACTGCCTCCTCGCACGCTGGTGGCCCTCCTTGCCGTGCTCCCCACCTCAGGAGGGTCAGGGCAGCTGGGCCCTGGGCCCGGGCCCTCAGTGCAGGGCCTTCTCTGGAAGCCCCCTCCTGGTGAGGCCCCATCCGCTTCCCAGCAATGGGGCAGACGCTGAGAGCTGGGAGCCTGCCCACCCCCAGGCCCCTGCTCCCGCACTGGTCTGGACAGCTGTGTCCATCCTTCCTGGGGACGGTCACTGTCCACAGGGCTTGTCCTGTTCAGGGATGCTGCCTCGCCCTGCTGTCCAGCAGTTATTGGGACAGATGCCCACTCTGCGAAGTCCAGGGGTGAAAGAGCCCTCAGCACCAGGTGCTGCCCCCCGCAGGCTGCCTAGTGCAGCACTAGGGGTCCCCTTGGGCTCCCAGGGCTGGGCCTTCAACAGGGCTTGCTGCCACTCAGGAGGCTGTGGGACTCCACCAGCCTCTGCACTTAGCAGGCGAAAGCCGGCCCCCACCCGTTTCTCCCAGCACTGTCCCTCACCCTGTGGCCCTGGGCTGCTCCCTGCTCAGGGGCTGCGGCTCCTGGGGAGGGTGGCTGGGGAAAGGTGAGGGATGGCCTGGGGCAGTAGAGGGCAGCAGGGCTGGGGACAGGTGCTGAGGCTCTTCACCATGCGTGCCTGGGAGCTCCCCAGGACTGGTGAGCCTGAGGGACGCTGGCTCCCCAGGGTCCTTGGCGGATGCAGCTGGGGCAGCCTCTTGGAAGGGGCTGGAGGAGAGTGGAGACTAGGGGCTGCTGGACGTAGCTGGCATTGCCATCCTGCACAAGGTGCCCAGCTCTGCATGGGGGGTCTGGCCCCCCAAAAGCCTTGCCCAGATGGCCACTCCAGGTGGCCTCCACAACAACCGGGCGCTTCTCCAGACCCATCTGGGCACGGAACCTCGGTTTCTGTGGTGTCTGGCGCTGGCCACCAGCCAGAGCCCTGGGGAGCGACAGACCCCCCGGTCCCCTGTGGCTCCTTGGCAGTGCCTGGGGCTTTGGGCCCCCAGGTGGGGTCAGAAGCAGTTTCATTAGCGTCTAGAGGGTGTAAGTACCTGTTGTCAGGCATTTGCTTTCTGAAGAACAAAAATCACTTGGAAAGAAGAAGAGCTCAGGTGAATCACTCACATCTGCAGAACACGTCGACAGCGTTGAGTACAGTGCAGTCCCCGCCGTCGCCAGAGCCCCTGTGGGCTGTGGGGTGGCCTTCTCAGCCCCTGCAGCTCGCCCCTCTCAGGTCCGACTGCTTCCTCTCCACCTGGGCTGGGGGCTCGTTGGAGGAGAGGGTTCCGTCGGGCCTCCGTAAGAGGCCGGGTTTCCACTCACTTCTGAAACACGGCTCTGCTGGACCTGGGGTGCCTGGGGTCCCGTGGACCCCCACTCCAAGTTGCCTCTCCTCAGAGCCTCCCTGTGGGGGCTGGGGCAGAGCCCGTGATGAGGGCAGGTGAGTGGGCTCTTCAGCTGGACATAGGCCTCTCCTCAGTCCTCCACGAGGGGACACTTAGATGGAGTTCCTGAAGCCCACTCAGGGGAATCCACGCATCAGCCCACGCCACCTGAGACCCTCAGTTTACATCTTCAGAGAACTTTGTCCCTCACAAGCCACATTCTGAGCCACGGAGTGGTGATCCTCCCCAGGGTCCTGGGGACTTGCCCTGTGGCGTGGCCAGGTGTGCAGAGACCCAGAAAGGACCAGGTCACAGGGGCAGGCAGCACAAAGGCACCAGAGTAGCCAGGGTTGGCCTGCTGCGAGGGCCTCGAGCCCTGGCACCCCACAGGTTGGCCCTGCTGGGGAGGCGCTGCGCCCACCTGCCTTCCTGACACCAGCACCAGGAGCTGGGCCAGTGCCGCTTGCTCTGAGCCCTGCCAGCTCCCCTGAGCAGCAGGGCCTGCATCCCTCCCACCACCCAGCCTGCTGCTGCACGGCCCTGCGTGAATGACCCTCTGCGTCCCTCCACGTGTGCAGTGGACCGTCAGGCGGGAAGGGACCCTCACTGTGTCCAGTGCTGGAGCACATTTCTGCAGCGGTTCCTGGGCCCTGTAAGTGGAGCTCACTTCCTCCCCCTGCTGGAGGTCACTGGACTGGAGACGGACAGGCTGCTCTGCTGCCGGCCAGCGCTGATGGCCAAGGCCTGTGATTCAGCTCCCAGCGAGCAGAGTGAAGTCCCCGCTGCAGAAGGGCCTGGAGCCGAGGCCAGGTGGGCTGGTGGCCTGCGGTGGTGGACGCTTATTTTCATTCTGAAATTTCCGACTGGCTTTCAAAATAATAATTTAAAAAACAATTGTAGGTATTTCATGAAAAGGTCCCTCACGGCTCTCTCTGCCGAGTGGCCTTCCAGTACATGGTGCATGCTTTCTTATGGCTCCCAGGTGTGGCCTGCAGCTGGCTCTGCTCTGGGCAGGCATGGCGCCCACGTCCTTAGGGACCGTCATCTGCCCACTTGCTGGCTTGCAGCTTGGTGTGGGGCAGGTGATGGCGAGGCCTGGCTCAGAGCCCTCGATGCAGAATGGCCACACCAGTACCTGTGACCCTACAGCCTAGATCTACTTGGGCTGTCCCAGGCCTGTGTGGAGTGTGCTGCCCTCTGTCCTGCTCCTGTGACCCCCAGTGACCCTGGGAACAGAGGGAGGAAGGGTCCTTGTCCTCACCCTCAGGACCAAATCTCAGGGAGGGGGCTCCAGGGACACCTGGATGAGCCCAGCCCTCTACTGCAGTCTCCATAAGAAGACCCTGTGGAGTGTCTCTTCACACAGTGCAGAGACCCTCGGGCGCCAGGAGACCCTGCAGCTGCACGTGGACATGTGGGGATGCCTCCCATGACGGCTGTCAGTAGTGGGAAGGAGGGTGTAAGGGCCAACTCCTTCCTGGGTCTCCCTAGATGGCTGCCAGGTGCCCGCATGATATTAGTCCCCGTCTTCTTCTAAGGACAGCTAAGGCAGCCATGTCTCCCACAAACTCTTCTTGCAGGCGCTTGCCCCAGCAGGAGGGGCTTCCTGTAGCCTGTGTGCGCTGCCCTGGGACTCTGCAGCACCGTGCTCAGGGCTGCTGCCTGGCCCTGGAGCGCATGTCAGTGAGGCAGAGGCAGGAGGTGCTGTTTGCCTGGTTTTCTTTCTTTGCCCTGCTCTGAGGATCAAGCCTCCACCTCCGAGGACCAAGCCTCCGCCTCCTAAGACCAAGCCTCTGCCTCTGAGGACTAAGCCTCCGCCTCTGAGGACCAAGCATCTGTCTCCTAGGACCAAGCCTCGGCCTCCGAAGACCAAGCCTCCACCTCCAAGGACCAAGCCTCTGCCTCCGAGGACCAAGTCCCGGCCTCCTAGCACCAAGTCCCTGCCTCCTAGAACCAAGCCTCCGCCTCCCAGGACCAAGCCTCTGCCTCCCAGGACCAAGCCTCCACTTCCCAGGACCAAGCATCCACCTCGCCTCCTAGGACCAAGCCTCTGCCTCCTAGGACCAAGCCTCCGCCTCCGAGGACCAAGCATCCACCTCCTAGGACCAAGCCCCCGCCTCCAAGGACCAAGCCTCCACCTCCCAGGACCAAGCCTCTGCTTCCGAGGACCAAGCCTCCGCCTCCAAGGAAAAGCCTCCACCCTCTAGGACCAAGCCCCCACCTCCTCCGAGGACCAAGCCTCCTCCTCCTAGGTGCTTCAGTCAGAAAGGCCCGGAATGCAGGGAGCAGAGCAATGCAGCATGGAACAGGACAGCAGAGGGAGAAGGCTGTGTGAACGCAGACGGGTGGGAGGTGTTGGAGCTGCGACCTGCGGCCCGTCCTCTGCACTGTGGTTGGCAAGTGCCCTCAGGGGACAGAACATCAGGGGATCCTGGGGGCCAGGCAGGCGAGGCGCGGGGCACATGCGGATCGCTCCAGGTTTGGCCGCCCTGAGTCCCCAGTGTTGAGGTGCTCTCCTGGCTGGGCTCCACCTCTGCACGTCTGCACCTTTGCACGTCTGCACCTTCTGTCCCCACAGCCTGCGCTGGCGCTGGGCAGGGCCGGGCGCTGTGGAGCTCTGCTGTTTCTGGGAGCGCATGTGTGCCCTTCCCTGGGAGGCAGGTGGCCTCGCCTTCTCGGCTGTGTGGCCTCGCGTGTCAGCACCTGGAGCCCAGGTCTGTGTGTCAGCCCATTCTGATTCTCCAGGGGACAGTCCTCAGGAGGTAGTGTCCTCTGGGCAGCGTCCCCACACAAGCCACGTGTTTTCTGAGAATGGCTGGCTGCCTGTGCCCTACAGCTGGACAGTGGTGTTGACCTGCCGCCTGCTGGAATGCTGGCCTGGGGCCTGGTGTCAGGGCCTCCCCGGCTCAGCGCTCCCAGAGGACCCGGCCGGGCGGAGAGCCCCTGAGGGAACCCTGTGGGGAAGAGTCGAGGGGTCCTGCAGCACTGGGCTCTTCCCCTGTCCTGGGCCAGGAGTCCTTGGGACAGCCCTCTTGCCCTTTAGGGCCCTACCTGCAGCTTTCTTCCTGGGCCCTCAAATATTGGCCTGGGGGAGGGGACAATCCAGTTGCCCTTAACATAGCTCAGAAATCCCGAGAAAGAGCGTTTCCAGGGCCAGTGCGATAGCAGATGATCTGGCTTTGCATCGGCCAATTGCACTGTCCAGCACATGTCTGTCATTGCCTAGTGCCACTGGTTTTCGTCTTCCCCTTTGTCACTGTGCATTTCTGGGTGACTTATCACCTTGGGAGGTCATTGGAAAAACACAGGGCACAGGAAAATGCAAGTTAAACCTGGTATCCAAGGTCCTCACGACGGGTCTGGGTTCGAGCTCAGCCTGTGCTGGGCTGCAGTGTGCCTCTGGGTCCGGTGCTGGTGTGTGTGCGGCTCCTTGGAAACCACAGCCACGGCCATGTCCGGATGAGGAGGGAGGTTTAGGCTCAGGGGTGAGAGAAACTGCCCAGAAACCCTGAAGGCCGGCAGTCGCCCAGACAGACCCGACACCGGGCTGCAGGCTGGGGCTGTGGAGCGACTGCCGCGTCTGCTGCCAGAGAGACCACAGCCTGGGGTCACCGGCTGCCTTCCATTCCTGCCCTGGCAGCCCTACCAGCTCCGTCCCTCTGCAGCGTGGGGTGGATGCCGCGGCTCAGCTGTCTTGCTTGGCGTTATCAAGGTGGTCACGAATCACTGAAGTCTGTCTGAATGTCACTTTGGTGCTTCCTGAGCATTCACGGAACTTACCTGCCTGTGCCCAGCAGGTGCTGGGGTCATGGTGTTGGGCAGTCTGGTGGCTCTGCAGAGGACGGGGACGAACATCCTCAAGTGCAGGAATCTAGGGTGCGTTTCCAGGAGGGAGAGCACAGATGGTCTCCTCTCGGGTGGGTCAGAGGATTGACCCGAGATGATCAGGGGGCACCACTGAGAGGTCTGTCTCTGGGTGAGGCACTGGGGTCTCGCACCCTGTGAGCTCCAGATTCATCATTTCCTCGGACTCCCCTAGCCGTGCTTCTTGAAGACCCTCAGAAGTTCTCTGGCCACTTGGGCACCAGTGCAGTGCCACCTGCATGGACAGCCCACCCTGTGGTTTGAGCCCACGCTGGGTGCTCTCAGGCTTGGCCTTCTGTGTGCAGAGATGCCCTTCACAGCCTGTCCTGCTGTGGGCTGGCCCGGTCCTTGCAGAGCCGTGTGGCAGGTGCTCCTGCCCAGCCACCCTGTGGAGATGCCCTTGGTCTGCTGTGTGCGTGGCACAGGGCTCGCCATGCCTGGAAGGGTCTGGGTGTGGGTTCTGTGGCCAGCACCCTGTGCCTCAACTCCAGTTTCCCTTTGGAGAGCCTGTCCTTGATTCTGACAGATGTTCCTTGGCCACAGGAGACCCAGCTTCTCACTTCTCTGCCCCAGTCTTCTCTGCCCAGCAGCCAATTAGCAGTACATTAGCGATGTCAGCATGTTGGCTGACACCACAGTTCAGTGCCCAGAGAGCATGCTGGGAGGGCTGCGCGGGGCCCAGGCAACACAGGGCTTCTTGCCGCGGTGCACTGATGGTCCTGGGGTTGGCGAGGGCTTCCTGGGGGCTGTCTGCTGAGTGGGTTCTCTCGCCCTCCCCAGCAGCCCTCTGAGCCATGTGCTGATCTGAGCCCTAGGAAGGGAAACTGGGGCTCTGGAAGGAGGGCCCCCTGCCCGAGTCATAGCTGGTAAGGACTCGTGCAGTGCTCGCTCCATGGGCCAGGCCACTGCAGGCCTGGGCTCAGGCCTAGCTGCTCTTTCCCTGGGACCCTATCTGTCTGCAGAGTGCCTGTTCACGGCCCTGTCCCACTACAGCTGGAGACCTTGGTCCTGTCAGAGTGGTCCTGGGGAGGGAGGGGCTCGGAGCTCCGCCCCAGGTGTGGTGCTGAGTAGCGCTTGGCCCTCCAGGTGTGCATTGTGCAGAAGCGGGACACGGAGAAGATGTATGCCATGAAGTACATGAACAAGCAGCAGTGCATTGAGCGCGACGAGGTGCGCAACGTCTTCCGGGAGCTGGAGATCCTGCAGGAGATCGAGCACGTCTTCCTGGTGAACCTCTGGTGAGCGCCCAGGGCCTGCAGGGCCGCCTGGGCAGAGGGACTGTCAGGGCTGGATACCGTCCACATCCTCTTCTGCAGAGTGCCCTCCCTGCTGCTCCCTGGCCTTGAGCCTCTGGATCCTCCATACCTCCCCTCCCAACCATCTCGCCTTCCTCTGCCCAGGGCCATGGGAGGCCAGGGGCCTGGGCACACTGGGCCTGCTGGGAGCCCAGAGCTTCCAACAGTGGGGATGTGCTTCCCCTAGGTGTCTCGCACTCAAGTGGGGCCTGGTGTCAGGGGTTGACCTTGAGTTCCTGGCAAACCTGCAGGCCCTGGGGAGTTTCACCCCCCTCTCTCCCCCAGAGCAGGGGTCCTCCCTGACCCAGGGGTCCTCTCCATGGTGGGTCTGCTCTGTGATGTTCTCTCATATAGGTGCAAACAGTCCATGGAGCACATGGGGGAGCCCTGGCCAAGCAGCCTCTGGAAGGTTTAGGAGCCCCTCTCCCAAGGCCACTTATAGGGAGAGGCAGCCCAACTCGTGCTAGGGATGAGGGAGGGCAGGTGTGTTCCTCTTGAGGTGGACCTGGGCAGCTCTTAGGGAGTAGCCAGAGCTCAGGTGCTTGCCTGGCCCCCCACAGTAGGGTGAGAGACTTCAAAGTGGGCAGCAGCCCTCCCCAGGGTCTGCACGACATGGCTCAGGAGCAGTGTCATGAGGCTCTGCTCCATAGTGACAGGGTGAGTGCCTGGACAGGCAGCTGGGGGAGAGGGAGTGCTGACCTCAGGCCCCAGGCTGCCCAGGCTGGTTTCCAGGCAGGAGAGGGGCTGGTGGGCCTGTCCACATCCTTGTGGTCATGGTCTGTCCTGTTTCAGCATCCCAGGGCCTAGGCCTAAAGGTAGGGGACACAAGCACCAAGTGCCGTTAAGCCTGCCCTTCACCTGTGGCCACACAGGACTTCTTGTGAAGGGAAGGACCTCAGATCTCCCTCCTCTGTGGCCCTGGGGCCCTCCATCTCTGAGAGCAGTGTTGCCTAGTGGTCAGGAGCACAGGCTGCTGGGTTGGATCCTCCTCCCCCTGCCAAGGACAGCACACCTAACCTCCCTGTTCTGTTTACCTGTGCGAAGGGGGTCCAGTGGTGCTGTGCTGCCTTCTGGAGCGTCTGTGTGGGCGGAGCTCCAGTCTGTGTGGGCGGAGCTTGAGCAGGAGGCCTCCAGTCACCCTAGGCTTCCACATATCTTCACTCCGGCTGCAGAACTCCCCGCCCACCGCCAGCTGCTGGGGTGGCCCACTATCATAGGGCCACACGGGCAGGAGCATCGTGGCCTAGCCTCCAGTTGGGGCCGCAGGCTCTTATTCACGGCTTTCTAGGACCCTGGGCCCTTTCTGTAGCCTGATGTCCTGATCGCATTGGTCTGGGCTCTCTACCTGGGCTCCCTTCCCTAAACCCCAATCTGTACCTCCTCCTTGAGGTCACCCTCCACTGAGGATGAAGACAGGATGGCTTATGGAGGGCAGTAGAGGGACAAGGCATAAAAAATGAGTTCCTTGTGATTTTTTTCTTGAAAAAATCCAGTTCTTTAAATGTTACATCTGAGAGTTCTCAAAAGAAATTACAAAGCAGAAGGAGGACTGTAAAGTGTTGCTTAGCTACTACCATCATCATCACCACCATCGCCATCACCACCATCACCATCACCACCATCACCATCATCATCACCACCATCGCCATCATACCCTCACCACCATCATCACTATTACCACCATAACCACTATCACCATCACCACCATCACCATTACCACCATAACCACCATTACCATCACCATTGCCATCACCACCATCACTATTATCACCACCATCACCATTACCACCATAACCACCATTGCCATCACCATTGCCATCACCACCATCACTATTATCACCACCACCATCACCACCATCATATTATCATCACCATCACCACCATCACCATCATACCATCAACACCATCACCATCATCATCACCATCACCACCCTCATCATCATCACCATCACCCTCACCATGGCAGTTGGTGATTAAATACAGTCCTTCCATCAGCACCACACCAAGGATTCACCTGCACTCTCTCATTTCTTCTTTAACAGCCCTCCAAGGCAGATGTTTCCATCTCGATTTTACAAAATAAACCAGGGCAGCCTGAAATAACCCAGGGACAGACCCTGTGTTTCTGCTCCCCCTTTGTCACTTAGAGACATTTCTGGGCCCTTGCTGGGCCACCTCCAGGACAGGCTGTTCTGCCTTTCCCCGGGATCTCAGCTCAGAGCAGCTCTGAGCAGGGGCAGGACTGGTGACGGTGGCAGTGGTGTAGGGCTGTGGTCCTCAGGGTGTGCACGACAGGTGTGGCAGTAGGCGAGACTCTGCTCCCCAGCCATGCACATGCCAAGTCCTCCCTCCTGCCACAGGTACTCCTTCCAGGATGAGGAGGACATGTTCATGGTGGTGGACCTGCTTCTAGGTGGGGACCTGCGCTACCACCTGCAGCAGAACGTCCAGTTCTCTGAGGACACGGTGAAGCTGTATGTCTGTGAGATGGCGCTGGCCCTTGACTACCTGCGCAGTCAGCACATCATCCACAGGTGCATGTGCCTGATGGGGTGGGCCCTCCTCGGTTAGGTGGGGCGTCTGCACTCCAGCAGGACTGGTCTAGCTCCTCTGCCTACCCTTGTCTGAGGACCTGTCCCCAGCGATTGTGTCTGAGCCCATCAATGCCACCTCCAAGCTCATCTCCTCCTTGTGCTGCTGCTGCTGAGCACCTGGGGGTGGACCCTGTCCAAGCAGGTCCACTTGAGACTGGACACAGAAGGCCATTAGTCCTCACAGATGGGCCATAGGACCTGCCACATTGTGGTGGCCATCACTGGTCTGTTTAACTACAGGCATTGTGCCATGGCCTAGCAGATGCCCCTGGCCCCTCTACCATGTCCTGGGGCAGTTCAAGTCCATTCTGACATTGACTTAACACAGGTGAAATAAAGGCAGCCACAGAGCAGAATGAAAAGATCTTTGGTGGAGTATAAATGCAGCCCTGATCTCTGCCTCTCTGCCCTCAGCAATGCCACTGTGTGTCATGATTCAGGTACCCCACAATCACCAGGTACCCCACAATCACTGTGTCCCTGGAAATCAGGGCGGGGTGAGGCCCGAGGCAAATGTGGGAGAGACAGACCTGATCCAGCACTTCTGTGTAGCCCTGGGGCTCCAGGGGGCCAGCCTGGGATCATGGGCTCAGGCTGCAGGGCTTGTCCTGTCTAGACTAGATGGCCAGGTGCTGGTGGCTCCCCTACAGCAGGCTTCCTTGCCAGCAGGGGGCCTCTCTGCCCCCCTCGCCAGAGCCCTTAGGCCCTAGTGTTTCCCCAAGGACCAAGCCAATCCGGTGCCCTAGGCTCTGCCAGGGGCAGAAGTGGTCTGGGCTCAGGACTTGCCCCATCTCTGTCCTTCAGGGACGTCAAGCCTGACAACATCCTGCTGGATGAGCAAGGTGAGCCGGGAGCCTGGGACGGCGGAGGAGGTGGTGGGTGTCCCGCCCATCAGGACAGGCCCCCAGTCCTGGGCAGTCACACGGGGGCACTTCTTGCAGGGCACGCACACCTGACCGACTTCAACATCGCCACCATCATAAAGGATGGCGAGAGGGCGACGGCCTTAGCTGGCACCAAGCCCTACATGGGTAAGCCCAGGCCGCTCAGCCCCAAGTCTAGCCCTGCCCCTGGCCCCAGTCCTCACTCCCACCCTGTGGGCCTGCAGGACTGGGCTTGTGCCCTGGCCCTCAAGTCCCAGCATGGTGATGGGGCAGGCCTGACAGATGTCCCAGTGGCTGGTGCACAGGGGTTTGAGGGGTGCAGGACAGCAGTGGAACACGAGGACCAGATGGCCCCTGTCACACCTGGGGTGGGCCCTGGAGGGAGCAGGGTGGGCTGACTCAGCCTGGCTGGGCTAAGGCAGAAGGGAGCTGGCTGTCCTGGGTGGGAAGGGGAAGGGGCAGGGACCACTGGGGTGGGCCTTCCTGTTCACCCCTGGACACAGCCTGTTCTTGAGACCTGTGAGGTACCCAAGTGTCCGGGTGGCCAACCCCTCAACAGCTCAGCTGTTCTCTCCCTCTCTGTCGGAAAGCTCCGGAGATCTTCCACTCCTTCGTCAATGGTGGGACTGGCTATTCCTTCGAGGTGGACTGGTGGTCAGTGGGGGTGATGGCCTACGAGCTGCTGCGAGGATGGGTAAGGAGCCCTGTGCCCCTGCCTGGCCCCTGCCCCCAGCTGGCTGCTCCCTGCCATGGGGTGCCCCAAGAGTCAGGGAGGGACGAGGGGACAGGACAGAGTGTCCAGCAGGGGCTGCCTCCTCGGAACTCACTGCAAGCAAGGCTCCTGTTGGGCCTGTGCTCCTCCCCCAGGGACCACGGCCAGCCTGGGGCCTGGAGGCTGCTGCTGCCCTGGGCCTTGTACTGCCCTCTCGAGCCCCTCCTGGGGGCACCATACCCGCTCAGCCACCCCATGGGACCCACCTTGAGGAAGCAGCCCCTCCTGGTCCTTTAGGTCCTCTGGGGGGGGGGTGCTTCCTGTCCAGATGGGCTTTGGGGCTGAGATGCAGGGTTCACCCAGACGTAGGCTCCTGTCCCGGCTCTGACAGTGGAAGCCGTGCCCAGGCTTTGCAGGCACCTGGGCTGGGGGCGGGGCTCTGGGATGCCGGGGGTGGGGCTCTGGGGTGCTGGCACTGGTGCCTGGCACTGTCCTGGGTGTCCTGGGGTGAGCACACCTGGCGCAGTGCCTCCTGCCCACAGCGGCCCTATGACATCCACTCGAGCAACGCCGTGGAGTCGCTGGTGCAGCTGTTCAGCACCGTGAGTGTCCAGTACGCACCCACCTGGTCCAAGGAGATGGTGGCCCTGCTTCGGAAGGTGAGCCCCACCTCCTCTGCACCCACCAGGATGCGCCCCTCCATGCCCTCTGAGCCCGGGGCACACACCCCATCACCAGCACTGTGCCCTGGCCCCCATGGTGGCTCTTAGGTCCCAGCTCAGGAAAGCCAGGCTGGTTCCTGGAAGACTCCAGGTCACCTGTGCACCTCTCAGGGCTGAGCTCTGTCTACAGCAGCAGAGGGGACGTCAGCCTGCAGGGACACAGGGCCATGCTGTGGCCTCAGTAGTACCTACCCCATGGACCAGGCTGGACTAGGAGCTGTTCCTCGCTCAGAGAACCATTCCTTAAGTGTCTGGTGCTTCCAAAAAGAGCAGAGTCAGAGCCTAACCCAGGGTCAGGACAGGGTCTGGCTCCTGGCTGGGCTGGAGGCGCCTCGCTGTCAGATCCCTGCTGCCCTGGCCCCTTGGGGCCTGGAGAGTGTGTACAGGTGGGAGGGGCTTGCATTAGTGACTGTCCACCTGGTACCTGCCATTGCAGGGAGAGTGTTAGCTGGGCCTCTGCTGCCACCTGCTGGTCTCCTGTCAGCATGCCCTGAAGATCCTGCCCTGGGGTGCCAGGGCACCCAGGTCAAACTGTGCCTGGGACCACATGGCTTTGCTGACCGAGATTCTTTTCCTGAAATCAGTGCCACCTTTCCTGTGTGCCCCTGGAGATTTGGATTTCTGAACTCAGGCCTAGCAGGCACCCCCACCCCTCCCAGGACCCTGGCCTGGGACAGGTGGCCCCTCCTCGGTGGGGTGGGCTCTGGGTCCTGGCTGGCGGGCTGCCCGTCTGACGGGAGCCTCCTTGCAGCTTCTCACCGTCAACCCCGAGCACCGGTTCTCCAGCCTCCAGGACATGCAGGCAGCCCCATGGCTGGCCAACGTGCCGTGGGATGAGCTGAGCGAGAAGAAGGTGGAGCCGGGATTCGTGCCCAACGTAAGCAAGCCTGTGCTCAGCTGGGCCGCAGGGCCAGGCGGAGGGCCAGGCTCAGTGCCCCGTCCCTCCACAGAAGGGCCGCCTGCACTGCGACCCCACCTTTGAGCTGGAGGAGATGATCCTGGAGTCGCGGCCCCTGCACAAGAAGAAGAAGCGGCTGGCCAAGAACAGATCTCGGGACGGCAGCAGGGACAGCTCCCAGTCAGTGAGTGGCGGGCTCGCCGCGGGGTGCCCTCCACTGCCCGTGCTCGGCACGCAGAGCCCCCTGCACCCTGTTCTGCAGGCATCAGGACGGGACACGCATGGGCAGGTCCAGTGGGTGGTCCTTCTGCAGACCTGGGAAGGCCTGAGGCCCTCCTTCAGCCTCCCAGCACCCTGTCCCCCCACTCACACAGCTTTCCTGAGCCCCTTGCTCCTTCTGAGATGGGCCACGCAGTGGCCACTGTCAGTGCTGGCTGTGAGCATGGTGGGACATGCGCGGGAAGTCCTCCACACCACGCCCAGGCGCATTGCTGACCAGGCGCAGTGGTGTCCAGGCGCGTCCGTGCCCAGTGCGTTAGTGTCTGGGGCTGCCGTGACACGCCACATGACCATACCCCAGTGGCCGAGACAACAACAGCATTTTGTGTCATGGTTCTGGAGACCCAAGTCCAAAATCAGGGTGTGGGCAAAGCTGTGCGGGGAGGACGCCCTTTCCTGCCCTCGCGGCTGCCGGGTGGCTGTCAATCCTGAGCCTTCCTGGGCTGGGGACAAACTACCGCAGTCTGCCCCCCTGGCTACAAGGACCCAGTTGTGTTTAGGGCCCACTGTACCCTGCCCTGCCCTCATCCTAGGTGGACACCTGTGGACACCTGTATCTGAGTTAAGTCACCTTCATAGGTGGCAGGGTTAGGTCAGGAACAGGTTTCTTGTTGCGGGGGGGGGGGGGGGTCGCAGTTCAGCCCATAACCCGGGGTAGAGCTTGTGTGCACAGAAGAGCAGCTGTGGCTGTGAGTTGGAATCACTGTCCTCCTGCCCCTGAGTCTGTGTGAGCCTGTGGGGGACACTCAGGGGTGGCCCAGGCCTGGTGAGCCCTTGTCCTGGGTAGCAGATGGGCATGACTGACACGGGGTGCAGGGCCGGTGTCATCTCCGGGGTGCGGAAGTTTCTCATGGAACACTGGCCCATCCTCTGTCCCCCTGTCCTGCTGATGGCGCCCTGGAGCTGCAGGTGAGGCGCTAGTCACCAGGTGGTCGGAGGTTCTCCCTTGGAATGGTCTGGCTCCACTTAGGAGGGCACCTCCAGGTCAAGGCCTTGGGGTGCGGGAGCTGCCCCAGGTGGACGGGTCTTCATGAGGAGCCCAGGGCGGGCAGTGAGCAGAGTCCAGAGGGCCACGCCAACCTCGGGCAGATGCTGTGGAAGGGAACAGGTGGTGGGGGCCTGGGCCTTGTGCGGGGTCCGTTGTGGGAGTGTGGCTGGAGGGTGGACGGTGCTGAGAGGTGCCACTGAGGGGACCCAGTGCTGTTCGGGAAGATGAAGAACCTCGAGCCTGGGCGGTTTTACTGGGCAGTTTTCCTTTGATGCAGCTCACACACCGCACAGTCCACCCGCTGGCGTGTCCAGTTCCGTGGTTGCTGCGTTTTCTTGGGGTCTGCCCACCACCGCAGCAGGTGTCAGAACTTCTCCACCAGACAGAGTGTCTCCCAGTGCCACCCCTTGCAGGTCCTGGTGTCCCCAGGCTGCTCTCTGCCTCTGGTGAGCGGCTCTCGTGAAGCTGGGCAGCTCGTGGTCTTTCGAGGTCAGGTCTTACACGTGGCACGGAGACCTCAGTTCAGCCCCGCTTTTCCACACGTCATTCTGCATCTCTCTGTCGCTGGACGTCACATCTTATCTATGGGTGGATCGCAGTTCATGTGCCCGTTCGGCCGCTGGTGGGTGTCTAGGGGTTCCCGTGAACCGTGCTGCTCTGAACACACGTGTGCAAGTCCTCAAGTGCTCGCCTTCCCGGGTTGTGCCCAGGAGTGACGCTGTCGGGCCACCCGACACTGCCGTGCCTCAGGCCTCAGAAACCACCACGCTGCCCCACGGCTGCACCGTTCTGATTCCTGGTGGCAGCGTGAGGCTCCACTCCTCACCCTGCTCTGGGTTGTCGCTTTAGGCGTGGTGCTGTGGCGTTGGCAGTGGGTGGCAGCTGGTTAGATCTGGTCCCCGATCAGCAGCGTCTCCTCGGGGTTCCTTGGACATTTCCCCCAGGAGGCGTCTCCGGGTTCCTGTTAAAGGGGGTTTTCTCCTGGAGGCCACCCGACGGCTCCCCTTACCTGGTGTATTTCCGACCACTCACAGCGGGACGTGCGGAGCGCTGAACTCCTGCCTGCCGTGTTTCTTTCTGTGGTCCGTGGCTTTCTTGTGCCTGTCCCCCCTTGTCCCTCTCGGTCTGCCCTCTCTGGTTTTCATGAAGCACTTGACACGATTCTGCTTCACCTTCTCCCTTCTTGCGTCGGTTTACTTCTTTTACAAATGTGGTAGTGGTTGCAGAATTTGCAAAGCACCGTTAGCTCCCTTTGGCCTCCAAGAAGCACCGCTCCCACCCGTGGAGGTGCCTCGGGTCTGCTTCTCCGTCCTGGTGACATTGCTGCCATGTACGGTCACATTGTTGTCTTAACAGTGATCTTTCATGTGGCTTAGGAAGGGAAACAGAAGGTCTTCCCTTCCCTCTGTGCCTCCCTGAGGCTGCCTTTCTGGTGTGGACCACCTCTGGCCTGCCGACGTGCCCCCTGGGGAACTCCCCAGTTCCTAAGGATAGATGCTCTCCGTTGGTGCTCTGAGGAAGTCTCACTTTCCTTTGCATGGGAAGGGTGACGTCCCTGGATTCAGGACTCCAGGCCAGTGCCTTTTCTTTGGATGCTTGGAGCCTCTCCATGCTCTTCTTTCTTGCGTATCCATGACAGGAAGTCTGATGCAGCTCTTTGCTTTGCATTAAGCAGGATCTCCCCCGGCTTCTCTCAGGACTGTTCTCAGTGGCCCTCTGCAGGTGGATGTGCTGGGCCAGGCGTGGGCAGGCTCCGGTTCATCCCGCAGGGTGCTCTCTGGGCTTCTTGGATCCGTGGTTTGGTGTCTCACTAATTTTAGAAAATTCTGAGCCATTGTTGGGGCTTGGCTCACCTCTGGATTTGGGGTCGTGACAGCCTTTCGTCCCCTCTCTGGTGGCCCAGAAGAGTCGTGGCTCCTGCATCTGCTCCTCCTTTTCCAGCTGTGAGTGTGGGAGGGGCAGAGCCACAGGCTGTTGACCCTGTTTCTTTGCGGGGTCGTTCACTTACGCATTCTTGATGCCAGTGTCTTGTCGGGGGTCTGCAGTCTGGTGCTCGGCTCTGCGGCCCTCTTCTGACGGCGTCACCGGGCAGGACTCCTTTCCATTCTGCTGCTGTCTGTTGTTCCGTGTCTTTCTTTTTTGTTTTTCCTGTGCTTTGCCACATCGAGGAAGCATCACCTAAAGTCATGACGATTTCCTTCCCTGTCTTCCCCCAAGCCCATTTTGAGCTGTGTGGTGCCCCGTCAGGTCCTGCGGTGCCCCTCTGCCCGGGGACTTCCAGCCATCCAGCCCCACTTGCCGACAGGCGGTTCTCCCCACTGAGCTGCTTGGCAGTGTGTTCAGAGGCCAGCCGACTGTAAGGGCAGGTTTGCCTGTGGACACACGGCTCTGCCCTGTGGGTCTGCATGTCCCCGCGTGCCTGCACACCCGTCTTGACACGGCGCCTGTGGACTCAGTGCTGAATTGGGAAGCCACTCTCCGCCTTTGTTCTTTTTCAAGATTAATAGCCTGTTCTGGGTCCCTGGCGTTTCCAGCACATCCTGAGAGGTATGGAAGCTTCCTCTGAGCTTCTTAGCAAGTCTGTTACAGAATTAGGGGCCACAGCCTGTCTAGTACCACGGGAAACATCTGGGGTCTCTACTGCGTCTGGGCATGATGTCCACAGATGTGCACAGCCATGAGGATCTGTGTGCATGTGACTCACTCGGGAGGGGGCTCCGGCAGCTGTCGCTCAAGGAATGGGAGAAACTGGCGAGGGGTGGACGCCAGGCAGAGTCCTGTAGAGAGTGGCCTCAGCCTAGCCTGCTGCGGCCTCTGGGTGTGGATGTGATGCAGAGGTGGCCTGCTCTGGGGACCTGGTTGTCCTCAGCCCGACGCTGGCCAGCCACTTGTTAGGGGCCCTCCGGCCCTGTGTGTGTTGGCAAAGGGCTCTCCAGCTGGTCAGTGAAGAAGGACAGGTGTGGGCACTCAGGAGAGGCCCTGCAGAACCTGCCAGGAAGACGCTGCACAGGCTGCTGTCAAGTGCCTGGAGCGTCCTGAGAGGAGTGCTGTGGAGACAGGGCTGCCGGTGGCCGAGTGTCTGCCACAGCCCACCGTCACCACTCGGAGCCACCTGTTCTAGGAGCCTTCGGGGAGCATCTCCTTGGGCTCCTGGGGCCCTCTCTCTCTGCCCCGGAGAGCTGGGGTGTGCAGGTCCAGTGGGTGGTCCCCGCCCCCGCCCCCACAGGGCCTGCACTCAGGGCCGAGCGGCTGGCCCTGCTCCCGCGCCCTGGTTCTTCCCCGTCATGTCCCCCTCAGTGTCAGCCTCTCGCTGGCTCCTTCCTGCCCCACACCACACCTGAGACCTCGCCCAGAGGGGCCTGACCTCTGCAGGCGCGACTTCCTCAGAGCAGACTTGGTGCACCTGGGCACTTGTCATCAAAATGAGGCTGGGGGTGCCACACGGCGAGGTGCCTGGACTCCCGGGGCAGAAGCCCCCCCTTCTTGATGATGAAGGTCAGTCCTGTCAGGATGGTGCCTCCGCTGGGAGCCACCCCAGTCGCCCGCACGGTGCTCTGAGCAGCACTTCACAGGAGGAGCGGGCTCTAGAGATCTGCAGAGCACCCCGCCTTCAGCCCAGCAGCCTGCACCTGCTGCACATACTGCTGAGGGACCCCGAGACTGGTAGGGACCCCGGGGGGACTGGGCTGAGCAACCGCAGGGCTCACGCCTACCACCCAGGTGTCCAGCCACGCGCTCAGAAGACGCTGCGCAGGACGGGGAAGGAGAGCTGCTTCCCAGGCCCCAAGACCCTGCCGCAGTGCCTGCTTCTCTCCTGCTGGAGGGAGGACTAGCAGTGACACCCCGAGGACCTCATCCTGGGTCCCTAAGAGTACTGGTAACGGAACATGCTCCTACGTGTCAGAGGGCTTGTCTCCCACGCTCCGGGGCACTGACTGACAAGCGCCCCGGGACCTGTCACTTCCTCCTGGCCGGCAGAGTGAGCGCGGTGCCACCGGGGGTATGAGGGGGAGCACCGTCTGGTGACTGAGGTTCTGGCTACTTTGTGACAGAACAGGGGCAAGAATCTGGAAGCACACTGTGGTCCTTGGGCGAATGCCGTGTCCCTGCCCCTGGCTGGCTGTGCAGGAAACAGTGCCCTGCCTCTCGGTGGCCTCGGGTGCTGTCCCTGCCCGTCTCTGCTG
This sequence comes from Urocitellus parryii, assembly GCF_045843805.1. Classification (NCBI taxonomy): domain Eukaryota; kingdom Metazoa; phylum Chordata; class Mammalia; order Rodentia; family Sciuridae; genus Urocitellus; species Urocitellus parryii. The sequence continues at coordinate 210,356,968 of NC_135535.1, read as the reverse complement.
GTGGGTGTGCCCTGGGCTGGCCACTGCAGGTGGGTCCACAGCTACCCAGGCCCACCCTCATGGCCCTCAGCCGTCTGGGTCATGCAGGGCCATGATGGGACCACCACCCTCTTGCCCTAAGGTGGAAAGACAGAACCAAGGCCAGAGTCTTCTCTGTCACTGCCCTGCTGACACCCACTTGGCTCCCCATCCAGGTCAGAGGTGGGCTCTGGAAAGGCGGGGTCCGGAGGTGTGGGAGCAGTTTCGGGGACGGCTGTCTAAGCTCTGTGGAGGGATGGCTGACGTGGAACTGGGCACAGTGGGTGTCGTTGACCTTGTGGCCCAGGTCTCCCAGTGAGGTAGTCTGCACCCCAGGCTCACCGTCCATCAGCTCTCGTCAGTCCCCTGGCATGTGATTCCAGGGCCCCCGTCGGCAGACTTCAGCACACAGTGCACCTCACTTGTCACCGTGCTGTACCCTGGGTCTCCAGAACGACCTCGGTAGCCGAGACGTCACCCTTGGCCATCATGGTCCCACTTCCCTCCTGTGAAGGCAGCTGTGTCGTGGGCCAGGGGCTGACGGGAGACAGGGCCGCCTGCAGCGGGGTCGCCTTGGCTGCCTTCAGCCCCTGGGAGACAGCGCAGTGGGTCTCTGGGCTGCTGGGCCCAGGCCAGGGGCTCTAGCTGAGCATGTGCTGGGGCCCTCTTCCACAGGCCTGCGAGCTCGCAGCCTCCTGGGTGCAGACATGGCTCCTGGGCATGCGCGGGGTGCCCAAGGCATGCCGTCGCTGTGACAGGGGGCCTTCCTAGAGGACCGCCAGTCCCCGTCATGGCTCAGGTCAGAGGTGGGGTAGGATCTGGAAAGGTGGCCCGTCCACCCTGGACCTGCATGTGCACACTGCATTCGTCTCTGACCCCGGGAACACGGGGCCCTGTGGCACATCTCCACAGACCCTGCTGCCACCCTGACCCATGGCCCGTGGGTGCCGTTGCCCACCTCGATCTGCAGGTTGAGGGCAGCCGCCTGCCTTCTGCTCTTGGGGCCTCCCCCACAGTGTGACTGCATCTCCTGTCCTGTGCCCCTCCCCAGATCATTCCTGACCACCCCACTGAAGGGCACACCCTGGGTCCCTACATGGAGTCGTGGTCTTCTGGATCTTTGCTCTTGAGCCTCCTGACCCTTCCCTTCAGCACTCTCTCAGGGTGACCTGGAACCACCAGGAGGGACCAGGCAGGTTTCCAAGAGCCGTCCCGCCCAGGTGGAAACCTGATCCTGCGCTTTTGCCAGGAAATGGATTGCCAGCCGTGGGAGAAAGTCCTCATCAGTAGCTGCCCCTAGCCAGCCTCCTGTTGCCCACCGGCAGCCCCCCGCAGGCTCCCAGGCCTGCTTTCCTGGCCTCCTGGTCCATGTTATCCAGGCCTCTTCAGCAAGTGCCTCTCTGACCTGAGCAGGCCCAGCACTGCCCCGCTGGCCATGCTGCTGGAGGGGCCAGCAGCAGACCCTGAGCAAGGCTGGGTGGCATGACCTCTCCGCTCTGCAGGGAGGGGTCTGCTCTTCCCCCAGGGTGAGGGGCCACCTGCAGGCTCGGCTTCACAGGGGAGTCAGGGTCAGTGATCTCTCCCAAGCTCAGGGACAGCTTCCCTGCAGGGCCTTGGCTGGACTCTGCAAGGCGTCCTGAGCAGGCTGGGCTCAGGCTGCGTGAGGCTGCTGCGGAGTGTGAGCGCCCCCTGCAGCACGAAGCGTCCCCCGGGGCCCGGGCCCCGGGCACCAGAGCTGCTGGGGGTGCCGCACCCACCGCCCTCCCTGCGGCTTCCGTCCACAGGAGAACGACTTCCTGCAAGACTGCCTCGATGCCATCCAGCAGGACTTCGTGATTTTCAACAGAGAGAAGTGAGTGGGGCCATTGAGGAGGCTGGGCAGTGCCCATGGCGGGAGAGGGGGAGGCCCCTGTTCAGGTTCCTCCGGGGGGACGGAGTTCCTGGGCACCTCGGGGTCAGCAGCCAGGGTCTATTGGGGAGACACTCAGCCTCTGCTCAGATCAGGCTGATGGCCTCCCGCTGGCCGCCAGGCCCTGCTGCTCAGTCTCTCCGGCACTCAGCCAACCTGCCTTGTCAGGTAGGAAGGGGGCAGAAAGGGCCCAGGTGGCTGATGGGGCAAAACAGGCCACACAGCTGGCAACCTGCCTCGGTGGAGGAAGGGAGGCTGAGGAAGGGAGGCTGGTGCAGCGAGACGCAGGGAGGGCTTCCTGCAGGAGGTGGCTCTGCACCAGGACAGCAGGATGTGCGGGACAGTGTGAGGCTGGCTGAGGACACTGGCCCGTCCTGGGGATCAGAGAACAGGAGAAGAAGGGGCTGTTCCAAAGTCGCTGACCCTAGACTGGGCACTAAGCCAGGCCTCCCTCCAGTTTCTGAGCGTCACGCAGTCAGGCAGAGCTGTCCCCAGGCTCCCTGCTGTGCCCAGCCCCCTGGTCGGGAGAGGCCCAGCACTGGCCCTGGGGTGCCCACACCATGTCCTGAGGAGCACATCCCTGCGTCCCCTCTCCAGGCTGAAGAGGAGCCAGGAACTCACCCATGAGCCTCTCCCGGCCCCGGAGACTGCAGCTACAGTGGAGGCCACGGCGGACAGCGAGGAGGAGCCCGTGGCCCTGCCGGCCTGCCGCTCCATCTGCCCCTCGGGCGGGAGCAGCTAAGCTGCCTGGGCAGAGAACTGGGGTCTTCAACTTTCAGGATGCTTTGGAGACTTGGCCCACCAGGGAGGGGGCAGCAGGCTGACGGCCAGGCCTGCCCTCAGCGCTGCCATGTGGGTGCCCGTCAAAGGTGGCAGTTGGACAAGGAGGGCTGGTGCCACCGGGGCCCCAGTTACCGCAGGGTGAAAGGCACGTGAACTGCCTGCTCGGCCCCTCTGCTGGACGGCAGGTCGAGAGGCCAGGGTGGTGCGAAGGCGGCTGGAGTCCCCGCTCTCCAGCCCCTAGTGGACCCAGCTGTACAGTCTCCTTTCCAGGCCCCGCTGCCCAGGCTGTGGGAGGGGCCGCGTTCGCTCCTTGCACACCAAGGGCAGGGCCTCAGGGGAGGGAGTGGGAGGAGAAGGGAAGGCAAGAATGTTTTCTAGATACACACTGTTCCGGCAATTTCTGCTGTTTCTGTATAGTTTTCACCTCTGAGAATTACAACGTAAGAACTTCTCTGTCCAGTGTTCTGTGTCCGGAACCCCAGGGGACCCACGCCTGCAGTCACGTGGAGAAGGCTGTGGACTGGGGCAGCGGGGTGAGGAGTGCACGGACAGCTCCTGCTGGGGCACAGCCTCCCCAGGCCTCAGGACCGTGGCATGCACACATCCTGGGGCCCCAGGGCTGGTGGTGGACACCGCCAGGTCAGGGTGAGGTGTGCACACATGCTGCCAGAGGCTGGAGAGTCTTGGGCAGCAAGTGTGGCCCCGGAGGGCTGGGCATCAGGGCTGGACCATGGGCCTCCAGGATAGGACGGCTGCCTGTCATGGTCACCAGTGTTCTGGAGTCAGACCAGGACTGGGTGAGCAGCCGCACCAGCCTCTCCTGTACTGGAGGAGGTGGGGCCCAGCTCCGTCCATCCAGCGCTCCATCTGCTGCATGGGCTTACTTTGGGGGAGAGATGCATGATCTATGGCCCTCGAAGGACAGCAGCCGCACCGGACACTGTGGCAAGTGTCTGAGTCTGCGCCTGCAGAGCACCTCTGCCCCAGCACACGCTGTCCCCCTGCCCGGCTGGGAGAGGACAAACTGGCTGTGCCAGGAGCAGAGCCGAAGCTTTGGGCCCTGCCATTCCTGGCCTGAGACCCATGGGAACTGACGGCGGGGCCTTCAGCAAGGTCAAGACCACAGACTCCACACGGTGTGCACACCAGAAGGGACACAGCGCCCAAGTCGCTACCAGAAAAGGAGAAGCAGCCCAGCCAGGTGGCCAGGCCCCAGGGTGGGCCCAGAGGAGGCCACGCTCTGGATGGACAGCCAGGGGGGTCAGATGTGCCAATGAGGAACGATTTTGAGGTTTTGTATCCACGCATAAACCCAAGAAAAGACGGGTGTCCAGTGCTCCACTCGTCACTGGGACTGTGGGCACACTGGCACAGTGGACATCAACCTGCAGGAGCGGGGGACTCTGGCTTTGAGGCCGCACCAATCAAATGTGTCTGGGCCACAGGAAGCCCAGGACAGACACTGAGCACAGGAGGGGCCTCTCCAGGGACCTGTGGGGACCAGCGCAGCTTCGGGTGGACCCTCGCTCAGACATGTGCTGATGGCCCCCAGGGACATGCCCTTGGTCAACACTAGAACTGATGTCTCAGGGGAAGAGGGTGGGCAGTGGGGGCACTGCTCCTGGGTGGGAATGCCGCACCTGGACTCCACAGTGGCATCATGTAATGAGAAACAGCCCGAGGCTGGGGGCTGACACAGCAGCACAGCAGTGCTAACTTCTAGAAGGTTCTGGATCAGAGCCCTGTGGCTGCTAGGCCTCAGCTCCATGTGCCCAAGCCTTCTGGGCAGCTTGGAGCTGGCCAATCAGAATGGGTGTCTTCCTGGGGCCAACATCCCTGCAGCCAGTGAGGAAGAGCCCCCCACCAGGCAGACCGTCCTGCCCGGTCCTGGAGTGGGCAGTGTGGGCATAGTCCTGCCTGTCCTGGAGTGGGCAGTGTGGGCGCAGTCCTGCCTGTCCTGGAGTGGGCAGTGTGGGCGCAGCCTCAGCCAGCAGGAAGCCCAGGAAGGGCAGCAGAAGGCTCCCAGGTCCCCAGTCAGCCACTCGTGGGGCCTGGAGTGCGGGGGGCAGTGGAGGCTGTCCACACAGGAGCTTCTAACCCAGAGACGTCTTTAATCCACCCAACGAATCAGGCTCAGACGGCCACCTGCCATCCAGGGTGGTGGCATGCAGGTTCCTGGCTACGGTTCCTCACTCTACAAATCTGCTACTCTATGACCCTATGGAAGTACTCGTCCTGTAGTGAAAGGAGGGCATCTGAGCTAAAGGGTCGTGAAACTTCCTGGAAGGGCCCTGGGGAAGCTCAGGCTTGGTCCTTGAGGTGGGTACCAGTGAGTCCCTACGGGGGGAGCTGCCCCTGCTAGATTCCTGGTGGATCCCTGAAGTCACAGCAGCTCGAGAGGCCGAGGCTCCAGGCCTGTCCCCTACCTGTGCTGGGCGCACATCGTGACAGTCCCCTGGAAGGACGGCTGCACCTAGTGCCACGGGGGAGGTGGGAGTGCTGGGGACTTGGAAGAGCAGTGATCCCTACGGGAAGGAAGCGGTGGGCACCCGCCCAACCAGACTCCCAGCTCAGAGCCTGGGCTCCCAGCCCCAGCCACTACTCCACAGTGAGCACCTGGGGGTTTTAGCACCCTAGGGGGGGCCCTGCCTTCATGGGGGGCCACGCAGGCACTGGGTCACCTGGCATGTGGGCTAGGGGCCACCTGAGCTGTCACTGCCTCCTCTAGCTCCTGGTCCTGGCAGTGGGATCTCCCCAAATTCAGCCCTCTTGAAGGGGCTCCTCGCAGGGGGACCCGGGACCCCAAAGGAGAGCTTGGTTGAGGGGGAGGGGAAGGCAAGGTTGAGCACCTTTCAAAGTAACTTCTACAAAGGAAAGAGCTAACTGAGGTCAACGGCCCCCACACCAGCCGTCAGCGGGAGTGCCCCACTGGCTCGAGGGGCAAGGGGTCTAAGAGAGAGAGGTGATGTTGGAGCGTCCACCGGGGGGCGCCATGATCTTCTGGGCTGTGCGCCTGGCGATGTGATCGTCGGCCTGCGACCCTGAAGAGAGGGCAGGGGGCGCGTGTAAGGAGGGAGTGCAGGAGGCTCCTCTGTCCAAGGGGTGGGCAGGCAGAGCCCCCCACCCGCAGTCTGCTCTTCTCCCTGAGACCCCGTGGCCAGGCAGGCGCCGCCTCCTGAGGCCTTGAGGTCACACCCAAGGGCCCCGAGATCTCGAAGATCAGTGGGAGTCCCAGGCTGGCTCTGGGGAAGCCCACCGTGCCCTGCCCTCCTGAGGGCCCTGCCCTCCTGGGGGCCCTGCCCTCCTGGGGGCCCTGCCCTCCTGGGGGCCCTGGAGGTGGGAGATGGCTGCCCTCAGCTCCTAGGCAGTGCTGGGTTCTGAGGGACCTCCCCTGATCTCACACACCCAGCAGTGACCCAGGACTGCCATCAGCTCCCCAAGCAGGAGGATGAGACAGGACATCAGGGCAGTTTGGCCCCCACCCAAGGGTGGGGAGAGGAGGACAGGGTCTGGCTTTGGTTTGCAGGGAGAGCTGGGGGCTCCAGGTCTGGAAGCAGCGCAGCTCACGTTGGCACTGCCCAGAGCCCTGGTGAGCCCTGCCAGGGAGTCCAGCGAGTGCCTGCACGCTGTGGACACAGGCCGACTCCTGACCCTGCAGCAGTGAGCCTGGGGCTGGCTGGGCTGGGGGAGATGGAACACAGGACACTGGAGTCCTCCGAGGGGCCTCCTCCCGTGGAGCCCCCACCCAGTGTGCTTGGTTCTGGGACAGGTTGGCCAGGAGAGGCTTCCCCAGCTGAGGTCCACAGACCTGTGCCCATCACCAGGGCCCTCACCAGGGCAAGTGTCTGCTGGCCCCACATCCCACACCAGGAGGCTCTGGGCAGCAGCTGCCCTGGTGCACAGGTGTGGGTGGGTGGTCCTGCAGCGGCTGCCCTGGTGCACAGGTGTGGTTGGGTGGTCCTGCAGCCTTCTGTGGGCTCGAAACCCTCCAGGCACAGTCCGAGGCCTGGTAGCTCCAGAGGGACTTCCTGCCCCCAGGACTTGCCCCACACCCCAGGCTCCACTCACCAGACAGGCTGAATCCCGACTGGTGCAGGTTGCGCACGGGGGGCACGGAGACCTTGCCTGGGCAGGATGCGCGGGCCTGGGTGCCACCTCCTGTCTTGGCAGGCACCATCACTTCATGGACTGGTCCATCATAGAGGCCCCGGGGCACACCGTGGATCTCTGCCAGCTAAGGGGTCAAGGGGCTGGGCATGAGGGGCTGCAATGGCCAAGCTGCTAGGGGAGGCACCCCCACTGAAGGGGTCTGCTCTGCACCCTGACTCCACCCAGCTCAGGAGGAGCCTGAGCCACGACCTCCTCACAGTGCCCCACGCCTGCGCACACTCACCCTCACAGCCACGTGTCCCCACACACCCCACAGGTCCCACACACCTGTGCACGTGCAGCATGGCCTGAGCTGCAGAAGTGTGCTCAGAGAGGGCCACTGCAGAGCTGGCATGAGGCCCCACTGTAGCCCAGGAGGCCCCTGTCCCCAAAGAAGCCCTGAGACAGAGGCTCTGGGTCCACAGTAGGACAGAGGACCAAATGCGGCCCCCGCTGTCCTGGCTCTCCTCTCTCCAAATGGACTCTCCACAGAGTCCTGTGCAGCTCCTGCCAGGCTCCATCCTGACCCATCCCACCCCTCCGAAGTGTGTGCTCTGGGCCTAGGACCTTCTCCAGCTCAGACTCTGACAGTGGGGCGGTGCTCCGGGTGAGATGGGCAGCAGCCGCGTGGGGCCCGACAGTCCTGTCGGCAGGGACACCAGGGGAACCAGCGCCCAGCTCTGGCCTGGGAGACCAGCTTGCCGGTCCAGCCCCCAGGCCTCCTCTGAGTTCAGAACCTCCTCCTGCCGAACCCAAGCAGAGCTGGGGTAGAGTGAACCAGCGCGGTACTGTGTGCGCACGCGGAGGTGCGGCTCCTGAGCGTGGTGTCTGCGTTGCAGGTGCCTGCGGTGGTGTGTGGGTGTGTGCACGTGGGAAGCACTGATGGCGGCCACAGAGCACGCCTCAGACACGGATGGTCATGGGCAAACATGGCCAATGACCATGGGAAGGGGGAAGGCCGGGGAAAGTACCACGACTTTTAGGCTCATACAAGACTACTGTGAAAACTGCGCCCCACTGTGGCCAGGGGAGAGATCCTGGGGGGGTCCGTGACAACAGCTTAGCAATAATTCACTCTTGGTGAGAAGGGTACACTGCCTCAGTTGGTAGCCATGTCTCTGTGACAGCAGTGGACTACCTGGGTGACAAAGTGCTGCTGCCTGCCATCAAGTGGTGAGCTGCGGCTGGCCGGGTGCGAGGGTCCCAGGCCACAGAAGGCCTGGCTGTCCCCACACCAGGCCCTGGTCCCCACACCATGTGCAGCCAACAGGCCCTGGGCCTGTGAAGGGCCCTCTCTGCTTTCCTGGTCCCTGGGGATCAGGGTCAGGCCAGCCAGGGGGCTCCCTGCTCCCTGGACAGAGGACCCCCAGGGTCAGGCCTTACCCTGTTGCGAGCTTTTATTCTCTTATAGACGAAGTCTGGAAATGTTTTCCGAGGAATGAAGCGGCCAGCCCCCGGGGTGACAAACAGGTTCCCGTCCTCCAGCACCACTCTGCCCTGACTTATGACCACGGAGGGGGCTCCCCGGCACTCGAATCCTTCAAAGATGTTGTACTCCACGTTCTGGGGAGAGATGCCCCGTCTGGCGCCCTGGCCCCTGGAGCACCCCCAGGCCCGCCAGCACCACAGGAGGCCTGCCTGGGCTGGTGCCAAGACCCCAGGGAGACGGCGCAAGGCTGACACCGCCGATGTCCTGGAAGAACGCCCCCAGCCCCCAGAGCGTCCCCGAGTCGCGTGGTCCTTGGAGGACAAAGGGGGCAGACGCAGCAGGCTCAGCTCAGCCTGCTCATCTGCACCACGGGACGGAGGCCAGCCACCCTCTCAGGCAGGAGCAGGGTGAGCACTGGACTGGGTGCAGGCACATGTTCCTGGGCAGCCAAGGCCGCTGAGGGCCGTGCTGCAGGCGGGGACCCTGTCCCCCCGCGGGCCTAGACAGAGAGGTCTTCCTTACCGAGCTGTGGCTCTTGGCAGACAGGATCTTCGAGGCCCTGGGGTTCCAGATCACCAGGTCAGCATCAGAGCCTACAGCCACGCGCCCCTTCCTTGGGTAAAAATTGAAGATTTTGGCAGCATTTGTACTGGTCACAGCAACAAATTCGTTCTCATCCATCTTCCCGGAGGCCTGAGAAGCAAGACAGCCAGCTGAGGGGCAGGGTGGGGTCTGCTCTCCAGGACACCCCGAGGGCCGAGGCGGTCAGGACCAGGAGGGTGTTCCGACCTAGGGAGAGCCCAGGACTGAGGCCCGCGGGGCAGGACTGGGCAGGGCAACAGAGGACAGGGCCCGCCCTCACTACCCTGTCTGTAAACAATGAACTCCTTAAAAATGCTTCAATTTTTAATTTAAAAACCCGTGTCAACAGGATGTCAGAATCAGCAGGAGGGTGATGCTGCCTGGAGCTCTGGGCACTGTACCCCAAGGTGGGACAGCATGTGGGGGCCCTGGAGGCAGGACTGGGACTGGGGATCCAACCTCGACTACGACACTGTTGGCTGTGGGGGCCCCTCAGTTCTGCTGACTGCCCCTCCCAGGGCCCACAACCCCAGGCCTGGACTCACCACGCATTTTTCCCAGACTACAGACATACGCTCCTCCACACCGTTGGTGCCCTCGGGGATCAGCGTGAAGTTATCTTTGCCAACAGCCTTCTGGGCAGTGGTGAAGGTGCAGTGGGCACTGCCCGTCACCTGGAGGTCCCCACTGGGAGCAAGCCAGGGTCAGAGGAGACAGGGTCAGGCTTCCCTGTGCTGGCAAGACTGGGTTGGCTCCAGCCCACCAGGTGGTGGATCCACAGGGTCTGAACTGGTGTCTCAGGGCAGGTCCTGTGGGAAGCCCCTGCTGGCCTGGGACTCTGCTCCTTCCCACTGCCTGGCTGCCCTGCAGGAGCCCAGGGCTCATGTGGAAGAGGCAAGGTGCACGGGCAGGGGCGGAGCCCGCGGGCTTCCTGGGCTTCCGCAGAGGGGCTGCTCACCTGGAGAGCAGGGAGGTGAGGTGGTCTGCAGTGGTGGGGTCCGGGTTGATAGGGGGTGAGGTGACAAATGCCGCAGCCTTCGCCCAGTTCTTGCTCCAGTAGTGTGTGCCGTCAGCGCCCAGGCTGGCAGCGATGGGCTCCCCAAACACAACCAATCCTGCAGCAAGCAAGGCCCGTGACAGGTGCCCGCCTGCCAGCCTGTACCCCCGGGGCAGGAGCACAGCATGGCCCTCGCACTGCTGCTGCCAACACCCCCAACCTCCCCTAGCTTTCCTGGCCAGGGGCAGCTTGTCTTCCCTTCTGTGGCCTCCGCCCTGGACAGGCCAGAGAGCAGTCCTGGGGGGCCCTTGGAACAGGAGTCTCCGCGGCTGACATGGGCTTTCTCCATACTCATGGTCTCTGCCAGGGGTCAGGTGGCCAGGCACTCCTGCTATTCACGAAGCCAAAGGAGCTTCATGCTCAGTGACCAGCTCATTGCCGGCCCAGCTTGGCCTTTTGGTACAGCGGTTGACCAGACCTGGGCCCCTGGCCAGGGCTCTGGCTCATAACTGGTGCAGCCCCCTCTGGTGAACAGAGGAGAAAAGGCAGGCTCAGAGGAGGGTGGGGTGCCTCAGAAGAGAGCCAGCCCTGCAGCCGTGGCTTCTTGGGGCAGCTGAGGTCCAGGCTAGCCCTTGCAGACCCCACTCACCCTGTGCCAGGAACAGCCTCACAGGTCCTCTCCCTTGTAAACAGACGGGGTTTCTGTTTCAACCCTTGGTGCAGAAAACAGGTCCAAGCACACACCCACCCTCTCAGAGCAGGTCCCAGAAACGAGTTCTCCGTGAGACTCGTGGGGATGGCAGAGGTGGGGACATGGGATGTCAGATCCCAGGTCCTTCCTAAAGACACTCCTCTCCTCCCACCACCTCAGTCCTAGGCCCATCTGTGTCCTCTGCAGACCTCTGAGCTCAGCAGCCTTTGGTGGGGACCACTTGGTCCAGCCCCTGCTGAAGGCAGCTACAGGATCCCGCCTGCAGAGCAGGTGTGCCCACCAGTTGGCTGGGCATGCTGCGGGCAGGGAACACCCATCTCCTACATGGAGCCTGGCTCCTCTGACCCTAGCTGTCCCAGTGGGGACCTCAGGTGGCAGGTAGCACCCACTGAACCTGCAGCATGCATCTTGGCTCCTGGACGCACAGCAGATGCCCACGGTGGGGCTTTCCTGGGGCATCACTAGGAGCCTCCCCCAGACACACACACTCGGCTGGCTCTGCCTCTGGGGTGGGCAGCTGCTGCTCTAAGAAGGCTGGGGACTCTGGCCAAGCTCCACCCTTGTGGGGCGCCAGGGTGCCTGAATCTCCTTTGGACCGTGCCACGCGTGTAACCCGGGCAGGAGGTGTCCCATCAAGAGGAGGGCCAGGCCACGCTTCCTTCTGTCGGGCCTGCCCTCCTCCCCACCTGAGGGTCCTGGGGTTGGCCAGCAGGCATGCTCTGCCCCAGCATGCAGGGAAGCCAGGCCCACACTCACCCCTGCGCTTGGCTTGGGCGACCACATCAGCCGCACCCCTGCTCATCACCTTGGTGACATACAGTGGGCAGTTGGCCTGCTTGGCGATGGTGACAGCTCGGTACACAGCCTCGGCCTCCACCTGGGGTTGGGCAAGGGAGTGGGCACTCAGGCCACAAGAGGTCCCTGGGCCTTCCTGGCCAGTATGGGCTCTGGACTCCTGCTGATCTCCCATAGGACTTGGGGCCCCAGAGGCATCCTTGATGGGGAAGGGGCCCAGCCTGAGGCTCACTGGTCTGGCATCAGGGCTGCCCTGTGCATGCCCCAGGGTCTGACCCCACTGACTTCTAGGGCTGAGGTTAAGGCTGTGAGATGACAAGTGGTCATGGAAGGGGGTGGCATGTGCCTGGCAGGGGCCCAGGGCTGAGCTGATGTCCACGCAGGTGGTGCAGGCAGTTGGGGTGACGCACCCTCTGGGGCACAGATGCCGGCCACTCTCAGCAGGCACAGACTCACCTCCTCGGGGTGGCTGAGCACGTGGCCCTCGGGGCCGGTGATACCTCGCTCCAGCAGGCGCTTCTGCTCCTGAATAAATCAATAAGGTGCCTCGCTCCAGCCCCAAGGGGACCTGAGCCCTGGAACTGAAGTTCTTGGCCACAAGCCCTGCTCTCCAAGTGGAGTCCTGGCCCCAAGGCCTCCCAGAATACCCCAGCCATGAAGAAGTCATGGAGGAGGGGGTCTTGGGGGGTGCTGACTGGCAGGCCTGAGACACCCTGGCCCTGCCTGTCACACCGCATTCCCCCCACAAAGTAACTTGGGGTCAGCATGGGGGCAGGGGCCCTGCAAAGTCAGGGGGTGGACAACTGCTCTTCTGCCAGCCCTACCATCCTACAGGGACTACGCAGAGCATCGCTCCTGCACAGAGGACACAGATACCGACGGTGGCATCAACATAGGAGAAGCAGACCCCAGAATGAGACTCTCGACGTGGTGTGGTCCCTGACATCCTCTGCCTGCCCATGAGTGCACTGGGCAAACTCTTGACCCGAGACGGTCTCCTGATGGTGTGGCTGGCCTGGCCCCTGATGAACTCAAGGCTGGGTAGTGGAGGGGGCAGGGACCCCACCTGCTCCTCCGTGGGAATCACCACTGTTCTGACCAACTGGAGAGCAGGCAAGGTTGGCCCCTCCCAGAAGGTCTTTATGGAATATCAGTGAGGTGTGTGGAGTGCAGTGACCCCTTCTGAGGCCGAGGGCATGGCTGACCTGAGCTCTCTGAACCTCCCAGGCCCCCACTGCACTGGCATGTCTGATGCCTCAGCCAGAATCAGTGCTGACCCAACAGCTGGGTGTCCCCCCCACAGCCTCAGGCAGTCTGGGGTACGTGTGAAGGACAGGGCTGCCACGCCCCAGGGACCACGTGCTCCTATCTGCATGCCCTCCTCCTGGCCCGGCCCCTGCAGCACCTCCTCCACGATGTCCCCGTTCTCTGCGTGCACCTGGGCCACCGCTCCCAGGTCCCGGATGATGCTGAAGATCTCATACATCTGGGAAGAGAAGTGGAGGGGGTCCAGTGTCTGCCGGGCAGTGACCTGGGATACCCCTGCCTGTCTCCTTCTCCCACACCTGCCTTACCTGGCCGTCAGTACACTGGCACCTGTCCTTGTATGTCATGAAGACCAGGAAGGAGTTCACACCTGGAGGAGAGGCAGGAGGGGTCAGACGGCCTGGGAGGCCTCTGCTCCCCAGAGGGGACTGGGGCGGGGGGCTTCTCACAGGAGCACTGCAGCCGGCACAGCCACCCTGAGGGCATTTCCCCACCCACAAGCTGGGACGGGGGTTTGGGAAGCAGGGCTCCCCCAGGCTCAGAGGCAGGCGAGAACCCCACTCCCGTCTACAGACCTCATCGCCAGAAGGACCAGAGCCCTGGGAGGGCACTGCTGCCCGAGTGCCGCCTGTTCTAGGGGGAACCTCAGGGCCCCGTGGGGAGCGCTGAGCTCTCTGGTTTCCTGGGCAGCAAGAGTCCAGCCCTCTCCCAGGACCAGGGCCCTCATGGTCCCTCTGAGGCCAGAGGTAGCCCTGACCTGCCCAGCATCGAAACCCACAGAGCCTGCCCTTCCTCAACAGGACGGAAGTGCTGATATGATGGCCTGGTGTGCTGCAGGGAAACCAAGTCATCCAGTGCCATCGAGCCACCCTCCCAGTGACCTCGAGCGTGTGACCTGGGTGGGGCTTGGGGTCTGTCCCAGAGTATCTGACCTAGGCTGCCGGTCAGGATGAGCCCATCCCTGGAACACTGTCCAGGAACGGCAGACCATGGCCGGCACCTGGTGCCGCTCTGGCAGGGTGAGGGGCTCTGCTGGTGCCTGGTCTCCACCTGTGCTCGGGCATGCACTGCAGGCCTCCCAAGCCCAACGGAAGGCCAGCATGGACACAGAGCTGTGCCTGAAGCAAGGCCTCCAGACCACAGAGGACAACTGGCCAGCCTGGGCAGGGGAGCTCCAGAGGGCACAGTGTGAGGACCCTCAGTCTTTGGAAACTGGACACCCACAGGAGGTGCCTTTTACATGCTCTGCTCCTTCAGGGACAGTGGACAGGCAGCAGTATCTCCTGGGAATGTCAGAACCTGTGGCCTCCTGAGCTTGGCCAGGAGCTGGCACATCCTATGTCCTGGCCCATCCCAGGCCCTGAGCTATGGGCCCTGCTCAAAGCTCGACCATTAGAGATACATGACCACATTTCATTCACGTCGAGTTCACGATGGCACTCTGACTTGGTTTTAGCCTGAGGACTTTCTATGGAACAAAACCAACTCTAGCTCATGGACAGGTGTATTTCAGCACAGAGAAAAATGATGAGACACAGATTTTAAAAGTCTCCTCCTGAAAGGACCAAAGGCCCTGGGGAAGTGTGTGTCTGCTGTCCTTCACCAGGGGTTTCTTTTCTAGGAACCGGGGGACTGAGCATGGCTTGACCACTGCCCCCTTCTGTGGGGAACAGGGCGACAGGAGGCCCTTGGCTGGGGAGGGGTCCTGGACTCGAGTTTAGCAGAGCTCCTTTGAGTGACTTCTCTGACTTCTGCTCCACTCCTGGACACCTGGTCTCGGGGCAGGGCAGCAGAGGCCATCAGGACACAGGGGTCAGGAGAGGCCTCCTCCCACCCAGCATGCAACCAGCCCACCACAGGAAAGCCCCGCTCCCCCACCGGACCCCGTGGTCCCAGGCCATGGGAGCGCTGCTCACCCTTGTCCCTGACCAGGGCCTCCAGCTCCTCCTTGGTGCTCTCGTGCCAGCGGGGCACGTCCACATGCAGAGAGTAGTCACAGCAGGCTGTGCTGTCCGCCCACTCCCGCCACTGCTCGTAGGCTGCCAGCAGGCTCACCCCCGTGTCCGGGAACACGTGGTCCACTGCAGGGACAGCAGAGTCGGCCCGGCTCCCCCACTGGTCGCCGGATCCTACCACCACCTCCAGGGGACATTTGGTCCCATGCTCCCAAGAGACCAGAGAGGGTTGAGGAAGATGCTGCCCCCAACCTGCACCCTGAGTTCCACATCCCCAGCTCCTCTCTGAGTAAGGCAGTGAGAGAGTCCAAACCACCCACTGCCCAGGAACCTGCTGCACCCCAAGAACCAGGGGCTCTGCCCAGCCTCCACACAGGTGAGCTTCCCTGGGCCCGCAGCAGGGCACTGTCCGTGGTCCTGGCTCCGCGTGCTGCAGCCTGCCCCTGGAGCCCTGCAGCCCTCCCTGGCCCATGCACTTCAGTGACGCCTCCCAGCCTGCACACAGGGCTGTGCTGCCTCCCACCAGAGCACTGCCCACCAGGGGCCACTCCTGGGATGTCAGGTGGAGGGACTGGGGCCGCCAGACAGGAAGACCCACCCTGGGCAGGCGAGAGCTCTGCCTCCACCCTGCACGCCTTTCACCTGGGGCTGCGCACGTCCTCCACCCTGCACAGCCCTCAGACCACAGCCGGGACCCCTGGAGGTGGCTGCCGCTCCCCACCTCAGCTCTCACTCCAGCCCCACACCTGCCCCAGCCTCTGCCAGTCTCTGTCAGATCACTGACCGGCTGTGGCTCCTTCCCTTTCTGACGGGCAAACCAGACCAAGCTGCTAGGGTGGCAATGGCTGCCTGTCACCCACCAAGTGCCAGGGTCCATAGGGTGCCCTCCCTGGCCGTGGCAGCAGCAGCATGCACCGTGCCACGCACACCAGGACCTGTGTGTCGACTCCTTCAACCCTCCCGCCCCCGAGGGTGTTCCTCCCCTGCTGCTCAGCTCAGGAGGGACGCGGGGCCAGGTTCCAGGGGGCTCCCCAGAGCACAGAACAGACGGCTGTGCCCGGCACCGCAGGGCCCATGGCTTCCAGGTCACATGGTGTGAGAACAGGCTGGGCGGAGGGCTGTTCCAGGCTCCTGACCTCACCACGTGCAAGTCCGCGGTGGCCCAGTGAATTCAACACACACGCTGTTGAACAGGGCTCCTCCCTGAGCTCAGGGGTCTCAGTGGGAGGGCACAAGGACCAGGGCCACACGGCACAACCCCTCCCCTGGTCCAAGACTTACAGGTTTTCCTAGCCCCCGTCACTGGCTTGCCACAAGCACCCCAGAAGCAGCAACTGGGCACATACCCATGTGCCAAGCACCCTCCTGAGCTGGCCAAGGTCAAATTACCCAGAATGGGAAACAGGAATGGAAGGAAGCACTCAAGGGTCCCCAGACTGCACCCAGGGGAGAAGACAGAACTGGGAAACCATAGCATGTAGCACACCTGCCGCAGCACATGGCCGCATGCGGCCCCAAGGGGCCCAGACACTCACGTATCATGGTGGTCCCTCCTGCCAGGGCTGCTTTGGTGCCTTGACAGAAGTCATCAGCCGGCGTCATGCCCAGGACAGGCATCTGCAGTCTCGTGTGGACATCGACTCCGCCAGGCAGGACCATGAGGCCATGGGCATCAATGGTTTTAATGCCCCCAGGGACAATGAGGTTTTCTCCAATTTGTCTGAGAGGGACAAGGAGAGACCATTTTGTTCATGGAGAGCCTGGTCAGAATCTGAAGGGGCCTGTGACAGTGCGGTGGCCTGGGCAGTGAGTGCTTGGGCTCCAGCCCTTGAGGACAAGGGCAGGACTCCGGCCACCCACCCCCAGCTTCTTAAATGCCAAAAGGAGCAAAATCTCCCACCCAGTGGCCGGAGATGGGAAGTGCAGGGCCCTGCGCAGACGCTGTTCCCCTCTGGGTTTCTACTGCTGCCTTACTGGCCAGGGCTGAGCCACCTGACAGCTAGAGCAGAGGAATGGGTAGGCTGCTTGGTAAGCATCTATTAAGCACCTACTGTGAGCGTGACACCCTACTCAGTGCTGAGATAACACAAAGAAGCTGTTCTTGTCTCCCAAGGCCCAGTGACTGGCGAGACCATCACCCCCCAGGCCCGGTTCCAGGGAAAGGGGTTTGGGGAAAGAGGAAAGCGATGACATGGACCTCACCCAAAGGGAACTGCCTGGGTACCGTGCCAGCCATGCACACGGGACCAAGGAAGGTATTCTGAGCAGAAACTTACTTAATCAAACCGTCTTCCACATACAAATCAGCATAAAAGGACTGGTCGTCATTCACAATCTTCCCACCTTTGATCAGGAGGCGGTCACTCTAGTGGAGACAAAACACGGACACTTTTTCTCCAGACTGAGTCATTCAACAGTTTTACTGGAGTTATGAAGGAAGCCGCTGGGCACAATGTGTGAACACAAAAACAAGCTCAACCCCTGCACCTGTGCACTGTACCCCAGGACGGAGCGCTCAGAGGCGGCAGCCACACAGAGGCCACCCACACAGCCAGGCAGGGTCCAGCAGGCTGGTCTGCTGAAGCTCAGGGACACACCGGGACCTCCAGGACACAGCCTGTGCTGGTGAACACAGCAGGGCTCGGGTCACGTCCATCTTCAAATTGGTCCTCTGGGGGGAACCCCGGAGGCCTGCTCCCAGCTGCCCTCTTTCCCCTGTGCTGAGGAAGCTGGGCTGGGTCCCAAGAGAACGCTGCAGGCCGGCCGTGGGGCCGGGAGGTGGGGGGCAGAGCGGGACAGTGGCCGGGGTCCCACCCTGGAATGCTGCGGGGGAGGGGGGGACAGAGGAAGCCACAGTACACGTGTGCGAGACCCTCACCCTGCAACAGAGCACAAAAAGGTGACACGACAGGGCGGGAGAGCAGAGGCAGGCTGCCTGGCGTGGCAGAGGCCTCCCTGGAGGCAATGCCGGGGTAGGTTCCAGGCCAGGAAGCACTCTGAGCAGGGAAGAGCTTGGTTCCTGTCAGACCCCCAGAGGACGGCAGCCTTGAGGGAGAGGAGCGAGGAGCCAGGGCAGACCCAGGGCAGGCGGGGCAGGGGCAGAGCTGCAGAGTCCCGGGCGGGCACTGGGGGTATGAGCAGCTCTGACCAGTCTGGTGGATGCTGCAAAGGGACGGCCTTGGCTGTGGTGGGAAGTGGACTGCGGTGTAAAACAGGTTCTGCCTGGTGTTTCTCAGGTGGTCCAGGTAGATGGGGTTATGGGTGCAGGGAGGAACAATGGACGCCAGGGGGCCTGGGAGTCAGAGGGCAGGACTTGCTGGTGGAAAGGCCATGGGAGTGAAGGGATGACCATGGTCTGGCCACCTGGAGGCACTCCAAGTGGGTGACCAAGTGCCAGCCAATGAGGCCTGAGTCCAAGGCTTGGCAGCCACAGAACCACTTCTAAGAATCCTACCATGTGGTCAGGGAGGAGGAGCTGGGCAGAAAGTGGGTGTCACTCGGGGGATTTTGCATGGTCATCAGAGGGGAGCACCTCACCGCCATGGCAGAGAGGACAGAATTACAGAGGAGGAACAGAAGACAAGGCACAGAAGGGCCAGAGTGGTGAGACCGCAGGGCTTTCCTTCCGGACCTTGCTGGGGCCTCAGCACCCCCTTGTGTGACGGGGAGAACCAGCTGCACTTAAAGCTGGCCGGGTCCACCATCGGTCTGAGGCCCGAGAGCCACCCGAGAGCAGGAAGAACAGCTCTGGGAGGCCAGGTCGAGGAGCACTGTTCTTACTGACACCTGGCTGGGCAGGACCTGCAGTGCCTGGCAGGATCTGCTGATGAAAGGTAAAACACTACCACAAAGTCCACAAAGGACAGGCAAACTATGCCGCAGGCCCAATCCAGCTGCTGCCTGTCCCGTACCTCCTGGAGGCACCAGTGGCACAAGTTGCATACTGGTTGAACAAAATCAAAACAATATTTTGTTGACTTGTAAAATATTTAGTTTTGTTAGAATACTGCCCAGGAATCGTCTCTTCCAGGGCTTCCCAGGTGTGACCGAAACCATGTGGTTCCCAGAGCTGAAGACACCGCCTGGCCCTCGGTAGAAGCAGCTGGCTAATCCCCTCCCCACCTCACCCTGCAGGCACTCTCGGCCCATCGGCACTGAGCACTAGCCTCAGTGGGAACCCATCACAGCCACCCGCTGTTGGACCCTTGTCATGACCCCACCCACCTCCTCATGGACCAACTCATTCTCTGCAAACCCTAAGAAGATCCAGGCAGAAAAGGGGAGAGTTGGGGCCAGGAGAGACCTATGATCTGGGGTTTCTGTTCATGTCTCCACTTTTCAGGCACCAGAACTTGGATTCTGGGGTCTTCTTTGGGCTTGGAGCCAACAGGAATGAGCTAAGCCGTGGTAGACACTCAGGATGCTCTACCAGGATGGGGGGAAACTGATGTGAACAGCCAGCCTCCTCCTAGGCACTGCTGCCTCACCACCTGGAGGGTCCACCTTGGTGCCCCCTGGCTGATGGGACTTCTTCCTCAGGCCTGGACCAGGTAGTGTGGGCAGTCCGAGGCAGGAGCCCTCCTGTTCAGTTGGAGGGGTGTGCAGAGGCTCCTTCCCCTTTGAGTTTCTCAGGAAGGAATGACACTTCTAAAAGCTGGTGGCCTACATGCCAGACTCCACCACCCTCCTGCTGAGGAGCAGCCCAGAGTTGGGTCTGAAGCCTTCTGGGGTCCAGAGGATCCCAGGAGCCTCTCTCCCGGCTCTCCTTCCGGGGCTCTGGCCTCCCACAGGGAGGCTTTGTTTCCTGGCAAGGCAGGGTGGACAGCTGGACCTCCTCCACAAGGTGCACCTGTGGGTGTGGGGAAGGGGGTCTGTCTTGCCAAAGGCTGGGGCTGCAGGGTGCGGTCGGTGGACAGCTCGCCTCTCTTGGAATCTCCAAGCTCGGCTTCCTGGAGGGATTCAGGGGCCTCCAGGGGCTCCAGCAGCCACGGCTAAATCGCTTTGTTTTTCCACAAAGAGCTCTGGACGACACAGAGGCCAGTCCAGGGGGCCGGCGGCGGCCCGCGGGCTAAGCCAGGAACGGCATCCGCGCGACCGCGAGGCCCCGCGGTCAACAAAGGCCTCTTCCGCCAGCCGCCCAGAGAGCCCAGCTCTAGCTGCCCAGTCCGCCCACCTCGCCAGCCCGGCCCCGGGTAAGACAGCCTCCTTCAGCTTCCGGAGGCAGGCACTCGCGGACCCGGGCTCTGCCCGAGCTCACTGGAGGCTCCGGAAAGCAGGCGGACCGGGCCTGCGCGCCCACTCAGCATCTGAGTCGGCGCGGCCTGGCGGGCACTCCAGTCTCCAGACGGGTCTAGCGCCAGCGCCCGGACTGAGCTCGCGCGGGGGCGGACCCACAGGCAGGACCCAGAGGGTCCGCCCCGCAAACAGGCCCATTCTGGGGGCTCCTAGCGAGGCGGGGGCCGGAGCCGGGCTCACCGTGATCCGGGGGATGCTCTTCTTGCCCTGGAAGGACATCCTGTTCTGCAGGCTGGCCCGATCCCTGGCAGGGGCAGCGCGAGCGTGGGCGAGCGAGCGGGGACACGCGCGGTGAACAGCGTGAGCGTGGGGCGCGGAGCCGCTGAGTGCGAGCGCGCGGGGCGCAGGGCTCCGGTCCCCGCCCCCGTCTCCGCCCCCGCAGCGGTGATTTTTGCATTTAGGCTCCGCCCCGACGCAGCTCATTTGTACTAAGGCCCCGCCCCGTGTCAGCTCCCCAACCTCCTGTCCCAGCGTACCCTGCCGCCACTGGCTCGGATCTTTGCACCTCGAACCCGAACCCGTGCGTGCTGAGGAGGAGGGCTGCGACCTGACCCTGACGTCGTGTACAGTTTGCACCCCGGGAACGGACTGGGGGAGGTCGGGCAAAGTCCTGCCAGACCCCGCTCCTGGCCTGCCCCTTGGTGACTGCACCCTGGCTCCAGGGTTTAAACCAAATCTCGCCGCGGGATCCCGGAGTCCTGGAAGAGGTCTCTGACCAAAGCCAGCCTCCTCCGGGAGGACCTGGGCTGGAGCGCGAGCACAAGGCAGTGTCCGGACCTCAGGACCAGGCTGTGGAGAAGCCACCCTCGGGCTGTTCCACGAGCGGCCGCGCGAAGCGGGTCGGGAGAGACGCGGACAGATAAAGAGTGCGGCACAGAGAGGCCCAGAAGGACTGGGGACCAGGAGGTGAGGCCGGGTGGGGGGTCGCAGGATGAAGTCCAGGCCCCGAGGGGGAGGGGGAGGGGGAGGGGGAGGATGAGCTCCAGGCCCACGCTGTCAGTGTGACTGTGAGGCGTCTCACGGAGTCGTGGCCCGCATCCCACCCGCACGGACCCCTCAGCTTGGGACTGAGTCCTGCAGCCTCTACCTGCGAAGGGCTGCCGGCCTGGGCCACGGCTACCAGGTCCTCTACACCTGGCCCGCCGGGTCTCTCCGAGTGGCCACGTGTCTCACGGTGAGGATCCTTGGCCCGAGAGCTCTGGTGAGGGTCCCGAAGAGAGTCCAGGGGCAGCGTCTTGTTCTCCAAGGCATCCTCCACACAACGGAAGACGCCGCTGAACTTGGGCCTGGCTGGAAGCTTAGCAGGCCGGTGCGGACGCGGTGCGGTCGTGGCAGCCGTGGGCGCCAGCCGGCCAGGTAGCCTAGTCCCTTGCGGGAGGTCTGCGGTGCACGTGGACTGGCCTGGCTGGTGGCCTCCTCTTCTCCCCGCCCACCACGTCCCCCCAGCCCCGCAGCCGGGCCGTGTGGAGCTGACGCTGTCCACACAGCGGGTGCTGAACACCAGCGCCTGGTCCGGGAAGTGGCTTGCCCTCGCCCTCAGGGCATAGGTGGGCTCGGACTTCCACTCCACACGCTGGAGGCTGGAGGCGCAGTGGTGGGGAGCGCACATAGGAGAAGCCGCTGTCCACAGGAATACCCGCCACTCTCCAGACCCCTCGTGAGAGCTCACACCGGCCAAGGAGGTCTTGACTTCCCATCACCCACAGGTGGACCCTCTGGGGATCCCCGTGCGCAGAAGCAGCTCCAGACCTCCCTTAACCAAGTAGAGGATTTGTTTGAGACCAGGCGGAGGTGCCCTCCTCCCGCCCAGAGATCACAGGGAGAGGCCTTATTCTATGGAGCTGGCTGCGACTGATTTGGAATGAAAGGACCCCAGCCTTTCAGCTGTCGGTACAGCGCGCACTTCAGAGCGAATTCGCACAGAGTTACTGCGGCGCTGGTTATGGCCGCTGACACACGCACGTCAGGAAGCCGAGCCCAACACCTTCCCTCAGACCCTTGTTCTACTCTGGAATTCCACCCCCCAAACCAATCGATAAAACCTCCTTCACTCACAGGTGTGCGTCCCCCAGTGAGCATCCCACCTTCTCTTACTCACAAGCCGGCATCCTTTCCCTGGTCTAAAGTTACTTGAATTCTTTTTTCTGGTTCGCATTTGACAGGTGCCACCAGGTACCTCTGGTTACAGAGGTGCTCCCCTCAGGTGCCTTTAGATTCTGAGGATGAAATTGCAGGTAAGGCCCGTGTCCCCTCCTCAGAGCGCTGAAGGCCCAGATCCCTTTCTGGTGGGGAAAGAGGCTTTTTCCCCCCCAGAGGTTGGACACAGAAATGCAGAAATGGCTAATATAGCCCATAAACTCAAATTTTAATAATCCATAGGGGGACTTTGATATTCTAAGATTTAAAACAATTTTTATTAAAACTGTACAATAATTTACAAAGGAGTAAAAATTCTCTGGTATATATCATAGGAATCACAATACAAAAATATGTGTAAAATTTTGTAGTTGATCACCATACAAACCTAGTTTAGGCCTGTGAATATTGTTTAGCACTGAACAGAAATCACATGTTTAGAATGTGGTTATTAAGTAATTGCTTCAGAGAGCACAAATACTAACTGGCTTTTTGCCATGAGAAAACAAGTCTTGTTCATTTTTGCATAAATTTACAATAAAGCTTTTTAAAAAATATACAGTAAACAAATATATGCTTTGATACATATATTCACAATATGATTTTCCTGAGCCTGAACTTAAATTCATTACTGTGTTAAAACACACAACCCATCTCGAGGTTTCAGTGATGGAGTGATGGTAAGTGCTAATCAGCTCTCCAAGCCTCAAAGCCACCCTCACATCCCCACCCCAACTCCCAGTCCGTGTTTACAAGCTGCATAAGGCACTCAGGTTTCCTGACGGCTACAGATTCTGCAAGGGCAAAGGCCTTGAGACACAGCCCAAGGCCTTCGGCCACTGGAGCCTAGACCATGGGCGCAAGGCCAACACCACAGGGCCTCCACCAGGGAATCTGCAGCCTACATGAATTTCCATTTTAGGTAAACCAGACACTTGCATCACTCTGCTGTGCACACCGCGCGCTGGGCTGGTAACTGCTACTGGACTGTGATGTGGATGTCCCTGTCTCGGTGACGTGGTCAGCAATCCTGCCAGCATTTCATGATCTCTCCTCCTGCCTCCTCAGGCAGTGCCACTTAGGCAGATCTCTCCTGTGAGGAGCTACCAGGAAGAGCCCGAATGCTCAAGGAAGTTCAGTCCAGCCCACTATTTGGAATAGCAGGTACAATGTGGGATTTAGAAAATGTGCACCTTACTTTAAAACACTTGAACTCTTCAGACGCTCATTGGCCCAGCAGAATCAGTGATAAATGCTAATATTTTCCTTTTTTTTTTTTGGCAAAAGCCCAGTTCTGATTTTGTAATCAGATGAAGAGAAAGTGCCTATGACATATGAATGGGAATAATGGTATCTAAAGAGAGGAATGACAGTCCTAGTGTGTGATTTTAGGCGTGTGGCAGGGGTGCCGCTGCAGTTTGGTACATGGGTGTTATTTAAGACATTCAGCAGCCATTTTCCTTTCCTATGTACATACTTTTACATATAAACAATAACAACTTCATAAGCATTTGTACATATTTACATGCATTTCCTTCCTGTATAGTTAGCCTTTAAAAAAAATTACAGAACTGTGATTTAGAGCATCCGGGTTGGTGGGAGGGTTTACGAAGCCTTCAGACCTCTACCCAACATGCAAATCATGATGATCTCATCAATCCAGAGGGATTTGAATTTGGGCAAGTCTGAGAGTACATCTGTAGATCCTAGTCAGCTGGTGTTCTCTTGCAGGTACACACTGGACCGGGCCCAGGAGCTCCTCCTGCAGAGGAGGCCAGGCTGGGGGAGCCAAGTGCAGTGACCTGTTTGTAGAAGCCCGCATGGTGGAGTCCTCCAGACC
Organism: Urocitellus parryii; assembly: GCF_045843805.1. Classification (NCBI taxonomy): domain Eukaryota; kingdom Metazoa; phylum Chordata; class Mammalia; order Rodentia; family Sciuridae; genus Urocitellus; species Urocitellus parryii. The sequence continues at coordinate 210,333,102 of NC_135535.1, read as the reverse complement.
TAACCCCACGCTCATCCATGGCTCTGTGGCAGCTTTTATTAATACAGGCTATTGTTTGCCATTCAGTTCTGAGTACAATAAATGTGCCAAGAGGGTGCAGTCTTTAAAATGAGACCAAACCATGCATGGAGGGATGAATGAGATCCCAGACTGGAGACAATCCCTGACATCAGGCTCACCTAGGGAGGCACCCAACTGGGCCAGCACCTTGGCCAAGTGAGTCAGGAGCTATGACTTGAATGACGCAGAAAGGATGGGTCCTTTGTGGATGAGTGTAGTTAATATTGTTTTTCCCAGCAGAAATTCTGCACCCACCAAAAAAAAAAAAAAAAAAAAGCATATCTGTCTGCTCCGATAAGCTTTCCCTGGTTTCCACTTAGGGAACCAGGCCGGTCCTCCAGCACTCGGCCATCGGCACCAGAGCGGAAGACTTCTTCTGACATCAACACAGAATGAACCTAACGCTTTCAGACAACACGGCCATTCCTCCCTCCAGCTAGTGGCTTTTAAAAGAATTTTAATGCAATGCTGCATGTTGCATGCACACCTGGCTGCGTACCTCACTCCTGGGCATCAGCCTCTAGGTGCTCAAAGGGCTCACATCCCAGCGCCATGCTCTGGTGGAGTGAGCACATGCACGTACCCTCACACACAGCTCTTCTCTCAGCTCTAGAGATGGTGACCTTGGACTGCCACGGATGGGATGGCAACAGGACTGCCTCCGACCAGAGAGTCAACTCGTCCACATGCTGCACTTCTGGGCTGTGGATGGGATCACAGCAGGACCGGAAACCACTTAGAGCTGCCTTCATCAACACGCTGTCTTCTCTCTGGAAGAGTGCACATGAGTGTCCTCTCAGTTACCGTGTCTGGGGCACGCTGGGGCAGCACTGGGTGGGGCAGCACTGGGTGGGGGCACTGGGTGGGGCACGCTGGGGCAGCACTGGGTGGGGCGGCACTGGGTGGGGCGGTACTGGGTGGGGCGGGCAGGAGGAGCACCAGGGGGAGGCTCTGATCAGCCTGGCCCTGCCCGTGGACAGTGAGGTGCCCGGGGTGCTGGCTGTAGGAACAGCACAGCTGTGGTGTCAGAGCAGGAGCCTCCAGCCAGGAGAGGCCATGGCTCTTCCAGAGCATCGCATGCTCACACCCGAGGCTCTGCTCTTCAGGAAGCGGCCTGCAGCCGTGGTCCTGGTGGCCAGGAGAGCCACCTGCACTTCCACCCGTTTCATTGCTTCTCATCACTTAGAAAGGGGGCCTCTGCCAGGTTCTGACTCCTTATCACATGGGGGTGAGGGGCCCCACTGAGGCCGCAGGCAGTAGGATCTGCAGTTTCTGATTCAGGTGGTCGGGAGGTTATGTTTGTTTCTTCAACCTGTCTTCCTCACACAGGATGAAACAGGTGCTCACATCACACTGATTGCCAGCCCTCCCACTGAGCTGGAAATCACTGCGATTAAAGTCACATGCTGCTCTCTGTGCAGATAACCAGGCTCACTTCTGGACAGGCTGGCACCCAATCACCTTTTCTTGGAATTTCCAGCCAGCCTCAAGAAAAGCTGAAGCCCCCAGAGACAAAGAGAGCCCAAGGTGACCCCTGCAGGCTGACTGGAGCCAGGTCCTGGCCACCGGCACCACCTCTCGCCACGTGGCTGCCCCTCTGAATCACATGATCACCTGCCCAGGCTGTGAGCTACACGCAGGCAAACATGGAAGAGAAATCTTGTCAAAAATAGTAGGCAGAGTTCTAAAACAGTATGCATTTCCTAAAGAGTCACTCCCCAGATTGCAGGGATGAGACAGGGCATGGGCACCTATGTCACTGGACAGCTCCCAGAGCCCATTGTGCCCCACTGTCCACCCTTCTCCGTTCACTGCCACTGTGTCCAGAGCAGGTAGCTTTCTGCCTCGCCACACTGCACCACACCACACAACGCACACGCTCCACACACAGACACGGTGCGGTCTCCAGGTATCCAGGCTCCCTAAGCCCCTCTGCCCTGTGTTCTCCAGTCCCGTCCTCTCTGGGGATGTGACATCCTCCCTCCCCCTCACCCCGTCCCCAGTCACTGCCTCACACAGCCAGGCAGGATCTCAGCCAGACTGGAGCCACACAGGAGAGCAGGAGTGGGACCGTCTCGCATTTCTGACCTGGGTCTCAGTGGCCTCCAGGGCTCCTTCGGACCCCACACGGGCTCTGGCCCAGTGCATGGTCAGCCCCCCAAATTCCTTGCTGATGAGTGTCCTTGTGGACAGGGGGCCTGAGTGCTGTCCACAGAAGGGCCTGTCTGCCAGGTGGCCCTGGGCTGGCATCTGAAGCGTCCGAGTGATAAGGCTGGGCCTGCCCAGACTGTGGAAGTGACGTGACTCACAAACCCTGCTCTCCTTCAGAGGCCTGGCACTACGGTGGGTGGAGAGTGCCCATCTGAGCAGCCCCAGAAAAGCCCCCGATTCTGCAGCCCCAGTCTGCAGGGAAGAGGGGCAGGAGCTGAGTGTAGAGGTGAGAGGACACGAGAGGAGCCTCAAGGCTGTGGAGGGGCGGGTGGCGTGTGCTGGTGCCTTGGACCAGAAGTGGGGACCGGCGCGTCCCTGTGTAGTGTGACGAGTTACGTCAGGGTGAGCAGGAGCCACAGGGCTGCCCTCCGTCGAGGTGTGAATCCCATGCAGTTCTAACCCAGGCTGCAGTGAGGATGGACGAGGCTCTGGGGGCGAGCTCATCACCAAGTGTGATGGAAAACAAGTGCGGCAGGGACAGGGCAGCAGGTGTCTGACTGTATCGCCTCCCGGGCTGGTGGCGGGGCCTCTGAACGTGGCAGAAGCAGTGCCATCGGTGTGTGCAGAGTGGAGCGGTGCAGATGGGCCGGGAAGCAGCGTTCTGGTTCATGTCAACACAGAGCTGGGAGCAGGCCCCCGCCGTCTGTGTTTGCACTGGGGATTTCCACGGGGTCTCGGCCGATGGAAAACACCAAGCTGCTGGCTGCAAGGCAAGCACCTTCTGGGGCCCAAAGAGGCAGCTTGGTTCAGAGCCAGCTGCAGATGGTGATGCCATCTACAGCTCCGGACCCAAGCCTCACCCAGGGCTTCCAGAGATGTACCAAGGCGGGACTCCTGGCGGGTGAGCCTGCTGGGGCTCCTCCTCTGCCCCAGACACTGTCCCGGCACCCCCAAACCACCAGCACACACATGCACACTGCCAGCGGGTGCGGTGCTGGAGGAGGGGCCGGCGGCCTTCTTCACACGCTCGCTGGCTCTGGGAGCCCGCAGCCCCATCCCCACACCCCACACACCCACGGCCACACGAGACCCTTGACCACCCCAGCAGCCGGAGCTGATCCTCCCCTGCTGGCTCTGTGGGGTCTCTCCCTCAACCCTGAGATGGCTGCCAGCGCTGTCACCCAACCCCTGCCTGCCAGCCTCGTCCCTGAGGTCACCCTCGCCCAGCTCTCATGGAGGAGAGCCCCATGTGGCCCTGATGCTGGGATGGCCCTTCTACCCAGGGAAGAACACCGCCATGCCGGGCCCGGGCCTCCCTCTTCCTGTTTGACAGCTGTCTAACAGTAAATGATGAAGAGTGGACACTTCTACAGAGCACTCAACTCCAAGTGACGAGCTTGAGTGGGAAGCAAGGGAACCCACCTCCCCAGGCCCAGCCCCCCGCCCGGCTGCTCCCCGCGAAGGTTGGCAGACGAGACGGGATGTGAGGAGAAGGCTGGGCCACTGCCTGGAAGTGGATGGTCCTCTCCTTCTGCCCAGAGTCGCCCTCTGGTGGCCTCTATTTTGGAAGATCCAAGGAGCCGGGAGCCAGTAGGCCTGAGTCATCCTGAGCAGGTCACCCTGGGACTGACCCAGCTAAGACAGAGTGACGTGCTGCAGCAGAGGGGGCTGCAGCTGAGGTGTCCGTCAGGTGAGGAGAGGAGGAGGGGAGAGAAGAGACAGGAGGCAGCCAGCACAGGGGACGGGGAGGGAGCGGGGCCCCAGGCTGCGCGGAGGGTGCTAGGCACACTGGAACTGCCCTTGCTCGAGGGCTGGGCCAGCGTCCCCCAGAGAGGACATGCCGTGTACCTCTGCCCCCGCCTGTGCTGGTCATGGGAGGGTGTGCCTGCAGCATGGCATGGCCGTGGCTCTGTGGCCACACTGCCCAGGAGGGCCCTGGCGGTCAGCTGCCTCCCTCTGCTTGGCTGAGAGGTGGCTGAGAGCCTCTTGCAGCCTCTTTGTTCACAGATGGCTTCTGACTGTGGCAGAGGGAGGCAGCCAGGCTGCTCTGAGCTGTGAGTCCTGATCTGAGGGCCCAGACCACCGACGGGGCTCAGTCCACACTGGCAGTGCATGGAAATGGGCCATTCCTTGGGGTGTGCCTAGGCATGTGCCTGGCCTCTGAGGGCAGGGACATAGGCACAGAAAACACGGCCCCTGTACTGCAGTCCCCTCTGCCACCCGCCTGCTCACGGCCACTCAGCTGTGGGCAGGGGGGCACTGCTCTGTGCCTGCACAGAAGCCTCTTCACTGACTCACGGGAGGATTACTAGAGTGAGGGCCATGCCCAGGGAAGGAGCAGGGGTCATTCCAGCAGGGTGGCAGGACAGAAGCTTCTGGGCTTTGTTCATGGTACAGGGATGGGCCAAGCCTGGTCCCTTCACCAACTCTGCCTGTGGTCCTGTCGCCGACCACCTAAGCACTGGGACCTGCCTGCATTATCCCAGAGTGCCCTGGCCAGGGTGGGCACCTCAGGCAATGGCCCGAGGGTGTTAGAAACCAGCTCAGCCCTACTCTCCTGGAGAGAGGAGCTGGCTTGCTCTGATGTGGGGACAGGACCTGGGGCTAGTCAGGAGAGCTCAAGTGGAGACTGACTCCATTGCCCAGCCTCCTAGGCCTCTGCCTGACCACACACAAGCACCTAAAGCACGGTGGTGCTGACACACACAGCCACATGCACAGATGTGTGTGTAAGCACACGCACATGACCCATCCCAAGAGCTGGCCCCCACCCCACGCACACCCCAAGGCACAAGCGCATGCACACACCCACTGCCCGTCGCCCTCAGCTGCCGGCTTCCTTTCCTATCTGGGTCACAGGCAGCTGCGTGCAGTCCTGGGGGGTGCCCGGCTCCCTGTCCTGTCACTGGCTCTCTAAGATGACGTGACTTACTAATGGCCTCGTGGCTGCATAATGAAAGGGTCCATTAATGCTCAGACCAAGATGTGCACATTGTGGACAGCAGACAGCTGGCCTGCAGGCCGGAAGCTCCCAGCTGAGAGGAGGGAGCCAGACCACAGGGCCGTGGGAAGCGGGGTGCCTTCGGGTTCCAGCCAGTTATTCAGCTTCTGTCCGAGGCTTTGTGCAGACGCCCAGTGACATTTGGGGATCATCTTTACTGTGTGGTGAAAACACAAGGATCGGAACACAGGGCAGCAGTGAAAGCCTGAAGCCGAGCTGAGCCAGAGAGGGTCTGGGTGGCCCCTCGAGTTGGACCCCGTGTCCCTGCAGCTCCAGGAGGGGCGCCTTCACGAGGACGTCAAGGAGCGTCACTCGCCGAGGCGGGGTGGCTGGAAGGTGCAAGAGCAGAGAGGTAATGTCCCAATGAAGTCACTGCTGTCCCTGGGTGAATCTCAGCACACGGAGTGCAAACAAACACACCCCAAGACACCTTTTAAGCGAAGATTTAAAACCACGTGTCAGCTGCAGTGCTCTGGGGAGGGCCTGGGCTGAACCCCGTGTTAGAGGCGGGTGCTGGACCCACACAGCCACAGACACAGAAAGCAGCCCACCCAGTGGCTGTCACGGACTACAGCCAGCCTGTGGCAGGCACCAGCCGCAGGGTCACCTGAGGGAGCTCCTGTGGTGAGGGACGGGGGAGGGGCTGGCCACTGCTTCTGAGTGGCAAGTGCAGCCAGCCCACCAAGCTGCCTGCGGCTGACTGCCTAGGCTGTCACCAGCCACCTGCCTCAGCTACCCTCAGGCTCAGCTCCTCGACGCTCCCATGTCTGGCCGGAACAGACCCATGTCCAGGTCTGGCATGCTCCAGGACGTGCTGACCACAGAGCAGGGGCTCTGTCCAGGCTGATAAAGCTGCCCTGACCACAGGCGTCCCCTGAGGTGGACGGTTAGGGCATCACCCACAGGGATGGCAGTTGGGATCCCTCGCACCCTGCCCCCCACCCTAGAAGAGTCCCTGTCCCTGCTGCCAAGAGACCCAGGCTGGCCTGTCCCAGGAGGGCCCGGAGAACAGTTCTTCCTCAGTGAAGCAGCTTGGCAGATGGACAGTCCATATGTGGGGGACCTTTCCTAAGCAGCTCACTTACGTGCCTTTTTTTTTAACAATACATATGAATTCAATAAGAATTTTCTATGGTGATGATGGAGAAAATACTAGCCTTTTTACATGAAGGCTCTTCTCCCACATGCACACAATGCTCATTAATCATGGGTACATTCTGAGCAGCAGCAGCTGATCCCTGCGCTTCCACGCTGACCCAGCAGCCACCGCTCCTGGCCCACTGGGGCCTGTGCCCTGTCAGCCGTCCACAGCAAGCCCAGAAGGGCAGGGCCTGTCAGCCGTCCACAACATGCCCAGAAGGCAGGGCCTGTCAGCCGTCCACAGCAAGCCCAGAAGGGCAGGGCCTGTCAGCCGTCCACGACATGCCCAGAAGGCAGGGCTGCTCATTGGCATTCAGGCACCGGCTCCACCGGGCGCTGTAAATTTAAGTTCCCTGACAGTTAATTTCCAACAACTTGAGCTCCAGACTCTCAGCTGGAACAGGCACAGTCCCTGGAGAGCCTTCCCAGCCCCAGGACCCAGTGGACGGTCTGACTGGCCAGCATGGGTGCAGCAGTGGCCACTGGCTCACTCCTGTGCTTCCCAGTGTGTGGCAACATGGACACGTGCTCCAGGACCTGCTGACCACAGAGCAGGGGCTCTGTCCAGCCAAGCAGAGAGGCTCATTCAAGAGGGAGAATTCTTTACAGTGAGGGTGGGGGACAAGGACACGGAGGATCAGCCACCCCGTGAGAAATGGACTTCAACCTGCACTGTGCCCCCTATGCAAAAATCAGCTCAAAAGGATCACAGTTGTTTCACATGTAAGACAAAGCCACACACTGGAGAAGGAGGCCCAGGAGAAGGAAGCCACATTCAAGTAAGGCAGGGATTTCCAAAAAACCATTAGGGAAGGTGATAAATCAGTCTTCTTCAAAATTAAGTACTTCTGCCGCTCATAAAACACTCTAAGGGAACAAAAAGACTAAAGAACCCCTGGGAGGAATGTGTTTAAACTGTCCATCTGATTAATGCATGGGTTGGGGAGGTATAGAGACTCAGGCCCCATAGGGCTCAGTCCAAAAGTGGGCAAAAGATTCGAACAGATATTTCACCAAAGAAAATCGCTCAGCATGATCAGTCACAGGAACAATAGAAATTAAAACCAAATAAGAGGTTGCCACCGCCCTGTTAGAACAGACAAAGAACAAACAGAAAGGTGACCGTGTGAAGGGTCGATGGGCTTGTGCAGCAACCAGTTTCCTATAAATTAAGATTGTGCTTACTGCAGGATGCAGCAACCCAATCCAATCCTAGGTCCTTACCATGTGTGGTGCACACCTGTGATCCTAGCAGGTGGGGTGTAAGTGTGAGACCAGCCTACACAACTCAGCAAGCCCCTGCGTCAGAATAAAAAGGTCTGGGGTATTGGCAGCCCCGATAGAGCATCCCTGGGTTCAATCCTCCAAACCAACACCAAAAGCCAAAACTCACATTCACATTAAAACCTGCACACAAATGCTCACAGCAGTTCTAGTCACACTGAGCCAAGCTGGAAGCCACCCAGGTGACCTCCAGGTAGAGACTGGACAGGCCTCCATGCACTATAATGCCACACAGGGGTGAAAGGACATAGGGCTGGCCCCTGGCTGCTCAGAGCAACCCAAGAGGGCTTTGATAGGCGCACAGAGGACACGCACCATGAGGTTCCATTTATGCGAGTCAGAAACAGCAAGGCTGGAGGGGAGGAAAACAGGCCCAGGCTGCCTGGAGAGGGGCAGGGTTTGGTGGCAAGGGGTGGCAGGAAGTGTCTGGAGGACTGGCCCGTCCATGCCCGGATTGTGGCGGTCAAGACCCAGGGCCAGCACCACACAGCACACACTGAAGCTTGCCACTGTCAGGCAGCGGTAAATCACCTTGCAAGGACAACAAAGGACACTGGCTGGGCCACCAACAGATAGCGTGACTTCCTGAGGGTGGGGACTGACCTGGCTAGTCTCCTGTCTCTGTCGGAGACTGAGGCCAGGGACACAGCCACACAGCCACTCCACCCCACCCTACCCACGGGACTGGCCCCTGACAGGCACGGTTAGCCACGCTGGCTCAACTTTGCCTGGGTGCTGGCAATGAAGGACCAAGCAGGCACTGTGTGGGGTGGGAGCACGTGCCGCCTCCACCAAGAAGTCAGACCCGGGAGAGTGGGGTGGGTTCTGTCTGAGTGGCCCAGAGCCGGGCGGCGTGCACGCGCCTCTCACAGTAGCGATGGACAGACACAGGTGATTACAGACGGATCGATAGACACAGACAGGTGGATGGAGACGGGTGAAGACACGTGATGGGTGGAGAGATGAGGGACGACGGTAAATGGAGGACAGACAGACACGTGGATGCCTAGGTTTCTGTAACGTGTTTCAAGCTCTGCCCTGAGAAACGATGTCCCCAGCAGAAAGAGCACGCCAGCTCTGGAGGTCCTGTTTCTAAACACTCTCCCCAGCAGAAAGGACCAGTGCTCCCTGGGAGGGGTGGGTTCCAGGCCTGCAGCAGGGACACTGGCAGGAGGTGCTCAGGTAAGGAAGAGGTGGGTTGAGGACACAGGTGCCAATCAAAGGAACTCTCAGGGGCTTTGTAACCTACAATATAAATGAATTGCCACGCAGACATCAGAAACTGAATAAAGAAGAGAACAGGGAGAGGGACAGGTTTTCTTCAATGAGACAAGAGGAGCAGGGTTGGCAGCCCCGACAGCCCGGCAGGGATCCTCACTGCAGGAGTTCTGCTCTGGGTGCTGCTGAGTTGGAGCGCGAGAGTTTACGAAAGGGTATTTTCCCCTACTCTGAGTATGGTTACCTAGGCCACCTGTTAGGTAGGGGACCCAGCAGGCTCCCTCTTAATGAAGGAATGAAGGACAATGTCACTAATGATAAAACGTCTCGACCGCAGCCCCGACCCCGTGATGGACTGAGGGTCAGCACCGACCTCATGCCAATCATGAGGAAGAGGAAGTGTCCGGCAAAACAGGTTGAGGAACCTCCTACACGTGGCCTGTTCTTAGCAAGAGCCCAGGCAGAAACGGGGAGGAAAAGTAAGAGACATTGGCCTGAGTGTGGCGTGGACCCTGCAGGAGGAAGGGGGCTGCAGTAGGGGACGGGCAGACCTGGTCCAGCCCGCTGACCGGCTCTCTGGAAGGCGTGATGATTGCTTTGCATGGAACCAGCTCAGGAGAGCTGGGCGAAGCATCTACAGGAGCTCTGAGCTCTAGTCTTGCAACATGGCACCTACAACTATTCCAAAATAAGGAGTTTTTCCACAGCTACTTGAGGTGAAAGGAACTTCTTCACGGGAAAGGACAGGTGCTTCCTGTGCTGTGTTTGCTGTGACCTGAGAGGTGCCTTCTCTGGCTGGCGGGGTTGGGGTCCTGGGCTGGGAGCCAGGATTACAGAGCAGAACACTCCAGTGTAATGCATGGAGATTGCTCTTCCTGACATCCCCCGCTCAGGCTGGAGCCTGGCCACCTGAATGTCCTGAGAGGGAACCCAGGATAGAGCAGCCTGCTGGGCAGACCAGCTGCCCTTCTGGCCATGTCACAGCCCAGCCCTGCCCTCCCCACATGGGGCCAGGGGACACTCTGGTGCTTCAGGTTCAAGAATAGTGCTTAGGAAATCAACAAACCTCTGCAGCATCCAACCCTGGCCCCAGGCTGCTGGGAGTGTGACAGCCCCTGAGCTGAGAGTCGTCCATCTACCCATCTCTCTGTGTCCATGACCTCCACTGTCCCTCCCTGACAACCGCGTGCCCCCTCCACACTGACCACCCCAACATGGGCATGCTGGGAGCAGATGGTCCAGGTCATCTCTGGGTCCAGGTCCTGGCTCTGAGCACAGAAGCTGTCAATCAATGCCCAGGTCCTGGAGATGGGTGAGGGCACCTGTGAAGGGGCCCAGCCCTGCCTGCAGGAAACCTGAGAGGCCAGGAGTGCAATTTGAGCTAGCAGTGTGCTGCTGAGCACACCCTGCATGGTAGGCTGGCCTTGGGGGTTCTGAAGGCGGTCCTGGTGAGAAGTCCAGCAAGTTGGTTGGCTCGAGCGCCCTCGTGTGGCTCCCAGAGGTATGTCCAGAAGGGCTGGGCCAGGCCGTGTCCTGCTGCCTTCTAGAACAAACTTCTAGGTGAGTGTCCTGGCTAGGGCCTGTGAATGCTGTGGGATGCAAGGACCACACACTGCCCTGCACCCAGGGCCAACACAAGAAATAGCCAGAACGCACCGTAGAAGACTAGGGAGCATCACCGATCAGCCCCTCTGGACAGATGGGTGTTACTCTCCTCCTGCCATTTCACACCCGCCTCTCCTGGGCAGAGTTGCCTGTCCTGGAGAGGAGCCCATGGCCCTCAGATGGGGATGGGTGGGGAGGTGGACCCTCACCCAGAGGCTCACAGGGTGGCCTGCCTCTGCCACCCAAGAACCTGCTCACCTCCCCCAGGCCATGTGGCGGGACTCCAAATACCCCCACTAGGAAACCCTGCTTGTAAAGAGAAGCTCAGCCAGAAACCTGCCCACCCTGGTCCTGCTGCAGCGGCGGAGCCTGACAGAGCTGACCGACACAGCCACTGGTTCTGAGGCCAGGGACAGGGACGACGGAGGGAGGTACGCGAAGGAGAGAGCACTTTGCCGGGCCGGCTGGGAAGAGACGCGTCTGTACCACATGGGGACGTGTGTCGGGTTCTGCCCGCCACCGTGCACCTACCCATCCCACCAGCACATCTCCCTCCACTCTCCACAGGAACCCCGGCCCCAGCCAGTGGGGGCTAGAGAGGAGCTCCCCACTAGGCCTGGGGTCTGTGGGAGTCCATGCTGAGAGGGTCACACAGAGCCACAGCTGCAGACGACACTCTCAGCCTAGCCCCTTCGGTGGCCTGGAGGTAGCCAGGGGTACCTGGTCAGGGATAAAGGCTCAGGAGTCTCCCAGCCAGCTTCTTCCCACAGGGGCCTGGCAGGAGGATCTGAGCTGGCTGTGCTGCCCACTGACCAGGGCTGGCAGAGGAGCCCTCGGTGGCAGGGTGCGTCACCTACTCAGTGCAGCTTCACTGAGTGGCAGCTGCCTCGGCAGCCCAGAGCTGGCGGCCGCACTGCTTCATGTCCCAGGGCGCTGCTTCCTGTCTGGAGGGACTGGAGGAGGTGTCTGAGGTCAGCTGAGCCCCTTAGTGCCCCAGGGGCCGTCAAGGCCATACTGGGCGTGGGGGCGGGGCCATGAGCACAGCTTGCTCCCCAAGACAAGGCAGGAAGCTTCCTTTTATAAAGGTTCTGGGGGCAGTGGGTGGGGCTGGAGCCTACCCTGGCAGACACGACGGCTCGGGTGGGTCCCCAAAGGGCACTGGCAGGGGGCTGGGGTGTGCGTGGGCATGAGAGAGGAGGGGGGTCTGCGCATGTGCAGGCAGAGGTGGAGACACCCGCTCCCCTGGCAGAGGGAGACCCCATTCACATTTTGAAGAGCAGAAGCAGCGGGCACATTGCCCCACCCTGGGACCACCAAACAGGACAGGAAGGAGGCCCTCCCAGAGGACAGCTGTCTACCTCACCTGCAGGCCCTGGACTCCGGGCGGCTCCTCTCTGAGGTCCGTAGAAGGCCAGGTGCTGCTGTCTCCTCCCCTGGGCCTGCTCCTGGCATGCAGATGCTCTGGATGGGGCAGCCTCGGCTCCCGCGGAGATGGCAGCCTTCAGGCCCCACAGAGGGCTCTCTGGGCTGGGTGTCTGGGCGACAGTCCTCGGTATTTTTCTGTGTGCTTTCCTTGAGGCAGGGTCCTTTCTGGGCCCCCCACTCTCCATCCCACTCTGGTGGGCCACTGTGCTCCTGGCCAGCAGTTCAGGGGCTTCCGCCTTCATGTCTTGGGGTGGGGTGAGGAGGTTCAGCAGTGGCCACAGCCCTCATCTGTCCCCACGGAGATGGCAATGAAACGGAACAAGGGCAGGTGTGGGTCTGTCCTCTGCAAGTGCTCAGGACCTCCGCGAGGGTCACAGCATTGGCCTTGTGTGCACCTGAGGTGCCCGGGAGCCTCCTAGGGTCGTCCCCGACGAACCCTCCCTGAATGAGGTCACCACGGAAACCAGGGGCTTCACCCTCTCCTCGGGACAGGCCTGTGTTGTTTCTGAAGATCTTCCTCCAAGAACACTAGCAATTGCCACAGGAACCAGAGGAGGGTGGCCCAGGGCTTGCTCCCGTGCAGGAGCAGGCTTACCCCTGCTTGGCAGGGAATGTCACACATCCTCGTGGCCAGGATGGGGACTGCTCTCTGAGAGGAGGGACCCCTGGGCCCAGCAGCCAAGGCCAGGCCTCTCCCAGAGAAGCCCCAGTCAGCAAAACTAGTTCTAATCCTGGCTCATCCCAAGCAGACAGTGGCCCCCACTTAGTGCCCCTTCCCCCTGGTACTCCACAGGACAGCTGTGCAGAGATCAACCCTCTTGGGTCTTCAGGGATGAGATGCAATGTCCTGTCTCGCTGCCAGCACCCACCACTCTCTGGTCCCGCTGAAGGACAGTGGTCCGACTCTGAGGGGGACTGCAAAACACAGATGCAGAGCACAGGAATCAGAGAGGCAGGGGCCATCTGGGAGGGCGACCACCGCTCTCCAGGAAGGGCCTTCTCGGCACCCTTGGAGCCTGGGGCCCACAGACCAAGAAAACAGGATGTGGTGTCCCTTGTGCCTGCTCATCTGGTGTGGGCGGGAGGGGGTGACCAGGCAGCCAGAGGCCCGTGGGCTGCTACCGTTCATGTGGCTATGGGAGAGCCCATGTGTCAGGGGACGCAGGACCCAGGCTGGTGCTGGGGAGCTACCAGAGAAAGATAAAGGAAAGTCATAAAGTAACCGTTCTACTGCAGAAGAGGCTGTCTATTGTCCAATGCTGGGTCTCCAACCCTGGGGCAGGCTTGCCCTGCACCCTTGGTGGACCTTACCCTGGGAGGGACTTGTGGCTCTGGAGGGCACAGTGGCATTCTAAGGGGCTGTGGAGGTCCTGGAGGGGCCCTCCAGCTTCTCAGACTGCTGGCAGGCAGGTGCCTGTGGGCAAGAGCCACTGTGGTCTCTCCAAAGCAGAGCGGGACCCTTGTCCCAAATGCAGCCTGTGAGGTACTCACCACATCAGAGGACCAAGGCCAGCTATGACCAGAGAATGAAAGCTAGGGAGAAAAATAAGAACAAAAATAAAAACTGAAAAGGAAAAGGGAGGATGGGGAAACAGAGGAGAGAGAGAAAAAAGAGTTTGTAGAGCTTCTGGCAAGAAATGACCGGTTTCAGGCAGTAAGACGGGGGCTGGCTGGGGAGGGCTGGCACCTTCAGGGCACACTGTGGGGAACCAGGGTGCTGCCACCCCAGGATGCACTCAGGGACCAGCACCGTCCAGAGCTGGGCTGGGTGTGCAGCGGGGGCCCACACCCACCCTTCCCCTGCACGACAGGACAAGGGAGCCTCTGAGGGTCAGAGGTGTGGACAGCCAGGTCCCCAGCATGGCAGGACAAGTGAGCCTCTGAGGGTCAAAGGTGTGGACAGCCAGGTCCCCAGCACAGCAGGACAAGTGAGCCTCTGAGGGTCAGAGGTGTGGACAGCCAGGTCCCCAGCACGGCAGGACAAGTGAGCCTCTGAGGGTCAGGGGTGTGGACAGCCAGGTCCCCAGCATAGCAGGACAAGGTGTCTGACCTGAGGGTCAGAGGTGTGTGCAGCAGGGTCCCCACACCCAGTGCGTCCCCAGCACGGCAGGGCAGGGTGAGCCTCTTGGGGGTCAGGGGTGTGGACAGCCAGGGTTCCTGCACGACAGGGTGGGGGAGCTTCTGGGGACTGGGGGTCTATGCAAAGAGAACAAGCAGGCGGCTGTGGTGGCTGCAGCCTCACAGACGGGTTCTGGGTGCCTGGCAAACAAGATCTCCTGACAAGACTTGGGTCATGGTGCCACTCTGAGCCATCAAATGCAACGACACCCTGCAGAGATTCAAGTTTTGAAGCCTCACCTTGCGGCCAAAGCCAGACCCTTCTAGAGAAAACCTGGCAATGAAGAGCTACTTCAGCTAAACTTAGACCCATGCCCTGGACTTAGAGCTGCTCTGGTGTCGAGCACAAACAGACACTCGCCCAGTTGGGAGACCATGATGGAGCTGACACGGGTTTGGGGAGACCTAGGCCTCATTGAGGTTTGTGCCCCAAGAACTGTGTCCCCTCTGGACCTTACCAGTGTCCCAATCCCTGAAGGAAACCTTGTTTTACAGGCAGTGCCCTGAGCAGCCCTAGGGCCCGGTCCTCACAGTGGATCTGAGCACCCAGGTGAGGACAGCTGAAGCACTGGAGCCCCTCAGAGAAGGCCGTGATCGCCACTGAGGGGCGGACAGGGCTCGGCTGGGTGGTGGGAAGGACTGTGGCCGGCTGCGAGAGGGCTGCTGTATGGAGGGACCTTTCTTTCCTGGAGGGTAGGGAGCATCCAAGGTGTATCTTAGGGAGGCCCTGTCCAAATGACAGTCTCCTGTTCCCCCTGGAAGGGACAGATGGGGGTCCCACTGGCCACTTCACTCTTAGAGCTGGTCACTTTGGTGAAACCTGTCTGACAAGCAGTACCATTTGCTGAGAAAATATCTGACCCCAGAAACCACTGAACCAGCACCCAAGTTGCATGCAGAGAAAGAAGGGCCCTGAGGGAAGCTGACCCCGAGAGCCAGGGTGGGCCTCTGCCTTGACAGGGGCCTTGACGGTGGCCTGTGTCTGCCAGGGTCAGTGGAGGTCCAGGGTCTGAGCACCACCCGGCACTTCTGGAGGGGCCCTGGGCTATTCGACCACCACACACCGCTGCAGGGGGGAAGCTGAGGCCCGGGGAGGCATGCCCACTGCGGCTGCAGGCCAGCTCACTGGAGGGAGCTCCTGTCTCCCCACCCAGGCTCCTGGAAGCTCCCACTCGGGTGCCCCTTTCTGCTCCACTCCACCCTGGCGCAGGAGGGTGGCCAAGGCCGCTCACTGGCTCTGGTGGGAGGGACCTGCTACTCTGTATCCATCATCTAGGAGCTGCACAGAGGAGGGCTGCGCTCATGTTACCTTTTCCTCCAGCTCCTTGATCTGTCTCTTCTGAGCTTCTATTCTTTCTTCTAGCTCTTTAATTCTCTGCAATGGTAGGAGGAGGAAACCCTTCAATAATCAGAGTGTTTGAGAAACTGAGCAAATAGGAAAAGAAGAAGGAGAAGGAGGAAGGAGGAAGAGGAAGGAGAAGGAGGAGGAGGAGCAGGAAGGCAGCCAGACACCTCAGGTGACGGTGAGGAGTCAGTCCACTGTCCTTCCCAAGGAGAGCAAAGGGAGGCTGCGGTCATAACTGCTGATCCCAAGGAGAGCCTGGGACCCTGGAAGGGACCCTGGGAGCAGCTGAGCACCCACCACAGCTTGTTTGATGGAGCGAGGGGGTTGCAGTGACCACCCTCACCCTGACCACCCTGGAGACCAAGGAGACCAACACAGCAGCTGACCTAGGTCTGCAATCTGAACCTTTTGCACCCTCGCAGGGTGTTCTTAGCGTGGAACGCATCCACAGGAGCCCCTTCCAGGCACTCCCATGGGAGCTGGGGAGCATGGTAATTAATCATCAGGGCCACACAGGCCACCAGGGTTCTTGGCCTTCCCTTAGAGTGAGACTGGCCGGCCACTGTCCCAGACCACAGCTTTGCCATCAGGGGCAGCACCATGGACACCTGGGAGGCAGCGCTCTGAAAGAAGGGACCCGTCAGGGTCTCGGAACGCCATGGGGACCTCCTCTGGCGGGGAAGGCAGTCTGGCAGAAGGCTGGAGGAGGCCAGGGCCGTGGCAGGGTATGGGCATTAGAGGGCTTGGCCGGGGGCGTGGCCACTAGATGGTGGCCTGTGGAAGGAGAGACCCAGGCCTCTGGCCTCCGTCTGCGCACCTGCTGGGCCAGGTGCAGCAGCTCCATGCGCTCCCGCAGGATCTGCGCGTCCCTCTCACGCAGCTCACTCAGGACCTGGCGCTTCCACTGCTCCACAGCCACCTGCAGCTTCTCGCGCTCCTCCTCCGACAGCAGCACGGCCACCTTGGCCCCGGCCTCCTGCTGCAGGGCGTCGAACAGCATGGCCTCCAGCTCCAGGATGTGCTGGGCGGAGGGAGGCGCGTCAGTCCCCACCTTCTCCCAGACGAGACCCGCCCTCCCCGGGGCTGGACAGCCCACCTTTCAGGAAGAATAGGGAGGCCAGGTCACCGCCAGCCTGGGGAGGAGGGCTGAGCAGTCGGGGCCACCGTGTGCCCACAGGTCTCTGGGGAGGACCTGGAACCCATGGGCCACCTTCCTGTCCAGCAGAAGAACCCAGGGGAGGAGAAGCTAACGGGTGGAGTCTGAGCCAGGACCCAACCCCAGGTAGGGATGACACCCCAACAGTCAGAGTGTGAGGCTGGGGGTCACCGGGCAGCATGGCCAGGGAGCAGGTCCTGACACAGGGTGGGGACTCTCAGCAGGGCACACCCCCTCCTTTCTCAAATCTCCAGTATGGGACTGAGGGACCTCCGTGGATCCCTGCAGGGACGCCTTCCCCTTCCCCATCAGCCAGCTCCGCTCCTGACCCCAGGTGTGGACTTGATCTGGAGAGCGCCCTCTGCAGGAGAGTTCCCCTGCGCTCTTATTTATTTATTTATTTTTAAATATTTTTAGTTGTAGATGGACACAATATCCTTATTTGTTTATTTTTATGTGGTGCTGAGGCTCAAATCCAGTGCCTCATGTGTGAGAGGCAAGCGCTCTGCCACTGAGCTACAGCCCCAGCCACCTGGTGAGCTCTTTAGGAAAACAAGTCTCCAATTTTCACCAGAATTCTCATTTTGATAGCCCTTTCTTCATTCAGAAACATGTGTTCCCTTCTCTGCAGGCAAATTATGGTGAAAATCCCTTTGGCTGAGCAAAAATTTTAGGAAATGAAAAAAAAGACCCCAACTCCTTCTGGGCCTATTACACATGGCATGGTATTATTGCTGATGGCCACAAAATAAATGTCCCTGCTGTCCTGCACTCAATCTCACACCGATCACCACCTCTCAGAGCAGAGGGGCTTAATATACTTAAGATGAGCTTCAGCTGTGTGTGCGCATGTGCTTGTGCAGTGCTGGGGACAACCCGGGCTGAGCAGGCCAGGAAAGTGCTCTGCACTCAGCCGCTCCTCGAGCTCCGGCCTTTTAGACAAGAATGGTTGAGGGAGACCTTGGGATCAAGGTCACAGAGGCTTGGCCCACGCCTGCTGGAGGAGACTGATCGCCACCCCGGGCTGACAAGGACTCTACCAGTGCACGAGCCAGAGGCCTCTCTGACTTCAGCAAGACCAACAGCCCCGCAGCCTGCTCCAGGTGCAGAAGCAAGGTCTGTACCGTCAGCAACCCACACAGTCTTCCTCCTGCAGAGCCACAGAGGATGTGGGGGAACCCAGGGACCCACAGACCACTGCTCACTTAAGGTCACTCTTTGTGGCCCTCATGAATGATAGACACAATATGACAGCAGAGTCTCATTGTACAGTGAAAAGAGCCATGCTCACACATTGAGTGTCAAAAACAAGGATGGCACCACAAAGTGGCTGACCCCATCCCTGTCACCACTGTCCCATCATCCCTGTCACCACTGTCCCACCATCCCTCCCCCTCAGCAGGACCACCGTGCCCACCCCCGTCATCACCACCACTCAGTCCTCCAGCCTAGTTTTCAACCTGGAAGTTCCCTGTGCTCATGCCGGCCACAGGGGACTAAGTGGAAGCAGACCACACCCCTGCAGACAAGCAGGCGTCTGTAGCGGAAACCCCAGCAGAGGGCACTGGCTTCCCTGGCCCCTCAGGAGGACGGGGGGACAGTGGCTACACAGATGGCAGCAGTGCTTAGGATTCAGGCTTCCTTCCAGGCCGAGTCCACCCCTTGTGAAAGGACGTTCTCCTGCCCAGTGTGCACTCGGGCCTTCTCCACCAGCCTGTGTTTATAAAGGTCCAGGTGAGGCGGCGATCAGGCTGCTCTGGAGGGCAGGGCCTGGCTGGGAAGGTGCCCATTTCTGTGAGTCAGTGTATGTGGCCTCAGGGAGACACTCAGCTCTGAGGACCCAGAGCTTTCTGGTCCTCGTTAGGGCATATCTCTGTTACATCCCATGCCCCTGAGCAAGGGAGGTGCACACAGACTTGAGAGCCTTCTAAGGTCAGGAGACCACCCTCCTCCCTGACTGGGAGACCTCACCCAGCAGAGGGAGTACCCCCCTGGGCCTGGTGGGGACAATAGAAACAGCTGCTCTTCCCCAACTGGGACAGCAGTGGTTGGGGAAGAGCATGACCGCTCTTCACATAGTGACCTTTATTCTCCCAATGACTCCAGGAGACAGGAACCAATATATTTAGTTGCCATGAGAAGCTAAGTCACGGACTCAGGCCTCCCTGCCGGCAAGTGGCTAGGCCAGCTGAGCGCAGCAGCGAAGCCACGTTCAGAGATGAAGGCTGGATCAGGGTCTGGCCCTCCCTGGTAGTTAGTCCACTCGACGGATCAACAGTGTGAGTGGATGACTGAGTGGTGACTGGGCAGGTAGGGCAGGGCTGAAGGAAGCAGGTCACTGGGGATGTGCCTTCGGGGACTGTATCTTGTCCCTGCTCCTGCCTTGCTCTCTATTTCCTGGGTGCCGTGAACCGAGCAGCTTTCCTCCTCCGTGCCTTCTGCCACGCTCGGCTGCACCTCAGGCCCCGGGCCACGCTCTTCAGTGACCATGGACTGAACCGCGAAAACCATGAGCCCAAAATGAACTTCTCTTCCTCTAAGTTGTCCTCTCTGGGTGACAGAAAGCTGACTGACACACCCACAGGCACACACTCCCTTTGCTTCCTGGACACAGTGGGGTGAGTGGCTCTGCTGCACCACACCTCCCTGCCATCATGGTGCTGCTCCCCACCAGCCCACAGTGCTGGGTCAAGGAACTGTGGGCTGCAGTGCTGACACCGGGAGCCAAAGACACACCCGTCCAAGCTGTGCTTCTCAGGCCTTTGGTCATGGTGACAAAAAGCCTATCGACACAGGTGCTCTTCCAGTGAGTTCTATCTTATCAGCTCATTCCACACCCTGTTGGAGGGGTCCTGGGCCCGCGCTGTTGCTGGCGGTGGAACCACTGGTTAGCAGGGCAGTAAACATCCTCAGGACGCACTCATTGGTGCTCTTGAGGGAGAAGAGCAGAGGTGGACCCCTTTCTGGCCGGGGATGGGTGTGTGAGCAAGTCCCCCAGCCTGGTCCCCCTTACCTTGTGGGCGTGGTCCAAGGCCTGCTTCCTGTAGTCCAGCTCCTCATCCAGGTAGCCCTTCTGTTTGCTGAACAGCTCCTGAAACACGGAGAACCAGGGCTGGGCCTCGGGCATCCAGTCCTGGGATGTGATACAGGGCCACGTGGCGGGGGAGATGCCACCCACCTTCTCGCTCTCCAGATCCACCATCTTCCGCTGCAGTGCTGACTCTGTCTCTTCAATCCGCTGGAGCCACTGGGCACAAACAGAATGAGCAGGTGACAGAGTCCCTTGGGGTCACTCTGAGAGATACCTAAGCCACCCCTCCCCCTGATCCATGGACACAACCTGGGACAGGATGGAGGGAGGCCTGGTTCAGGGAAGGGAGTCAGGACTGGGCTGGCCCCAACACGGGCTCTGCACACCCTATCTAGTGTCCAGGAATGCTGGCCCCTGGGAGAGGGTGGATGTGGGTCTGGGATGCAGCAGGGAGAGACACCTCTGCAGAGCCCTGCCAGGAGAGGTGGAGAAGGGTGGGCGCCTGAGGAGGGTGCTGACAGCAGCCCCAAGGTAGGTGTGGCCAGAGGTGGGGCCAGGAGCAGGTGGGTGGACTGGACAGCCCCAGAGAAGGGTCCTGGAGGTCCATCTCATAGACTCCACACAGCTTCCAGTCTCTGGGAGGGGACCAAGGCAGAGCTGGCATCTGGTGTGTCTGGATGATCTACCCTCTGCAGAGCTGCATGGCAGGCACCGTGTGAGGGGTGCCTGTCTCCTGGGACAGATGGAACTCAAGGGACCCCGCCACCCTCTAACCCCTTCCCAGGCAGAGGATTTTCCCTGGGCAGAAGCCCAGCCATCCCCCAGTTTCTGCACCTTACCTTTTCGGCCAAGGTCAGGACCGTCCTGGCTTGTATGACAACCACTTGCTCCTCATTGGTCAAATTCTACATCCAAAAGCAGAACACAGGCAAAGTCAGAGGCAGCACCTTCCCGGATGGAGCCGAGTGACTGATGCACAGCGAGGCTGAGGGGTGGACACAGGGGAGCAGAGCCACAGAGAGAGATGCTCTTACTGAGATACCTGCTCTAGCTTTGATACCTGTAGCCCTCTACCCTATACCCTCTGGTGCTGTTCGGTTCAACCTCTCACTGCCAGAACTAGGAAGGTCTAGGAGGATGAGCTGGGCACCTTGGCTGGCAGGTGGGCATTGACCACATCTCCATGGTGAGGAAGGTCTAGGAGGATGAGCTGGGCACCTAGGTTAACAGGTGGACCTTGACCACATCTCCATGGTGAGGAAGGTCTAGGGGGATCAGCTGGGCACCTAGGTTAGCAGGTGGACCTTGACCACATCTCCATGGTGAGGAAGGTCTAGGGGATGAGCTGGGCACCTAGGTTAGCAGGTGGGACTTGACCACATCTCCATGATGAGGAAGGTCTAGGGGGATCAGCTGGGCACCTAGGTTAGCAGGTGGGCCTTGACCACATCTCCATGGTGAGGAAGGTCTAGGGGGATCAGCTGGGCACCTAGGTTAGCAGGTGGACCTTGACCACATCTCCATGGTGAGGAAGGTCTAGGGGGATGAGCTGGGCACCTAGGTTAGCAGGTGGACCTTGACCACATCTCCATGGTGAGGAAGGTCTAGGAGGATGAGCTGGGCACCTAGGTTAGCAGGTGGGCCTTGACCACATCTCCATGGTGAGGAAGGTCTAGGGGGATGAGCTGGGCACCTAGGTTAGCAGGTGGGTCTTGACCACATCTCCATGGTGAGGAAGGTCTAGGAGGATCAGCTGGGCACCTAGGTTAGCAGGTGGGCCTTGACCACATCTCCATGGTGAGGAAGGTCTAGGAGGATGAGCTGGGCACCTAGGTTAGCAGGTGGGCCTTGACCACATCTCCATGGTGAGGAAGGTATAGGAGGATGAGCTGGGCACCTAGGTTAGCAGGTGGGCCTTGACCACATCTCCATGGTGAGGAAGGTCTAGGAGGATGAGCTGGGCACCTAGGTGAGCAGGTGGGCCTTGACCACATCTCCATGGTGAGGAAGGTCTAGGAGGATGAGCTGGGCACCTAGGTTAGCAGGTGGGCCTTGACCACATCTCCATGGTGAGGAAGGTCTCGGAGGATCAGCTGGGCACCTAGGTTAGCAGGTGGGCCTTGACCACATCTCCATGGTGAGGAAGGTCTAGGAGGATCAGCTGGGCACCTAGGTTAGCAGGTGGACCTTGACCACATCTCCATGGTGAGGAAGGTCTAGGAGGATCAGCTGGGCACCTAGGTTAGCAGGTGGGCCTTGACCACATCTCCATGGTGAGGAAGGTCTAGGAG